>NW_026577889.1:2537746-2854964 GCF_029407905.1 Bubalus kerabau | reverse complement strand
CTGGAGGAGCAGGCTGCCAGAGTGTGTGAAACCTGACTGTTGCCTTACTGGCCTCAGCTCCGCCATTGCCTGTTCATCCGAGCTAGCACCCAGGCCTACTTGGAAAAGCATTTGGGTGCAGATTTCTACAAAGTGCCAAGGGCTACAGCAGTGAGAATTCTCTCAGTGGTAAGGGAGAGCATTTTATGGATTCTCAAGCTGTTTTCTGAATGACAGCGTCAAAATGAACAGAGAGAATCAGGCTCTCTCTGCCCCTATGTTAGGTACGCAGCTTCACACACAGAGGTGTCTCTATAGGAGCCAAGAATGCTCCTGAGAGATGAGGTTCACAAGAGGTCTGCTACAGAGCATAGACCTGTCCATGTGGTCTTGCCTTCCCCTGTGCCTTTGGGCCCCGGGCTCGGCCCCAGCTCCGTGGAAACAAGCCCTGAGAAAATATCTTCAAGATACGCTTTTCCCAGAGGCTGGGAACTGGAGTTCATAGGAGGAGAGAAAAGCAAGCCTCCTTCGGGCACGAAATGCAGCCAACCTGCCTGTGTTTTGAAGCCTCTATTTGGAAGGAATGGGTTAGCTTCTCCTAAAGGAGACCTCCAGATCTGCTCAGAAGTCGGTAATTCCAGAGGCAGGGTTCTGGTTCCTGACTGCCCTTTGCCAGCCTTGCAAAGACATTCCAAGATTCTAGAGTTATATTCCATGAAGGAGCAGGCTTCGGGAATGTGTCAGAGGGGACTGGCTCCTTATTGGCCTCAGCTCAGCTATTGCCTTTCCATTCAAACTAGGACAAGGGCCTAGTTTATGAAGTGTAAGGGTCTTCTTCTTTGAAACTCCCAAGGGCTACAGCAATGAGACTTCTGTCAAGGTGAGGGAAGCCTAAGAGGACGGATTCTCAAGCAGGTGCTTTGCTACAAAGCATCAGCACCCCACAGAGAGAACCAAGATCCCTGTTCCCCAATGTTGGGAGTGTAGCTTCACACACAGAGTTGTCTCTATAGGAGCCAAGAATGTTCCTGAGAGATTAGGTTCACTAAACCTCTCCTACAGAGCATAGACCTGTCCATATGGTTTTTCCTTCCCCTGTGAGTTGGGTCCTCGAGGTCCACCACACCTCCGGGGAAACTGTCCCTGAGAAAAGATCTCCAGGAACGGCTTCGCTGAGGCTGGGAAACGCTGTTCACAGGAAGTAAGGCAAGCGAATCTCCTGCAGAGAAAAAGAGGCCTTACTGTCCCTGGAGGAGCAGGCTGCCAGAGTGTGTGAAACCTGACTGTTGCCTTGCTGGCCTCAGTTCCACCATTGCCTGTTCCTCCGAACTAGGACCCAGGCCTATTTGGAGAAGCGTTTGGCTGCGGATTTCTACAAAGTGCCAAGGGCTACAGCAGTGAGAATTCTCTCAGCGGTCAGGGAGAGCATTTTATGGATTCTCAAGCTGTTTTCTGAACGACAGGGTCAAAATGAACTGAGAAAATCAGGCTCTCTGTGCCCCTATGTTAGGTACGCAGCTTCACACACAGAAGTGTCTCTATAGGAGCCAAGAATGTTCCTGAGAGATGAGGTTCACTAGAAGTCTGCTACAGAGCATAGACCTGTCCATATGGTTTTGCCTTGCCCTGTGAGTTGGGTCCCTGAGGTCCGCCCCAGCTCAGGGGAAGGAGCCCCTGAGAAAAGATCTCCAGGGACCGCTATTCCCCCAGGCTGGCAAACGCAGTTCACAGGAGGTAACGCAAGCGAGCCTCCTGCAAGGCACAACAGGCCTTAGTGTCCCTGGACGATCAGGCTGCAAGAGTGTGTGAGACCTGACTGGTGCCTTACTGGCCTCAGCTCCGCCATTGCATGTTCCTCTGAACTAGGACCCAGGCCTACTAGGAGAAGGGTTTGGGTATGGATTTCTAAATACTGCCAAGGGGTATAGCAATGAGAACTGTGTCACGGGTAAGGAAGAGCATTGTATGGATTTTCAAGCTGTTGTTTGAACGACAGCTTCAAAGATGCACAGAGAGAATCAGACTCTGTGTCTCCATGTTCGGTACACAGCTTCACAGACAGGGGTGTCTCCATAGGAAACAAGAACGTTCCTGACAGAGTGAGGTTCACTAGAGCTCTCCTAGAGAGCAAAGACTTGTCCATGTGGTTTTTCTTCCCCTGTGCGTTTGGGGCTCCAGGCTCGGCCCCAGCTCCGTGGAAACAACCCCTGAGAAAAGATCTTCAAGATCCGCTTTTCCCAGAGGCTGGGATGTGGGGTTCATAGGAGGCGGGAAAAGCAGGCCTCCTTCAGAGAGCAAGAGGCAGCCAAGCGGCCTGCGTTTGGAAGCCTCTATTTGGAAGAATGGGTTAGCTTCCCCTAAGGGAGACCTCCAGATCTGTTCAGAAGTCGGTAATTCCAGAGGCAGTGTGCAGGGTCCTGACTGCCCTTTGCCAGCCTTGCAAAGACATTCCTAGATTCTACAGTTATCTTCCTGAAGAAGCAGGCTTTGGGAATATGTCAGACTTGACTGGCGCCTTATTGGCCTCAGCTCAGCTATTGCCTTTCCATTCAAAGTAGGACAAGGCCCTACTTTATGAAGGGTAAGGGTCTTCTTCTTTCCAAACTGCCGAGGGCTACAGCAATGAGACCTCCGTAAATGCGAGGGAAGCATAAGCGGATGGATTATCAGGAAGGTTCTTTGCCACCAAGCATCAGCACCTCACGGAGAGAATCAGGCTCCCTTTGCCCCTATGTGGGGTGTGTAGATTCACACACAGTGGTGTCTCTACAGGAGCCAAGAATGTTCCTGAGAGATGAGGCTCACAAGAGCTCTCCTACAGAGTGCTCACCTGTACATGTGGTTTCGCCTTCCCCTGTGAGTTGGGTGCCCGAGGTCCACCCCAGCTCCGAGAAAACAGCCTCTGAGAAAAGATCTCCAGGAACCGCTTTTCGCCCAGGCTGGGAAAAGCTGTTCACAGGAAGTAAGGCAAGTGAGCCTCCTGCAGAGAAAAAGAAGCCTTACTGTCCCTGGAGGAGCAGGCTGCCAGAGTGTGTGAAAACTGACTGGTGCCATACTGGTCTTAGCTCCGCCATTGCTTGTTCCTCCGAACTGGGACTCAGGCCTACTTGGAGAAGGGTTTAGGTGCAGATTTCTACAAACTTCCAAGGGCTACTGCAATGAGAACTCTCTCAGAGGTAAGGGCGAGAATTGTATGGATTCTCAAGCTGTTTTCTGAACGACAGCATTAAACCTGCACAGAGAGAATCAGGCTCTTTGCCGCCATGTTGGGTACGCAGTTTCACACACAGAGGTGTCCGCATAGGAGCCAAGAACGTTCGTCAAAGACTGAGGTTCACTAGAGCTCTCTTAGAGAGCAAAGACTTGTTCATGTGGTTTTGCCTTCCCCTGTATGTGTGGGTCTCTGGGCACAACCCCAGCTCCGTGGAAACAACCCCTGAGCAAAGATCTCCAAGATCTGCTTTTCCCCCATGCTGGAAACCAGGGATCATAGGAGGCAGGAAAAGCAAGCCTCCTTCAGGCAAGAAGAGGCAGCCAACTAGCCTGTGTTTGGAAGCCTCTATTTGCAAGGAATGGGTTAGCTTCTCCAGAAGGAGACCTCCAGATCTGCTCAGAAGATAGATATTCCAGAGGCAGGGTCGAGGTTCCTGACTGCCCTTTGCCAGCCTTGCAAAGACATTCCTAGATTCTAGCGCTATTTTCCATGAAGGAGCAGGCATCGGGAATATGTCAGAGTTGACGGGTGCCTTACTGGCCTCAGCTCAGCTATTGCCTTTCCTTTCAAACTAGGATCAGGGCCTACTTGGTGAAGGGTAAGGGTCTACTTCTTTCCCAACTGCCAAGAGACACAGCAATGAGACCTCTGTCAAGGCGAGGGAAGCGTAAGCAGATGGATTCTCAAACAGGTGCTTTGCCACAAAGCATCAGCACCCCACGGAGAGAATCAGGCTCCCTGTGCCCCTATGTTCGGTGTGTAGCTTTACACACAGAGGTGTCTCTGTACGAGCCAAGAATGTTCCTAAGAGATGAAACACACTGACGTCTCCTACAGAGCATAGACCTGTCCATGTGGTTTTTCCTTCCCCTGTGAGATGGGTCCCCGAGGTCCACCCCAGCTCTGGGGATAGAGCCCCTGAGAAAAGATCTCCAGGAACCGCTTTTTGCCCAGGCTGGGAAACGCAGTTCACAGGAGGCAAGGCAAGCGAGCCTCCTGCAGGGAAAAATAGGCCTTACTGTCCCTGGAGGAGCAGGCTGCCAGAGTGTGTGACACCTGACTGGTGCCTTACTGACCTCAGCTCCGCCATTGCATGGCCATCCAAACCAGGACCCAGGCCTACTTGGAGAAGGGTTTGGGTGCGGATTTGTAAAAACTGCCAAAGGCTACAGCAATGAGAAGTCTCTCAGAGGTGAGGGAGAGCATTGTATGGATTCTCAAGCTGTTGTTTGAACGACAGCTTCAAAACTGCAAAGAGAGAATCAGGCCCTGTGTGCCCCCTTGTTGGGTACACAGCTTCACACACAGGGGTGTCTCCATAGGAGTCAAGAACGTTCCTGACACAGTAAGTTTCACTTAGAGGTCTCCTGGAGAGCAAAGTCTTGTCCATGTGCTTTTCCTTCCCCTGTGCGATTGGGTCTCTGGTCTCGGCCCCAGCTCCATGGAAACAACCCCTGAGAAAATATCTTCAAGATCCGCTTTTCCCAGAGGCTGGGAACAGGGCTTCATAGGATGCGAGAAAAGCAGGCCTCCTTCGGGCGCGAAAAGGCAGCCAACTGGCCTGTTTGGAAGCCTCTATTTGGAAAGAATGGGTTAGCTTCTCCTAAAGGAGACCTCCAGATCTGCTCAGAAGTCGGTAATTCCAGAGGCAGGGTGCTGGTTCCTGACTGCCCTTTGCCAGCCTTGCAAAGACATTCCCAGATTCTAGAGTTATTTTCCATGAAGGTGAAGGCTACGGGAGTATGTCAGACTTGGCAGGCACCTTATTGGCCTCAGCTCAGCTATTACCTTTCCATTCAAACTAGGACAAAGGCCTACTTTATGAAGGGTAAGGGTCTTCTTCTTTCCAAACTGCCAAGGGCTACAGCAATGGGACCTCTGTCAAGGCGAGGGAAGCCTAAGTGGATGGATCATCAAGCAGGTGCTTTGCCACAAAGCATCAGCAACCCACGGGGAGAATCAGGCTCCATTTGCCCCTATGTTGGGTGTGTAGCTTCACATACAGAGGTGTCTCTATAGGAGGCCAGAATGTTCCTGAGAGATGAGGTTCACTAGAGCTCTCCTACAGAGCATAGACCTGTCCATATGCTTTTGCCTTCCCCTGTGAGTTGGGTCCTCGAGGTCCTCCCCAGCTCCGGGGAAGGAGCCCCTGAGAAAAGATCTCCAGGGACCTCTTTTCCCCCAGGCTGGGAAATGCAGCTCACAGGAGGGAAGTCAAGTGAGCCTCCTGCAGGGAAAAAGAGGGCTTACTGTCCCTGGACGATCAGGCTGCAGAGTGTGTGAGACCTGACTGGTGCCTTACTGGCCTCAGCTCCGCCATTGCATGTTCCTCCGAACTAGGACCCAGGACTACTTGGCGAAGGGTTTGGGTGCGGATTTCTAAAAACTGCCAAGGGCTACAGCAATGAGAACTCTGTCACGGGTAAGGAAGAGCATTGTATGGATTTTCAAGGTGTTTTTTGAACGACATCTTTAAAGCTACACAGAGAGAATCAGGCTCTCTGTGCCCCCATGTTGGGTACGCAGCTTCGCACACAGGGGTGTCTCCATATGAATCAAGAATGTTCGTGACAGAGTGAAGTTCACTAGAGCTCTCCTAGAGAGCAAAGACTTGTACATGTGGTTTTTCTTCCCCTGTTAGTTTGGGTCTCCAGGCTTAGCCCCAGCTCCGTGGAAACAACCCCTGAGAAAAGATCTTCAAGATCCGCTTTTCCCAGAGGCTGGGATGTGGGATTCATAGGAGGCGGGAAAAGCAGGCCTCCTTCAGAGAGCAAGAGGCAGCCAAGCGGCCTGCGTTTGGAAGCCTCTATTTGGAAGAATGGGTTAGCTTCCCCTAAGGGAGACCTCCAGATCTGTTCAGAAGTCGGTAATTCCAGAGGCAGGGTGCAGGCTCCTGACTGCCCTTTGCCAGCCTTGCAGAGACATTCCTAGATTACAGCGTTATTTTCCATGAAGGAGCAGGCTTCGGGAATATGTCAGACTTGACTGGCGCCTTATTGGCCTCAGCTCAGCTCTTGCCTTTCCTTTCATACAAGGACAAGGGCCCACTTTATGAGAGGTAAGGGTCCTCTTCTTTCCAAACTGCCAAGGGCTACAGCAATGAGACCTCTGTCAAGGCGAGGGAAGCGTAAGCTGATGGATTTTCAAGCAGGTGCTTTGCCACAAAGCATCAGCACCCCACGGAAAGAATCTGGCTCCCTTTGCCCCTACGTTGCGTGTGTAGCTACACACAGAGGTGTCTCGATAGGAGCCAAGAATGTTCCTGAGAGAGGAGGTTCACTGTTGGGGGCCAGAGTGAGGCACTCCGCCCATGGCAAAGGTCATGAGGAAGGAGGCTCGACATACGCAAAGGCGGGATCGAGCCTCAGGAGTCCCCCTGGAAATCCTCGAGCATCTACCCCCATAACCAGAGCCTGCCTACCTTACTACTTTGTGCTCTCACCTACACCTCTGACTTTACGGGGGGCTGTCCCCCACCACCTCTTTCGGAGAAGGAGTTAACCTAGAGCTCCAGTTGATAAAAACCCCTGGGTGTGACAAGAGTGTTTTAACCTACAAACTCCTCTGAAGGTTCTCTAGCCTTCCTGACAGGCTTGTCCGGCCACATGTGATTGCTCACAGCCTCCCAACCATGAGAGGCACGAGATGCTTTAAACCTTCTAAAAACAGGTTCCTTAGAAAAGTTAGAAAATTATTAGTATAAGTATAATGGGCTGATTAGAAATCATATTGGTGAAGGGTTTTTCATTTGTTGAGCTGATGTTTACTGCTAAGTCTCCACATCCCCTGCCCTTATACACATTAATGAATATATAGAAGAAATAAGTATTAACCTTTGATATAAATCACGTTAGACCTTAGGCTAAGTAAATTCTTTCCTTAACTAAAACCCACTACACCCTCACCCTATAGGAATGTAACTTTATTTGGGTGGCGTCTGTTTTAAGAATAATCACCCCTGGAGAAATAAGTGTCCTGGTTGACTGACCGCTGTCACAAGGAGAGGGTCGTAAATTGTCAGCAGGCCCCCCGGCCAGAAGATGATGTAACACCCCTAAGACCTCTGTATACTTTTGTATGAAGCACCTGACTTTGATAAAAGTCAGGACTGCTGACCCCACGTGACTTTTGCATAACATCTCAGTGTATAAAAGTAGACCATGGAAAATAAAGAATTGGGATCAGTTTCTCGAAATACTGGTATCCCCATGTCTCTCTCTCTCTCTCACTCTGGTTGAGTCTCCATCTGGAGCGCGGAACCCACCAAGCTTACTAATTTTGCCTGGGCTTCTAAGATCCGACCGGGGAGGCCTCAGGGTCTCCTCTTCTTCGGGAGAATGGAAGGACGCCTGCGGCCTACGTAAGTGGTGCAAGCTTCTTGTCTTGAAGTTTTATTGGTCCCCCGCGTAAACCAAGCTACTCAGCCTCTTTTCTCCACTGAATTTTCCTACTGAGCTATCCTCATTTTATTACTCTTTATATCCTTAATTAATGTTTAATTAAGCAGTTGTTCCCTGACCCTCGCCTACGCCGTCTCTGCTTCGAATACCCTGGATCAGCTGGGGCTGGACCCCGGCAGTTCACTAGAGATCTCCTACAGAGCATAGACCTGTCCATTTGGTTTTGCCTTCCCCTGTGAGTTGGGTCCCCGAGGTCCGCCCCAACTCCGGGGAAACAGCCCCTGAGAAAAGATCTCCAGGAACTGCTTTCCGCCCAGGCTGGGAAACGCTGTTCACAGGAAGTAAGGCAAGCGAGCCTCCTGAAGGGAAATAGAGGCCTTACTGTCCCTGGAGGAGCAGGCTGCCAGAGTGTGTGACACCTGACTGGTGCCTTACTGGCCTCAGCTCCGCTATTGCATGTTCATCTGAACTTGAACCCAGGCCTACTTGGAGAAGTGTTTGTGTGCCGATTTCCAGAAACTGCGAAGGGCTACAGCAATGATAACTCTCTCAGTGGTAAGGGAGAGCATTGTGTGGATTCTCAATTTGTTGTTTGAACGACAGCGTCAAAGCTGCACAGAGAGAATCAGGTCTCTGTGTCTCTATGTTGGCAATGCAGCTTCCCACACAGAGATGTCCCCGTTGGAGCCAAGAACATTCCCCACAGACTGAGGTTCACTAGAGCACTCGTAGAGAGCAAAAACTTATCCATGCGGTTTTCCCTTCCCCTGTGCGTGTGGGTCTCCGGGATCAGCCCCTGCTCCGTGGAAACAGCCTCTGAGAAAAGATCTCCAAGAACCTCTTATCCCCGAGGCTGGGAAGCGGAGTTCGCAGGAGGTGGGATAAGCAAGCTTCCTTCGGCAAGAAGAGACAGCCAACCGGCCTGTGTTTGGAAGCCTATATTTGCAAGGAATGGGTTAGTTTCTCCTGACCGAGACCTCCGGATGTGCTGAGAAGATAGAAATTCCAGAGGCAGGGTCGAGGATCCTGACTGCCCTTTGCCAGCCTTGCAAAGACATTCCCAGATTCTAACGTTATTTTCCATGAAGGAGCAGGCATCGGGAATATGTCAGACTTGACTGGCGCCTTACTGGCCTCAGCTCAGCTACTGCCTTTCCATTCAAACAAGGCCAAGGGCCTACTTGGTGAAGGGTAAGGGTCTGCTTCTTTCCAAACTGCCAAGGACTACAGCAATGAGACCTCTGTCAAGGTGAGGGAAGCCTATGCGGATGGATTCTTAGCAGGTGCTTTGCCACAAAGCATCAGCACCCACGGAGAGAATCAGACTCCCTTTGCCACTATGTTGGGTGTGTAGCTTCATGCACAGAGGTGTCTCTGTAGAAGCCAAGAATGTTCCTGAGAGATGAGGTTCACTAGAGCTCTCCTACAGAGCATAGACCTGTCCATGTGGTTTTGTCTTCCCCTGTGAGTTGGGCCCCCGAGGTCCGACCCAGCTCCAGGGAAACAGCCCCTGAGAAAAAATCTCCAGGAACAGCTTTGCGCCCAGGCTGGGAAATGCAGTTCACAGGAGGCAAGGCAAGCGAGCCTCCTGCAGGGAAAAAGAGGCCTTACTGCTCCTGGACGATCAGGCTGCAAGAGTCTGTGAGACCTCACTTGTGCCTTACTGGCCTCAGCTCCGCCGTTGCCTGTTGTTCCGAGCTAGGACCCAGGCCTACTTGGAGAAGGGTTAGGGTGCGGATTTCTACAAACTGTCAAGGACTACAGCAATGAGAATTCTCTTAGCAGTAAGGGAGAGCATTGTATGGATTCTCAAGCTGTTGTTTGAATGACAGCTTCAAAGCTACACAGAGAGAATCAGGCTCTCTGTTCCCCTATTTTGGCTGTGCAGCTTCACACACAGAATTTGACTCTGTTGGAGCCAGAAATATTCCTGAAAGACTTAGGCTCACCAAAGCTGTCCTCCAGAGCAAAGACATTGGATGTGGTTTTGCCTTCCCTTGCCAGTATGGGTCCCCTAGCTTGGCCCCAGCTCCGGGGATACAGCCTCTGAAAAAAATCTTGCAAGAAGCGATTT
Source organism: Bubalus kerabau (assembly GCF_029407905.1). Classification (NCBI taxonomy): domain Eukaryota; kingdom Metazoa; phylum Chordata; class Mammalia; order Artiodactyla; family Bovidae; genus Bubalus; species Bubalus kerabau. The sequence continues at coordinate 2,845,297 of NW_026577889.1, read as the reverse complement.
TTCCTCCAGGCTGTTAAGCGGAATTCGCAGTTTGCAAGTTAAGGAAGCCTGCTTCGTGGAAGAGCAAGCAGCCAACTGGCCCTGTGTTAGGAAGCCTGTATTTGAAAGGAATGGGTTAGCTTCTACAGCGGGAGAACCTCAGATCTGCTCAGGGGGCTGAAATACTAGAGTCAGGGTCGAGGTTCTCCCTTGTCCTTTGCGCACCTTGCAAAGACATTCCTAGCTTCTAGCGTTAGTGTCCCTGTAGTAGCAGGCTGCAGGAGCGTGTGAAAAATGACTGCCGCGTTCCTGTCCTCAGCTCCGCTATTAACTTTCTATTCGAACTAGAACCCAGGCCTACTTTGAGAGGGGTTAGGGTCCAGAGTTTCCAAACTGCCAAGGGCTACGGCAATGCGAGCTCTGTCAGAGGTAAGAAAAGAGCAATTGGTTGGATTCTTCAGCTGCTGCATGGCTGCACAGCTTCCGCGCTGCATGGAGAGCATGAGGCTCCTTGTGGCCCTATTTTGGGTACGCAGCAACATGCACACAGAATGTCTGTGTTCACTTATGTACAGGCTTATGTACACTAGAGCTCTCCTACAGAGCAAAGACCACTCAGTGGGCTCCAAGAGATACCTGTCGCGGCTCGAGAAGAGAGTGGAGTCCTTTGCTTCCCCTCGAGATGAGGCCTGACTCCCCGGGTGAGTATGGAATGCAACCCCAAATCCCTGTCGCCTATGGAGAGGAACATTAAGTCCTGGATACAAGCCTAGATGAGGTCTAGTTTGCCCTTCAGTGAATGGAGCCCAATCCACAGCTCTCCCTGGCAACTCGAATGGAAGATTAGACTTCCTGGGCCAACACAAGAGGAAGCCTGAATTCCCCGTCGTAACTCGAGAATCCCACCGAAACTCGAGAAAATCCACGTGCTTCCCTCGTCATCGCAAGATGAGGCCCTTTGTCTGCTACAGCATCTCAAGAGAAGTCCCACGTTCCATCCTGAAGTGCGAAACGGTACTTGGCACCCTTGATGCGACCCCAAAAGTTCCGCGACATACCAGACTCACTCAAGGGGAACACCGAGGTTCCCGGCACCACTTCATCTGACCCCTTCTCCTCTCCTGATTGCGACAGGAGGGTCGACTCCCCTTCTCTGTCTGCAAGGGGTTCCCGACCTTCCGGGCGCACCTCAGGATGAGGCCGGTCTCATGAGGAAGTTCGAGACGTAGCCTCGTGGGTGGTGCCACATGCCGAAAGACCCCAATTTCACGGTCCACTCTTGAAAAGAACCCGATGCCAGCACACCTCTTTGAAGGAAAACCTGTGGATGAAGGCACAACACGAAGGGGCACTGACACCCGCGTGCATCGTCCAGAAAAACCCGCAGGTCCCACAGACATTTCGACAAGTGGCCTGTCACCCTGTAAACAACTCGAAAGGCAAACGAAGGTCCATTCCTCAACAGAAGACTAGGTGTGACTCTCTTGTCCCTACTCTGCAGGGACCATGGGATCCGAGTCAGAAACGGAGAGGAAGCCTGAGGTTCCTGCGTCCACTCGAGATGAGGCCCTCTTCCATTGCACCACACCCAGTGGAGTCCCGAGAGGCCCCTACCAACTCCACAGTATCCCTGAGTTCTCAGAGGCACAATGAGAAGCTCCCTGAGGTCACAGGCACAAGTCGAGGGAACCCTGGGTTTTCTGCCATGACTCGAGAAAGACCTCGAGAGTGCTTCAAAATGTGTTGAGTCGCGATTCCCCTACCATGACTCGAGAGCCATGACACGCGCCCCCTCTTCACGCGCATGGAGACCTGACTAACCTGGCATTGCACGAGAGGCTCCCTGAGATCCTCATCGTACCTCGTGAGGAAACCCACACTGCCGAGGCAGCTCGAGGAAACACATGAAACACCCCGGTCATCGCGAGATGAGGGCCTTATATTCCTGCATGGCCTGGAGACCAATCACGAGTCCTCTCTCCAAACTGAAGATCAGGCTGGACTCCGTTGAGGCCGCTCAGGGGGCTCCAACAGATCCTTGTCGCGACTCAAGAGGAGAGCGGAGTCCTTGGCTTCCCCTCAAGACGAGGTCTGACTCCCCGGGGGAGCCTGGAATGCAACCCCGAGATGCCTGCTTTCCCTGGAGAGGAATAGTAGGTCCTGGACACACGCCTAGGTGAGGTCTCTTCGGCCCTGCAGTGACTCGAGCGCAACCCCCAGATTTCCCTTGCAACTCGAGGGGAAGATTGGGCTTCCCAGGGCCAACCCAAGAGGAAGGCTGAGATCCCCATTGTAACTCGAGAATCCCGCCGCAACTCGAGAAAAACCACGTGGTTCCAAACTCTTGGCAAGATGAGACCCTTGCCCGCGACGGCGTCTCAAGGGAAGTCCCCTCTTCCGCCCTGAAGGGCGGAAAGGATCCTGCCAGCCTTCATGCGACCACCAAAAGTTCGCTGACACGCCGGGTTCCCTCGAGGGGAACACCAAGGTCCCGCAACCGCTTCCTCTGAGCCCCTTCTCCCCTCCTGATCGCGACAGGAGAGTCGATTCCCCTGCGTGGTCTGGAAGGGGTTCCAGGCCTTCCCGGGGCACCTAAGGATGAGGCCGGTCTCACGAGGAAATTCGAGACGAGCCACGTGGGTGGGGCCACATGCCGAACGACCCCGATTCCCCGGTCCGCTCTTGAGAAGGACCCGCGGCCCGGACCCCTCTTCGAAGGCAACCCTGTGGGTGAATGCACAACAAGAACGGGCACTGCAACCCCCGTGCATCATCCGCAAAGACCCGTGGGTTCCACACAGAGCTCGACGATGGGCCTGAGACACCCTGAGCAACTCGAGAGGCCAGCGGGGTTCCCTTCCTCAGACAAGACGAGGCCTGACTCTCCTGTCCCAACTCTGCAGGGACCCTGCGGTCGGAGTCCGAAACGGAGAGGAAGCCTGAGGTTCCTGCCTCCCCTCGAGGTGAGGCCCTCTTCCGTTGCGCCAGACCCAGCGGAGTCCCGAGGGGCCCCGCCACCTCCACAGGATCCCTCGCCTCTCAGAGGCACCCTGGCAAGTAACCTAAGGTCCCCGGCAGAAGGCGAGGGACACGAGGGTTTCCCGCCGCCCCCCGACAAAGACCTCGAGAGTCCTTCTTCAACGCCTCTCGAGGCCCTAGTCCCCTCCCGTGACTCGAGAGCCAGGACGCGCTCCCCCTCGCCACGCGCATGGAGACCTGACTTCCCTGGCGCCGCACGAGAGGCTCCCTGAGATCCTCGTCGTGCCTCGGGAGAAAACCCCCACGGGCGCCGCAGCTCGAGGAAACCCCTGAGACGCCCCCGTCCTCGCGAGCTGAGGGCCTTCTTTTCCTGCATGGCCTGGAGAGCAATCCCGGGTCCTCTCTCCAAACGGAAGAGGAGGCTGGACTCCCTTGAGGCCGCTCAGGGGGCTCCAAGAGACCCGCGTCGCGACTCGAGAGGAGAGCGGAGTCCTTGGCTTCCCCTCGAGACGAGGCCTGACTCCCCGGGGGAGCCTGGAATGCAACCCCGAGATCCCTGCCTTCCCTGGAGAGGAATATTAGGTCCCGGACACACGCCTAGGTGAGGTCCCTTCGGCCCTGCAGTGACTCGAGCGCAACCCCCAGCTTTCCCTCGCAACCCGAGGGGAAGATTGGGCTTCCCAGGGCCAACCCAAGGGGAAGTCTGAGATCCCCGTCGTAACTCGAGAATCCCGCCGCAACTCGAGAAAAACCACGTGGTTCCCACCTCTTGGCAAGAGGAGGCCCTTGCCCGCCACGGCGTCTCAAGGGAAGTCCCCTGTTCCGCCCTGAAGGGCGAAACGGTCCCTGAGAGCCTTCCTGCGACCCCCAAACGTCCCCCGACACGCCGGGTTCCCCAGAGGGGAACACAGAGGGTCCCGGCACCGCTTCCTCTGAGCCCCTTCTCCCCTCCTGATCGCGACAGGAGAGGCGATTCCCCTGCGTGGTCTGGAAGGGGTTCCCGGCCTTCCCGGCGCACCTCAGGATGAGGCCGGTCTCACGAGGAAATTCGAGACGAGCCACGTGGGTGGGGCCACATGCCGAACGCCCCCGATTCCCCGGTCCGCCCTTGAGAAGGACCCGAGGCCCGGACCCCTCTTCGAAGGCAACCCTGTGGGTGAAGGCACAACACGAAGGGGCACTGCCACCCCCGTGCATCGTCCGCAAAGACCCGCGGGCTCCACACACAGCGCGACGAGGGGCCTGAGACCCCCTGAGCAACTCGAGAGGCCAGCGGGGTTCCCTTCCTCAGACAAGACGAGGCCTGACTCTCCTGTCCCAACTCTGCAGGGACCCTGCGGTCGGAGTCCGAAACGGAGAGGAAGCCTGAGGTTCCTGCCTCCCCTCGAGGTGAGGCCCTCTTCAGTTGCGCCAGACCCAGCGGAGTCCCGAGGGGCCCCGCCACCTCCACAGGATCCCTCGCCTCTCAGAGGCACCCTGGGAAGTTCCCTAAGGTCCCCGGCAGAAGGCGAGGGACACGAGGGTTTCCCGCCGCCCCCCGAGAAAGACCTCGAGAGTCCTTCTTCAACGCGTCTCGAGGCCCTAGTACCCTCCCGTGACTCGAGAGCCAGGACGCGCTCCCCCTCGCCACGCGCATGGAGACCTGACTTCCCTGGCGCCGCACGAGAGGCTCCCTGAGATCCTCGTCGTGCCTCGGGAGAAAACCCCCACGGGCGCCGCAGCTCGAGGAAACCACTGAGACGCCCCCGTCCTCGCGAGCTGAGGGCCTTCTTTTCCTGCATGCCCTGGAGAGCAATCCCGGGTCCTCTCTCCAAACGGAAGAGGAGGCTGGACTCCCTTGAGGCCGCTCAGGGGGCTCCAAGAGACCCGCGTCGCGACTCGAGAGGAGAGCGGAGTCCTTGGCTTCCCCTCGAGACGAGGCCTGACTCCCCGGGGGAGCCTGGAATGCAACCCCGAGATCCCTGCCTTCCCTGGAGAGGAATATTAGGTCCCGGACACACGCCTAGGTGAGGTCTCTTCGGCCCTGCAGTGACTCGAGCGCAACCCCCAGCTTTCCCTCGCAACCCGAGGGGAAGATTGGGCTTCCCAGGGCCAACCCAAGGGGAAGGCTGAGATCCCCGTCGTATCTCGAGAATGCCGCCGCAACTCGAGAAAATGTGGTTCCCACCTCTTGGCAAGATGAGGCCCTTGCCCGCCACGGCGTCTCAAGGGAAGTCCCCTGTTCCGCCCTGAAGGGCGAAACGGTCCCTGACAGCCTTCCTGCAACCCCCAAAAGTCCCCCGACACGCCGGGTTCCCCAGAGGGGAACACCGAGGGTCCCTGCACCGCTTCCTCTGAGCCCCTTCTCCTCTCCTGATCGCGACAGGAGAGGCGATTCCTCTGCGTGGTCTGGAAGGGGTTCCCGGCCTTCCCGGCGCACCTCAGGATGAGGCCGGTCTCACGAGGAAATTCGAGACGAGCCACGTGGGTGGGGCCACATTGCGAACGACCCCGATTCCCCGGTCCGCCCTTGAGAAGGACCCGAGGCCCGGACCCCTCTTCGAAGGCAACCCTGTGGGTGAAGGCACAACACGAAGGGGCACTGCCACCCCCGTGCATCGTCCGCAAAGACCCGCGGGCTCCACACACAGCTCGACGAGGGGCCTGAGACCCCCTGAGCAACTCGAGAGGCCAGCGGGGTTCCCTTCCTCAGACAAGACGAGGCCTGACTCTCCTGTCCCAACTCTGCAGGGACCATGCGGTCGGAGTCCGAAACGGAGAGGAAGCCTGAGGTTCCTGCCTCCCCTCGAGGTGAGGCCCTCTTCCGTTGCGCCAGACCCAGCGGAGTCCCGAGGGGCCCCGCCACCTCCACAGGATCCCTCGCCTCTCAGAGGCACCCTGGGAAGTTCCCTAAGGTCCCCGGCAGAAGGCGAGGGACACGAGGGTTTCCCGCCGCCCCCTGAGGAAGACCTCGAGAGTCCTTCTTCAACGCGTCTCGAGGCCCTAGTCCCCTCCCGTGACTCGAGAGCCAGGACGCGCTCCCCCTCGCCATGCGCATGGAGACCTGACTTCCCTGGCGCCGCACGAGAGGCTCCCTGAGATCCTCATCGTGCCTCGGGAGAAAACCCCCACGGGCGCCGCAGCTCGAGGAAACCCCTGAGACGCCCCCGTCCTCGCGAGCTGAGGGCCTTCTTTTCCTGCATGGCCTGGAGAGCAATCCCGGGTCCTCTCTCCAAACGGAAGAGGAGGCTGGACTCCCTTGAGGCCGCTCAAGGGGCTCCAAGGTACCCGCGTCGCGACTCGAGAGGAGAGCGGAGTCCTTGGCTTCCCCTCGAGACGAGGCCTGACTCCCCGGGGGAGCCTGGAATGCAACCCCGAGATCCCTGCCTTCCCTGGAGAGGAATATTAGGTCCCGGACACACGCCTAGGTGAGGTCTCTTCGGCCCTGCAGTGACTCGAGCGCAACCCCCAGCTTTCCCTCGCAACCCGAGGGGAAGATTGGGCTTCCCAGGGCCAACCCAAGGGGAAGTCTGAGATCCCCGTCGTAACTCGAGAATCCCGCCGCAACTCGAGAAAAACCACGTGGTTCCCACCTCTTGGCAAGAGGAGGCCTTTGCCCGCCACGGCGTCTCAAGGGAAGTCCCCTGTTCCACCCTGAAGGGCGAAACGGTCCCTGACAGCCTTCCTGCGACCCCCAAAAGTCCCCCGACACGCCGGGTTCCCCAGAGGGGAACACCGAGGGTCCCGGCACCGCTTCCTCTGAGCCCCTTCTCCCCTCCTGATCGCGACAGGATAGGTGATTCCCCTGCGTGGTCTGGAAGGGGTTCCCGGCCTTCCCGGCGCACCTCAGGATGAGGCCGGTCTCACGAGGAAATTCGAGACGAGCCACGTGGGTGGGGCCACATGCCGAACGCCCCCGATTCCCCGGTCCGCCCTTGAGAAGGACCCGAGGCCCGGACCCCTCTTCGAAGGCAAACCTGTGGGTGAAGGCACAACACGAAGGGGCACTGCCACCCCCGTGCATCGTCCGCAAAGACCCGCGGGCTCCACACACAGCGCGACGAGGGGCCTGAGACCCCCTGAGCAACTCGAGAGGCCAGCGGGGTTCCCTTCCTCAGACAAGACTAGGCCTGACTCTCCTGTCCCAACTCTGCAGGGACCCTGCGGTCGGAGTCCGAAACGGAGAGGAAGCCTGAGGTTCCTGCCTCCCCTCGAGGTGAGGCCCTCTTCCGTTGCGCCAGACCCAGCGGAGTCCCGAGGGGCCCCGCCACCTCCACAGGATCCCTCGCCTCTCAGAGGCACCCTGGGAAGTTCCCTAAGGTCCCCGGCAGAAGGCGAGGGACACGAGGGTTTCCCGCCGCCCCCCGAGAAAGACCTCGAGAGTCCTTCTTCAACGCGTCTCGAGGCCCTAGTACCCTCCCGTGACTCGAGAGCCAGGACGCGCTCCCCCTCGCCACGCGCATGGAGACCTGACTTCCCTGGCGCCGCACGAGAGGCTCCCTGAGATCCTCGTCGTGCCTCGGGAGAAAACCCCCACGGGCGCCGCAGCTCGAGGAAACCACTGAGACGCCCCCGTCCTCGCGAGCTGAGGGCCTTCTTTTCCTGCATGGCCTGGAGAGCAATCCCGGGTCCTCTCTCCAAACGGAAGAGGAGGCTGGACTCCCTTGAGGCCGCTCAGGGGGCTCCAAGAGACCCGCGTCGCGACTCGAGAGGAGAGCGGAGTCCTTGGCTTCCCCTCGAGACGAGGCCTGACTCCCCGGGGGAGCCTGGAATGCAACCCCGAGATCCCTGCCTTCCCTGGAGAGGAATATTAGGTCCCGGACACACGCCTAGGTGAGGTCTCTTCGGCCCTGCAGTGACTCGAGCGCAACCCCCAGCTTTCCCTCGCAACCCGAGGGGAAGATTGGGCTTCCCAGGGCCAACCCAAGGGGAAGGCTGAGATCCCCGTCGTATCTCGAGAATGCCGCCGCAACTCGAGAAAAGGTGGTTCCCACCTCTTGGCAAGATGAGGCCCTTGCCCGCCACGGCGTCTCAAGGGAAGTCCCCTGTTCCGCCCTGAAGGGCGAAACGGTCCCTGACAGCCTTCCTGCGACCCCCAAAAGTCCCCCGACACGCCGGGTTCCCCAGAGGGGAACACCGAGGGTCCCTGCACCGCTTCCTCTGAGCCCCTTCTCCCCTCCTGATCGCGACAGGAGAGGCGATTCCCCTGCGTGGTCTGGAAGGGGTTCCCGGCCTTCCCGGCGCACCTCAGGATGAGGCCGGTCTCACGAGGAAATTCGAGACGAGCCACGTGGGTGGGGCCACATTGCGAACGACCCCGATTCCCCGGTCCGCCCTTGAGAAGGACCCGAGGCCCGGACCCCTCTTCGAAGGCAACCCTGTGGGTGAAGGCACAACACGAAGGGGCACTGCCACCCCCGTGCATCGTCCGCAAAGACCCGCGGGTTCCACACACAGCTCGACGAGGGGCCTGAGACCCCCTGAGCAACTCGAGAGGCCAGCGGGGTTCCCTTCCTCAGACAAGACGAGGCCTGACTCTCCTGTCCCAACTCTGCAGGGACCATGCGGTCGGAGTCCGAAACGGAGAGGAAGCCTGAGGTTCCTGCCTCCCCTCGAAGTGAGGCCCTCTTCCGTTGCGCCAGACCCAGCGGAGTCCCGAGGGGCCCCGCCACCTCCACAGGATCCCTCGCCTCTCAGAGGCACCCTGGGAAGTTCCCTAAGGTCCCCGGCAGAAGGCGAGGGACACGAGGGTTTCCCGCCGCCCCCCGAGGAAGACCTCGAGAGTCCTTCTTCAACGCGTCTCGAGGCCCTAGTCCCCTCCCGTGACTCGAGAGCCAGGACGCGCTCCCCCTCGCCACGCGCATGGAGACCTGACTTCCCTGGCGCCGCACGAGAGGCTCCCTGAGATCCTCATCGTGCCTCGGGAGAAAACCCCCACGGGCGCCGCAGCTCGAGGAAACCCCTGAGACGCCCCCGTCCTCGCGAGCTGAGGGCCTTCTTTTCCTGCATGGCCTGGAGAGCAATCCCGGGTCCTCTCTCCAAACGGAAGAGGAGGCTGGACTCCCTTGAGGCCGCTCAAGGGGCTCCAAGGTACCCGCGTCGCGACTCGAGAGGAGAGCGGAGTCCTTGGCTTCCCCTCGAGACGAGGCCTGACTCCCCGGGGGAGCCTGGAATGCAACCCCGAGATCCCTGCCTTCCCTGGAGAGGAATATTAGGTCCCGGACACACGCCTAGGTGAGGTCTCTTCGGCCCTGCAGTGACTCGAGCGCAACCCCCAGCTTTCCCTCGCAACCCGAGGGGAAGATTGGGCTTCCCAGGGCCAACCCAAGGGGAAGTCTGAGATCCCCGTCGTAACTCGAGAATCCCGCCGCAACTCGAGAAAAACCACGTGGTTCCCACCTCTTGGCAAGAGGAGGCCCTTGCCCGCCACGGCGTCTCAAGGGAAGTCCCCTGTTCCGCCCTGAAGGGCGAAACGGTCATGACAGCCTTACTGCGACCCCCAAAAGTCCCCCGACACGCCGGGGTCCCCCGAGGGGAATACCGAGGGTCCTGGCACCGTTTCCTCTGAGCCCCTTCTCCCCTCCTGATCGCGACAGGATAGTCGATTCCCCCGCATGGTCTGGAAGGGGTTCCCGGCCTTCCCGGCGCACCTCAGCATGAGGCCCGTCTCACGAAGAAATTCGAGATGAGCCACGTGGGTGGTGCCACATGCCGAACGCCCCCGATTCCCCGGTCCGCTCTTGAGAAGGACCCGTGGCCCGGACCCCTCTTCGAAGGCAACCCTGTGGGTGAAGGCACAACACGAAGGGGCACTGCCACCCCCGTGCATCGTCCGCAACGACCCGCGGGTTCCACACACAGCTCGACGAGGGGCCTGCGACCCCCTGAGCAACTCGAGGGTCCAGCGGGCTTCCCTTCCTCAGACAAGACGAGGACTGACTCTCCTGTACCAACTCTGCAGGAACCCTGCGGTCGGAGTCTGAAACGGAGAGGAATCCTGAGGTTCCTGTCTCCCCTCGAGGTGAGGCCCTCTCCATTGCACCAAACCCAGATGAGTCGCGAGAGGCCCCTCCCAACTCCACAGTATCCCTGAATTCTCAGAGGCACCTTGAGAATCTACCTGAGGTCACCGGCTCAAGTCCAGGGAACCCAGGGTTTCCTGCTGCGACCCGAGAAAGACCTTGAGAGTCCTTCGGCGCGTCTTGAGGCCCGATTCCTCTACCATGACTCGAGAGCAAAGACCCGCTCCCCATCGCCATGTGCATGGAGACCTGACTTCCTGACTCCTTAAGAGAGTCTCCCTGAGCTCCCCGTCGTACCTTTTCGGAAACCCCATTCAGGCACCGCAGCTCGAGAAAACCCACGATACGCCCCCGTCATCACGAGATGAGGGACTTGTTTCCTGCCTGGCATGGAGAGCAAAACCGAGTCCTCTCTCCAGACTCCACAGGAGGCTTGACTCTCTTTAGGCCTCTCAGTTGGCTCCAAGAGATACCTGTCAGGACCTGAAGGGAGAGCAGAGTCCTTTGCTTCCCCTCGAGACGAGGCCTGACTCCCCGTGTGAGTCTGGAATGCAACCCCGAGTTCCTGTCACACCTGGAGAGGAAAACTCGGTCCTGGACACAAGCCTAGATGAGGTCTATTTTGCACTGCAGTTACTAGAGCGCAATCGCCAGCTCTCCCTCGCAAATCGAATTGAAGATTGGACTTCCCTGGGCCAATACAATTGGAAGCCTGAATTCGACATCGTAACTCGAGAATCCCGCCGAAACTCGAGAAAATCCACGTGGTTCCCCCATCAGCGCTAGATGAGGCCCTTGCCCGCTACAGCGACTCAAGAGAAGTCCCACTTTCTGTCTTGAAGTGCGAAACGGTACTTGGCACCCTTGATGCAATCTCAAAATTCCCCGACATACCGGTCTCACTCGAAAGGAACACCGAGGTTCCCAGAACCACATCATTTGAGCTCCTTCTCCCCTCGTGATCGCGACAGGAGTGTCGATTCCCCTGCTATGTCTGGAAGGGGTTCCCGACCTTTCCAGCGCGCCTAAGGATGAGGCAGGTCTCACGAGGAAATTCGAAACATAGCCTCGTGGGTGGTGCCACAAGCCGAAAGACCCCGATTTCCCGGTCTGCTCTTGATAAGAACGTGATGCCATGACACCTTTACGAAGGAAAACCTGTGGATGAAAGCACAACACGAAGGGGCACTGACACCGTGCATCGTCCAGAAAAACCCGCAGGTTACAAACACAGTTCGACAAGTGGTCTGTCAGCCCGTGAACAACTCGAGAGGCAAGTGGAGTTCCATTCCTCCACACAAGACGAGACCTGATTTTCTGTACCAACTCTGCAGGGAAACTGTGATCCGAGTCAGTACCAGCGACAGGAAACCCAGGAGAGGAAACATGAGGTACCTGCCTCCACTCGAGATGAGGCTCTCATCCATTGCACCAAACCCAGTGGAGTCCAGAGAGGCCCCTCCCAACTCCACAGTACCCCTGACTTCTCAGAGGCACCCGGAGAAGCTCCATGAGGTCACCGGCACATGTCGAGGGAACCCAGGGTTTCCTGCCACAATGGGAAAAAGACCTCGAGAGTCCTACTTCAACGTGTCTTGAAGCCCGAATCTGCTTCCATGGCTCTATAGAAATGACACGCACCCCCTCGCCACGCATATGGAGACCTGACTTCCCTGGCGCCATAAGAGAGGCTCCCTGAGCTCCCTGTCGTACCTCGTGAGAAACCCCACACTGACGCCGCAGCTTGAGAAAACTCACCATACGCCCCTGTCATCGCGAGATGAGGGCCTTCTTTTCCTGCATGGCCTGGAGAGGAATCCCGAATCCTCTTTCCAAACTCCACAGGAGGCTTGACTCCCTTTAGGCCACTTAGTGGGCTCCAAGAGATACCCGTCGCGACTCGAGAGGAGAATTGAGTCCTTTGCTTCCCTTCGAGACAAGGCCTGACTCACCAGGTGGGTCTGGAATGCAACCCCGAGATCCCTGTCTCCCCTGGAGAGGAACATTAGGTCCTGGAAACAAGCCTAGATGAGGTCTCTTTTGCCCTTCTGTAACTCGAGAGCAATCCCCCGCTCTCCCTGACAACTCGAATGGAAGATTGGACTTCCCTGGGCCAACACAAGAGGAAGCCTGAATTCCCCTTCGTAACTCGAGAATCCCGCCGCAACTCGAGAAAAAGCACTTGGTTCCCTCGTCATCACAAGATGAGGCCCTTGCCCGCTACAGCTTCTCAAGAAAAGTCCCACGTTCCGTCTTGAAGTGCAAAACGATACTTGACACCCTTGATGTGACCCCAAAAGTTCCCCGAAATATCGGTCTCACTCGAGGTGAACACCGAGGTTCCCGGCACCAGTTTATCTGAGCCCCTTCTCCCCTCCTGTTCGTGATAGGAGGGTCACTTCCCCTGCTTTGTTTGTAAGGGGTTCCCGACCTTCACGGGGCACTTCAGGATGAGGCCAGTCTCACGAGGAAATTCGAGACGTAGCTCGCGGGTGGTACCACATGCCAAAAGACTATGATTTCCCGGTACGCTCTTGATAAGAACCCGATGCCTGGACACCTCTTTGAAGGCAACCCTGTGGATGAAGGCACAACACAAAGGGGCACTGACACCCTCGTGCATCGTCCAGAAAAACCCGCAGGTTCCACATACAGCTCAACAAGTGGCTTGTCACCCCTGAAGAACTCGAGAGGCAAGTGGGGTTTCATTCCTCTACACAAGACGATGCCTGACTCTCCTGTTCCAACTCTGCAGGGACTTTGCGATCCGAATCAGACCAGCGCCAATGAAGTCACGAGAGGAACGCTGAGGTTCCTGCCTCCACTCGAGATTAGGACCTCTTCCATTTCACGAAACCCAGTGGAGTCCCGAGAGACGCGTCCCAGCTCCAAAGTATCCCTGACTTCTCAGAGGCACCCTGAGAAGCTCCCTGAGTTCACCAGCACAATTCGAGTGAACCCAGGGTTTACTGCCGCCACCATAGAAAGAACTCAAGAGTCCTTCTTCAACGCATTTTGAGGCCTGATTCCCCTACCATGACTCGAGGGCAATGACACGCTCCCTCTGCTACACTCCTGAAGCCCTGACTTCCCTGGCGCCACACGAGAGGCTCCCTGAGCTCCCCATCATACCTCGTGAGAAACCAAACACTGGCGCCACAGATAGAGAAAACCCACGAGACGCCCCCATTTTCGCGACATGACGGCCTTCTTTTCTAGCATGGCCTGGAGAGCAATCCTTAGTCCTCTCTCCAAACTCCACAGTAGGCTTGACTCCCTTTTGGTCACTCAGTGGACTCCAAGACACACCCGTCGCGACTCGAGAGGAGAGCGGAGTCTTTTCCTTCCCCTCGAGGCGAGGCCTGACTCCTCGGGTGTGTCTGATATGTGAACCGGAGATCCCTGTCGCCCCTGGAGAGAAACATTAGGTCCTGGACACAAGCCTAGATGAGGTCTCTTTTTTCCTGCAGTGACTCGAGAGCAATCCCCAACTCTCCCTCGCAACTCGAATGGAAGACTGGACTTCCCTGGGCCAACAGAAGAGGAAGCCTGAATTTCCCGTTGTAACTCAAGAATCCCGCCACAACTCGAGAAAAACCACGTCGTTCCCTCTTCATCGCAAGATGCGGCCATTGCCGCTACAGCGTCTCAAAAGAAGTCTTACGTTCCATCTTGAAGTGCGATACGGTACTTGGCACCTTTGATGCGACCCCAAAAGTTCCCCAACACACTGGTCTCACTGGAGGGGAACACCGAGGTTCCCGGCATCACCTCATCTGTGCCCCTTCTCCCCTCCTGATCGAGACAGGAGGGTCGATTCCCCTGCTTTGTCTGCAAGGGGTTCCGACCTTCCCGGCGCACCTCAGGATGAGGCCGGTCTCACTAGGAAATTCGAGACGTAGCCTGGTGGGTGGTGCCACATGCGGAAAGACCCCGATTTCCCGGTCCGCTCTTAATAAGAACCCGATGCCAGGACACCTCTTCGAAAGCAAACCTGTGGATGAATGCACAACACGAAGGGGTACTGACATCCCCATGCATAGTACGGAAAAACACGCAGATTCCAAACACAGATCGACAAGTGTCCTGTCATCCCATGAAGAACTAGAGAGGCATGCGGAGTTCCGTTCCTCCACACAAGAGAAGGCCTGACTCTCCTTTCCCAACTCTGCAGGGACCGTGCGATCGGAGTCAGAAATGTAGATGAAACCTGACGTTCCTGCATCAACTCGAAATGAGGCCCTCTTCCATTGCGCCATACCCAGTGGAGTCCCGAGAGGCCCCTAAAACTCCACAGTATCCCTGATTCTCAGAGGCACCCTCAGAAGCTCTCTGCGGTCACTGGCACAAGTCGAGTGAACCCAGGGTTTCCTGCTGCATTCTGAGAAAGACCTTGAGAGTCCTTCTTTACCGCGTCTTGAGGCCCGATACCCTACCATGACTGGAGAGCAATGACGCATTCCCCTCGCCACGCCCATTGAAACCTAACTTCCCTGGTGCCACACGAGAGGCTCCCTGCGCTCCCCGTCCTACCTCATGAAAACCCCACACTGGCACCGCCGCTCGAGAAAACTCACGAGACGCCCCCATCATCGTAAGATGAGGGCCTTCTTTTCCTACATGACCTAGAGAGCAATCCCGAGTCCACTCTCCAAACTCCACTGGAGGCCTGACTCCCTTTAGGCCACTCAGTAGCCTCCAAGAGATACACGTCGCTACTCTAGAGGAGAGCGGAGTCCGTTGCTTCCCCTCGAGCCGAGGCCTGACTACTTGGGTGAGTCTGGAATGGGATCCTGAGATCCGTGTTGCCCCTGTAGAGGAAAACTCGGTCCTGGACACAAGCCTAAATGAGGTCTTTTTTGTCCTGCATTGACTCAAGTGCAATCCCCAGCTCTCCCTCGCAACTCGAATGGATGATTGGACTTCCCTGGGCCAACACAAGAGGAAGCCTGTATTCCCCATTGTAATTCGAGAATCCCGCGGCAACTGGAGAAAAACAACGTGGCTCCTCCGTCATCGAAATATGAGGCCCCTGTCAGCTATAGCGTCTCCAGGGAAGTCCCATGTTCCGTCTTGAAGTGTGAAACGGTACTTGGCACCCTTGATGCGACCCCCAAATTTCCCTGACACCCCGGTCTCACTCGAGGAGAACATGGAGGTTCCCAGCACCGCTTCAGCTGAGCCTCTTCTCCCCTCCTGATGGCGACAGGAGGGTCGATTCCCCTGCTTTGTCTGGAAGGGGTTCCCAGACTTCCCGGCGAACCTCAGGATGAGGCCAGTCTCACGAGGGAAGTCGAGACGTAGCCTCGTGGGTTGTGCCACATGCCGAAAGACCCCGATTTCCTGGTCCGCTATTGATAAGATCCCGATGCCCGGTCACCTCTTCGAAGGTAACCCTGTGGATGAAGGCACAACACGAAGGGGCACTGACACCCCTGTGCATCGTCCCCCAAAACCGCAGGTCCCACATACAACTCGACAGGTGGCCTGTCATCCCGTGAACAACTCGAGAGGCAAGCGGAGTTCCATTACTCCACACAAGACGAGGTCTGACTCTCCTGTCCCAACTCTGCAGGGACCCTGCTATCCGAGTCAGAAATGGAGAGGAACCCTGACGTTACTGCCTCAATCCGAGATTAGGTCCTCTTCAATTGCACCAGTCCCTGTGATGTCCCGAGAAGCCCCTCTCAACTCCACAGTATCCCTGACTTCTCAGAGGAACCCCGCTAAGCTCCCTGAGGTCATGGGCACAAGTCGAGGGAACCCAGGGTTTCCTGCCACACCCCGAGAAAGACCTCGAGAGTTCTTCTTCGAAGCGTCCTGAGGCTTGATTCCCCTACCATGACTCGAGAGCAATGAGGCGCTCCCCCACGCCACGTCCATGGAGACCTGACTTCCGTGGCACCACAGGAGTCTCCCTGAGCTCCCCGTCCTATCTCGTGAGAAACCCCAACCAGGCACTGCACCTTGAGAAAACCCACGAGACGCCCCCGTCATCGCGAGATGAGGGCCTTCTTTTCCTGCATGGCCTAGAGAGCAATCCCGAGTACTCTCTCCAAACTCCACAGGAGGCTTAACTCCATTTAGGCCACTCTTGGGCTCCAAGGGATACCCGTCGCGACTCGAGAGGAGAGCGGAGTCCATTCATTCCCTTCGAGACGAGGCCTGACTCCCCGGGTGAGTCTGGAATGCAACCCCGAGATCCCTGTCGCCCCTGGAGAGAAAAACTCGGTCCTGGACACAAACCTAGATGAGCTCTATTTTGCCCTGCAGTGACTCGAGAGCAATCTCCAGCTCTCACTTGCAACTCGAATGGAAGATTGGACTTCCCTGGGCCAACACAAGAGGAAACCTGTATTCCCCATCGTAACTCAAGAATCCTGCCGCAACTCGAGAAAAAACACGTGGGTCCCCCGTCAGTGCTAGATGAGGCCCTTGCCCACTACAGCATCTCAAGAGAAGTCCCAGGTTCCGTCTTGAAGTGCGAAACGGTACTTGGCACCCTTGATGCAACCAGAAAAGTTACCCGACTTTCACTCAAGGAGAGCACCGAGGTTCCCGGCACTACTTCATCTGAGCCCTTTCTCTCCTCCTGATCCCGAAAGGAGGGTCGATTCCCCTGCTTTGTTTGGAAAGGGTTCCCGGACTTTCCTGCGTGCCTCAGGATGAGGCCGGTCTCACAAGAAAATTCGAGACGTAGCCTAGTGGGTGGTGCAACATGCTGAAAGACCCCAATTTCCCGGTCCGCACTTGAGGAGAACACGATACCCGGACACCTCTTCGAAGGCAACCTTGTGGATGAAGGCACAACAGGAAGGAGCACTGACGCCCCCGTGCATCTCCGAAAAACCCGCAGGTTCCACACACATCACGAAAAGTGGTGTTATCCTTGAACAACTTGAGATGTAAGCGGAGTTCCATTCCTCCGCAGAACACGAGACATGACACTCCTGAGCAAACTCAACAGGGACCCTGCGATCTGAGTCACATCCGGCCTCCAGGAAGTCAGGAGCAGAACCCTGAGGTTCCTGCCTCAACTCGAGATGAGGCCCACTTCCATTGCACCAAACCCAAAGGAGTCCCGAGAGGCCTCTCCCAAATCCACAGTATCCCTGACTTCTCAGAGGCACCCTGAGACGCTCCCTGAGGTCACCGGCACAAGTCAAGGGAACCCAGGGTTTCCTGCCGCAACCCTATAAAGACATCGATAGTTCTTTTTCAACCCGTCATGAGGCCCGATTCCCCTACCCTGACTTGAGAGCAATGACGCGCTCCCCCTTGCCTCGCCCATGGAGACCTGACTTCCCTGTTGCCACACGAGAGGCTACCTGAACTCCCCGTCGTACCTCGTGAGAAACCCCACACTGGCGCCGCAGCTCGAGAAAACCCACGAGACGCCCCCGTCATCTCGAGATGTGGGCCTTCTTTTCCTGCATGGCCTGGAGAGCAATCCCGAGTCCTCTCTCCAAACTGAAGAGGAGGGTTGACTCCCTTTAGACCACTCAGTGGGCTCCAAGAGATACGCGTCGCAACTCGAGAGGATAGCCAAGTCCTTTGCTTCCCCTCGAGACGAGGCCTAACTCCCCGGGTGAGTCTGTAATGCAAACCCGAGATCCCTGTCGCCCTTGGAGAGGATCACTGGGTCCTGAACACAAGGCTAGATGAGGTCGCTTTTGCCCTGCAGTAACTCGAGAGCACTCCCCAGCTTTCCCTCGCAACCCGAATGGAAGATTGGACCTTCCTGGGCCAACACAAGAGGAAGCCTGAATTCCCAGTAGTAATTCGAGAATTCCGCCTCAACTTGAGAAAAACCACGTGGTTCCCCCGTCATTGCAAGATGAGGCCCTTGCCCGCTCCAGCGTCTCAAGAGTAGTCCCACGTTCTGTCTTCAAGTGCGAAATGATATTTGGCACCCTTAATGCTACCCCAAAAGTTCCCCGACATACGGGTCGCACTAGAGGGGAACACCGAGGTTCCTGGCACCACTTCATCTGAGCCCCTTCTCCCCTCCTGATGGCGAAAGGAGGGTCAATTCCCCTGCTTTGTCTGCAAGGGGTTCCCGACCTTCTCCACGCACCTCAGATGAGGCTGTCTCATGAGGAAATTCGAGACGTAGCCTCGATGGTGGTGCCACATGCCGAAAGACCGCGATTTCCCGATCCGCTCTTGATAAGAACGCGATGCCCAGACACCTATTCGAAGATAGTGTGGATGAAGGCACAACACGAAGGGGCACTGACACCCCCGTGCATCGTCCGGAAAAGACCGCAGGTTACTCATACAGCTCAACAAGTGCCTGTCACCCAGTGAACAACTCGAGAGGCAAGCGGAGGTCCATTCCTGCACACAAGACAAGGCCTGACTCACCTCTCCCAAGTATGCAGGGGGCTGCGATCGGAATCAGAAATGGAGAGGAACCCTGAGGTTCCTGCCTCCCCTCGAGATGAGGCCCCCTTCCATTTCACCAAACCCAGTGGAGTCCCGAGAGGTCTTTCCCAACTCCACAGTATCCCTGACTTCTCAGAGGCACCCGGAGAATCTCCCTGAGGTCACCGGCACAAGTCGAGGGAACCCAGGTATTCTTGCCAAGACCCGAGAGAGATCTTGAGAGTCCTTCAACGCGTCTAGAGGCCTGATTCCCCTACCATGACTCGAGAGCAATGACGCGCTCCCCCTCGCCACACGCATCGAGACCTGACTTCCCTGGCACCACACGAGAGGCTCCCTGAGCTCCCCGTCCTACCTCGTGTGAAACCCCACACTGGCGCCGCAGCTCGAGAAAACCCACAAGATCCCTCCGTCATCGCGAGATGAGGGCCATCTTTTCCTGCATGGCCTGGAGAGCAGTCCCAAGTCCTCTCTCCAAACTTCACAGGAGGCTTGACTCCCTTTAGGCCACAAAGTGGGCTCCAAGAGGTGCCCGTCGCGACTCGAAAGGAGAGCGGAGTCCTTTGCTTCCCTTCGACATGAGGCCTGACTCCCTGGGTGAGTCTGGAATGCAAACCTGAGATCCCTGTGGCCCTTGGAGAGGAACATTAGGTCCTGGACACAAGCCTAGATGAGGTCTCCTTTGCCCTGCAGTGACTCGAGCGCAACCCCCAGCTCTCCCTGGCAACTCGAATGGATGATTGGACTTCCCTGGCCCAACACAAGAGGAAGCCTGAAATCCCCGTCGTAACTCGAGAATCCCGCCGCAACTCGAGAAAAACCACGTGGCTCCCCCGTCATCGCAAGATGAGGCCCTTGGCCGCTACAGCGTATCAAGAGAAGTCCCACGTTCCATCCTGAAGTACAAAACGGTACTTGGCACCCTTGATGCGACCCCCAAAGTTCCCTGACATACCGGTCTCACTCGAGGGAAACACCAAAGTTCACGGCACCACTTCCTGTGAGCCCCTTCACCCCTCCTGATCGCGACAGAAGGGTCGATTCCCATGTTTTGTCTGCAAGGGGTTCCCGACGTTCCCCGCGAACCTCCGGATGAGGCCGGTCTCATGAGGAAATTCGAAAAGTAGCCTCATGGTTGGTGCCATATGCTGAAAGATCCCGAATTCCCGGTCCACTCTAGATAAGAACCTGATGCCCGGACATCTCTTCGAAGGCAACCCTGTGGATGAAGGCACAACACGAAGGGACACTGACATCCCCATGCATCGTCTGGAAAAACCCGCAGATTCCACTCACAGCTCCAAATGTGGACTGTCACCTCGTGAACAACTCGAGAGGCAAGTGAAGTTGCATTCCTTCACACAAGACGAGGCCTTACTCTCCTGGCCCAACTCTTCAGGGACCCTGCAATTGGAGTCAGAAATGGAGAGGAACCCTGAGGTTCCTGCCTCAACTAGAGAAGAGGCCCTCTTCCATTGAACCAAACTCAGTGGTGTCCCGAGAGGCCCCTCCCAACACCACAGTATCCCTTATTCTCAGAGGCTCCGTGAGAAGCTACCTGAGGTCACTGGCACAAGTCGAGGGAACCCAGAGTTTCCTGAAGTAACCCGAGAAAGACTTGGAGAGTCCTTTTTCAACGTCTCTTGATGCCCGATTCCCCTACCATGACTCCAGAGCAAGGACGCGCTCCCCTCGCCACGAGCAGGAAAACTGACTTCCCTAGTACCACACAAGAGGCTCCCTGAGTACCCCATCGTACCTCGTGAGAAAACCCACACTGGCGCCGCAGTTCGAGAAAAACCACAAGATGCCCCCGTCAAGGAGAGATGGGGGCCTTCTTTTCCTGCCTGACCTGGAGAGCCATTCCTGGTCCTCTCTCCAAACTTCACAGGAGTATTGACTCCCTTTAGGCCACTCAGTTGGGTCCAAGAAATACCCGGTGCGACTCGAGAAGAGAGCGGAGTCCTTTGCTTCCCTGGAGACGAGGCCTGACTCCCCGGGTGAGTTTGGAATGCAACCCCGAGATCCATGTCGCCCCTGGAGTGGAACATTATGTCCTAGACACAAGCCTAGATGAGGTCTATTTTGCCCTACAGTGACTCGAGCAACCTCCATCTCTCCCTCACAATTTGAATGGAAGATTGGTCTTCCCACGGTCAACACAAGAGGAAGTCTGAATTTCCCATCGTAATTCGAGAATTCAGCCTCAAGTCTTAAAAACCATGTGGTTCCCCCTTCATCGCAATATGAGGCCCTTGCCAGCTAGAGTCTCAAGAGAAGTCCCACGTTCCATCTTAAAGTTCGAAATGCTACTTGGCACCCTTGATGTGACCCCAAAGTTCCCCAACATACCAGTCTCACTCCAGGGGAACACCGAAGTTCCCGGTGTCTCCAGGTAAGTCCCATGTTCCGCCCTGAAGGGCGACACGGTACTTGACACCCTTTATGTGACCGCAAAAGTTCCCCGACACGCTGGGTTCCCTCGAGGGGAACACCGAGGGTCCTGGCACCACTTCATCTGAGCCCCTTCTCCCCTCCTGATCGCGACAGGAGAGTCGATTCCCCTGCTTTGTCTGGAAGGGGTTCCCGGCCTTCCTGGCGCACCTCAGGATGAGGCCGGTCTCAGGAGGAAATTCGAGACTAGCCACGTGTGAGGTGCCACGTGCCGAACGACCCCGATTTTCCGGTCCGCTCTTGATAAGAACCCGATGCCCGGACACCTCTTCGAAGGCAACCCTGTGGGTGAAGGCACAACACGAAGGGGCACTGACACCCCCGTGCATCATCCGGAAAAACCAGCAGGGTCTACACACAGCTCGACAAGGGGCCTGAGACTCCCGGAACAACTCGAGAGGTAACCAGAATTCCATTCCTCAGACAAGATGAGGCATGACTCTCCTGTCCCAACACTGCAGGGACCGTGCAGTCAGAGTCCGAAACCGAGAGGAAGCCTGAGGTTCCTGCCTCCCCTCGAGATGAGGCCCTCTTCCATTGCGCCGAACCCAGCAGAGTCCCGAGAGGCCCTGCCAATTACACAGCATCCCTCACCTCTCAGAGGCACCGTTGGAAGTTCCCTAAGGTCCGCTGCAGAAGTCGAGGGAAACGAGGGTTTCCCGCCGCAACCCAAGAAAGAACTCGAGAGTCCTTCTTCAACGCCTCTTGAGGACCTAGCCGCTTCCCATGACTCGAGAGTGATGACCAGCTCCCCCTCGCCATGCGCATGGAGACCTGACTTCCCTGGCGCCGCACGAGAGGCTCCCTGAGGTCCTCGTCGTGCCTCGTGAGAAAACCCCCATGGGCACAGCAGCCTGAGGAAACCCATGAGACGCCCCCGTCATCGCGAGATGAGGGCCTTCTTTTCCTGCCTGGCCTGGAGAGCAATCCCGAGTCCTCTCTCCAAACTGAAGAGGAGGCTCGACACCCTTGAGTCCACTCAGTGGGCTCCAAGAGATCCTTGTCGCGACTTGAGAGGAAAGCGGAGTCCTTTGCTTCCCCTCCAGGCGAGTCCTGACTCCCCGGGGGAGTCTGGAATGCAAACCCTGGATCCCTGTCTTCCCTTGAGAGGAATATTAGGTCCTGGACACACGTCTCGATGAGGTCTCTTTGGCCCTGTAGTGACTCGAGCAGAACCCCCAGCTTTCCATCGCAACTCGAATTGAAGATTGGGCTTCCCAGGGCCAACCCAAGAGAGACCTGAAATTCCTGTCGTTTTCGAGAATCCTGATGCAACTCAAGAAAAACGACGTGGTTCCAACGTCTTCACAGGATGAGGCCCTTGCCCGCTACAGCGTCTCCAGGGAAGTCCCATGTTCCGTCCTGAAGTGGGAAACGGTACTTGGCTCCCTTGATGCGACACCTAAAGTTCCCTGAAACGCCGGGTTCCCTCGAGTGGAACACCGAGGGTCCCGGCACCACTTCATCTGAGCCCCATCTCCCCTCCTGATCGCGACAGGAGAATCGATTCCCCTACTTTGTGTGGAAGGGGTTCCCGGCCTTCCTGGCGCACCTCAGGATGATGCTGGTCTCATGAGGAAATTCGAGATGAGCCACGTGGTTGGTGCCACATGCCGAATGACCCCGATTTCCCGGTCTGCTCTTGAAATGAACCCGATGCCCGGACACCTCTTTGAAGGCAACCCTGTGGGGGAAGGCACAAAACGAAGGGGCACTGACACCCCCATGCATCTTCTGGAAACACCCGCAGGTTCCACACACAGCTTGTCAAGGGCCCTGAGACCCACTGAACGACTCGAGAGGCAAGCAGAGTTCCGTTACTCAGACAAGACGAGGCCTGACTCTCTTGTCCCAACTCTGCAGGGACCCTGCGGTCGGAGTCAGAAATGGAGAGGAAGCCTGAGGTTCCTGCCTCCAATCGAGATGAGGCCCTCTTTCATTTCGTCAAACCTAGTGGAGTCCCGAGAGGCCCCTCTAACTCCTCAGTATCCCTCACCTCTCAGAGGCATCTGGGAAGTTCCCTAAGGTCCCCTGTAGAGGTCGAGGGAAACGAGTGTTTCCCGCCCCAACCCAAGAAAGACCTTGAGAGTCCTTCTTAAATGCCTCTTGAGGCCCTTGTCCCTCCCATGACTCGAGAGCAATGACGCGATCTGCCTGGCCACACGCATGGAGTCAGGCTTCTCTGGCGCTGCACAAGAGGATCCCTGAACTCCCCATCATATCTCATGAGAAACCCCACACTGGCGCCGCAGCTCGAGAAAACCCATGAGACGCCCCCATCATCTCGAGAGGAGGGCCATCTTTAACTGCATGGTATGCAGATCAAGCGTGAACCTTCTGTCGAAGCTACACAGGACTCTTGACTCCCTTTAGGCCACTCATTGGGCTCCAAGAGTTACGTGTCGCGACTCGAGAGGATAGTGGAGTCCTTTGCTTCCACTCGAGATGAGGCGTGACCCACCGGGTGAGACTGGAATGCGACCCCGATATCCCTGTCGCCCCTGGAGAGGAACATTACGTTCTGGACCCAAGCCTAGATGAGGACTCTTTGCCCTGAAGTGACTCGAGAGCAATCCTCAGCTCTCTCTGACAAGTTGAATGGAAGATTGGACTTCCTGGGCCAACACAAGAGGAAGCCTGAATTCCCCGTTGTAACTCGAGAATCCCGCCTCAACTCGAGAAAAACCACGTGTTTCCCTCGTCATCGCAATATGAGGCCCTTGCCCGCTACAGCATCTCCAGAGAATTCCCACGTTCCGTCTTGAAGTGCGAAACTGTACTTGGCAGCCTTGATGCGACCTCAAAAGTGCCGTGACATACCGGTCTCACTCGAGGGGACCACCGAGGTTCCCGGCACCACTTCATCTGAGCCCCTTCTCCCCTTCTGATCGCGAGCGGTGGGTCGATTCCCCTGCTTTGTCTGCAAGGGGTTCCCGACCTTCCCGGCGCACCTCAGGATGAGGCCGGTCTCCCGAGGAAATTCGAGACGTAGCCTCGTGGGTGGTACCACATGCTGAAAGACCCCAATTTTCCGGTACGCTCTTGAAAAGAACCCGATGCCCGGAAACCTCTTTGAAGGCAACCCTGTGGATGAAGGCACAACACGAAGGGGCACTGACACCCCCGTGCATCGTCCGGAAAAACCCGCAGGTTCCACACTCAGCTCAACAAGTGGCCTGTCACTCCGTGAACAACTCGAAAGGCAAGGGGAAATCCATTCCTCAACAGAAGACGAGGCGTGACTCTCTTGTCCATACTCTGCAGGTACCCTGCGACCCGAGTCAGAAATGGAGAGGACCCCTGATGTTCCTGCCTCCATTCGAGATGAGGCCCTCTTCGATTGCACCAAACCCAGTTGAGTAACGAAGGGCCCCTCCCAAATCCACAGTGTCCCTGACTTCTCAGAGGCACCCTTAGAAGTTGCCTGAGGTCACCGACACAAATCAAGGGAACCCAGGGTTCCCTGCCGCAACCCGAGAAAGACCTCAAGAGTCCTTCTTCAATGCGTCTTGAGGCCCAATTCGCCTACTATGACTCGAGAGCAATCACGCACTCCCCTTCACCACACGCACGGAGACCTGACGTCCCTAGCACCACACGAGAGGCTCTCTGAGCTCCCCGTTGTACCTCGTGAGAAATCTGATACTGGCGCCGCAGCTGGAGAAAACCCACGAGATGCCCCCGTCATCGCGAGATGAGGGCCTTTTTTCCTGCATGGCCAGGAAAACAATCCCGAGTCATCTCTCCAAACTCCATAGGAGGCTTCACTCCCTTTACGCCACGCAGTGGGCTCCAAGAGATACCCGTCGCGACTCGACAGGAGAGCGGAGTCCTTTTTTTCCCCTCAAGACGAGGCCTGACTCTCCGGGTGAGTCGAGAATGCAACCCTGAGATCCCTGTTGGCCCAGTAGTGGAACACTAGGTCCTGGACACAAGCGTAGATGAGGTCTATTTTGCCCTGCAGTGACTGGAGAGCAATCCCCAGTTCTAACTTGCAACTCGAATGGAATACTGGATTTTCCTGGCGCCATACAAGAGGCTCCCTGAGATCCCCGTGGTACTTCATGAGACACCCCACACTGGCGCCGCAGCTCGAGAAAACCCACGAGACGCCACCGTCATCTCGAGATGAGGGCCTTCTTTTCCTGCATGGCCTGGAGTCCAATCCCGAGTCCTCTCTCCAAACTCCACAGGAGGCTTGACTCCCTTTAGTACACACAGTGGGCTCCAAGAGATACCCATCGCGACTCGAGACGAGAGCGGAATTCTTTGCTTACCCTCGAGGTGAGAACTGACTCCCCGGATGAGTCTGGAATGCAAACCCGAGATCCCTGTCGCCCCTGGAGAGCAACGTTAGATCCTGGACACAAGCCTAGATTAGGTCTCTTTTGCCCTGCAGTGACTCTAGCGCAATCCCCAGCTCCCCCTCGCAACCCGAATGGAAGATTGGATTTCAAGGCCAACAAGAGGAAGCCTAAATTCCCGGTCATAACTCGAGAATCCCGCCGCAACTCGAGCAAAACCACGTGGTTCTCCCGTCATCGCAAGATGAGGCCCTTGCCCGCTACAGCGTTTCAAAAGATGTCCCAGGTTCCGTCTTGAAATGCGAAACGGTACTTGGCACCCTTGATGCGACCCCAAAAGTCCCCCAACACGCCGGTCTCACTCAAGGGGAACACCGAGTTTCCCGGCACCACTTCATTTAAGCCCCTTCTGCCCTCCTGATCGTGACCCGTGGGTCGATTCCCCTGCTTTGTCTGCAAGGGGGCCCGACCTTCCCTGCACAACTCAGGATGAGGCCGGTCTCATGGGGAAATTCGATACGTAGCTTTGTGGGCGGTGCCACTTGCTGAAAGACTCCAATTTCCCGGTCCGCTCTTGATAAGAATCCGATGCTCGGACACCTCTTGGAAGGCAGCCTTGAGTATGAAGGTACAACACGAAGGGGCACTAACACACCTGTGCATCATCCAGAAAAACGGGCAGGTTACACACACAGCTCGACAAGTGGCCTGTCACCTCGAGAACAACTCGAGAGGCAAGAGGAGTCCCATCCTCCAGAAAAGACGAGGCCTGACTCTCCTGTACCAACATGCAGGGACCTTGCGATCTGAGTCAGAAATGGAGAGGAACACTGAGGTTCCTGCTTCAACTCGAGATGAGTCCCTCTTACATTCCACCAAATGCAGAGGAGTCTCGAGAGGCCCCTCCAAACTGCACAGTATCCCTGACTTCTCAGAGGCACTCTGAGAAGCTCCCTGAGGTCGCAGGCACAAGTCAAGGGAACCCTGGGTTTTATGCAGTGACCCGAGAAAGACCTCGAGAGTCCTTCTTCAACCCGTCTTGAGGCCCGATTACCCTACCATGACTTGAGAGCAATAACGAGCTCCCCCTAGCCATCTCATGGGGACCTGACTTCCCTGGCGCCACACGAGAGGCTCCCTGAGCTCCCTCTCGTACCTCGTCAGAAACCCGGCACTAGCGCAGCAGTTTAGAAAACCCACGAGACGCCGCCATCATCGTGAGATGAGGGCCTTCTGTTCCTGCATGGCCTGGAGAGGAATCCCGAGTCCTCTATCCAAACAGCACAGGAGGCTTGACTCCCTTTAGGGCACACAGTGGGCTCCAAGAGATACCCATCGCGACTCAAAAGGACAGCGGAGTTCTTTGCTTCCCCTCGAGACAAGGCCTGATTCCCCGGGTGAGTCTGGTATGCAACCCCAAGATCCCTGTCGCCCCTAGGGACGAACATTAAGTCCTGGACACAAGCCTAGATGAGGTCTATTTTGCCCTGCAGTGACTCGAGAGCAATCCCCAGCTCTCCCTTTAAACTCGAATGGAAGATAGGACTTCCCTGGCCCAACACATGAGGAAGACTGTATTCCCCGTCGAAACTCGAGAATCCCGCCATAATTCGAGAAACGCCACGTGGTTCCCCCGTCATCCCAAGATGAGGCCCTTGCCCCCTACAGCGTCTCAAGAGAAGTCCCACGTTCCGTCGTGAAGTGCGAAACGGTATTGGCACCCTTGATGCGACCTCAAAAGTTCCTCGACACACCAGTCTGACTCGAGGAGAACACCGAGGTTCCCGGCACCACTACATCTGGGCCCCTTCTCCCCTCCTGATCGCGACAGGAGGGTCGATTCCCCTGTTTTGTCTTGAAGGGGTTCCCGCCTTTCCCGGTGCATCTCAGGATGAGGCCGGTCTCACGAGGATATTCGAGACATAGCCACGTGGATGGTGACACATGCCGAAAGACCCCGATTTCCCGGTCCGCTCTTGATAAGATCCTGATGCCCGGACACCTCTTTGAAGATAACCCTTTTGATGAAGGCACAACACTTAGGGGCACTGACACCCCTGGGTATCGTCCGGAGAAACCCGCAGGTACCACACACAAAACTCGAGAAGTGACCTGTCACCCCGTGAACAACTGGAGAGGCAAGCAGAGTTCCATTCCTCCACACAAGACGAGGCCTGACTCTCCTGTTTGAACTCTGCAGCGAAACTGTGATCCGAGTCAGATCTGGCCCAGGGGAAGTCAGGAGAGGAAACATGAGTTTCCTGCCTCCACTCGAGATGAGGCCCTCTTCCATTGCACCGAACCCAGTGGAGTCCAGAGAGACCCCTCCCAACTGCACAGTATCCCTGACTTCTCAGAGGCACCCTTAGACCTTCCTGAGATCACCGGCACAAGTCGAGGGAACCAAGGGTTTCCTGCCCCAACCCGTAAAAGACCTCGAGAGTCCTTCTTCAACGCGTCTTGAGGTGCGATTTCCCTACCATGACTCGAGAGCAATGACGCGCTCCCCCTAGCCACGCGCATAGAAACCTGACTTCCCTGGCGCCACAGGAGAGGCTCCCTGAGCTCCCCATTATACCTCGTGAGCAACACCACACTGGAGCCACAGCTCGAGAATACCGACGAGACGCCCCAGTCCTCACGAGATGAGGGCCTTCTTTTGCTGTATGGCCTGGAGAGCAATCCTGAGTCCTCTCTCCAAACTCCACAGGAGGCTTGACTCATTTTAGGCCACACAGTGAGCTCCAAGATATACCCGTCGCAACTTGACAGGAGAGCGGTGTCCTTGGCTTCCCCTCGAGACGAGGCCTGACTCCCCGGGTGAGTCGAGAATGCAATGCTGAGATCGCTTTCGCCCCAGCAGAGGAACATTAGGTCCTGGACACAAGCCTAGATGAGGTCTATTTGGCCCTGCAGTGTCTCGAGAGCAATCCCCAGTTCTAACTCACAATTCGAATGAAAACTGGACTTCCCTGGGCCAGTTGAAGAGGAAGCCTGAATTCCCGGTTGTAACTCGAGAATCCCGCCCCAACTCAAGAAAAACCACGTGGTTCCCCCGTCATCGAAAGATGAGGCCCTTGCCCGCTACAGCGTCTCAAGAGAAGTCCCACGTTCCGTATTGAAGAGCGAAAAGTTACTTGGAACCCTTGATGCGACCCCAAAAGTTCCCCGACATACCAGTCTCACTTGAGGAGAACACCGAGGTTCCCGGCACCACTTCCTCTGAGACTCTTCTCCCCTCTTGATGGCGACAGGAGGTTCGATTCCCCTGCTTTGTCTGGAAGGCGTTCCCGACCTTCCTGGCGCACATCAAGATGAGGCCAGTCTCACGAGGAAATTCGAGACATAGCCTAGTGGGTGGTGTGGCATGCCAAAAGACCCCGATTCCCTGGTCCGCTCTTGATAAGAACCCGATGGCAGAACCCAACTCGAAGGCAATACTGTGGAACAAGGCACAACACGAAGGGGCAGTGAAACCCCAGTGCATCGTCCAGAAAAACCCGCAAGTTCCACATACAAATCGACAAGTGGCCTGTCACCCCATGAACAACGCGAGAGTCAAGCGGAGTTCCATTCCTCCACACAAGACGAGGCCTGACTCTCCTGTCCCAACTCTGCAGGGACTCTGCGATCCGAGTCAGATCCGGCGCATTCGAAGCCAGGAGAGGAACCCTGTGGTTCCTGCCTCAACTTGTCATGAGGCCCTCTTCCATTGCACCAAACCCAGTGGAGTTCCGAGAGGCCCCTCCCAACTCCACAGTGACCCTGACTTCTCAGAGGCACGCTGAGAAGCTTCCTGAGGTCACTGGCACAAGTCGATGGAACCCAGGGTTTCCTGCTGCAACCCAAGAAAGACCTCGAGAGTCCTTCTTTAACACGTTTTCAGGCCCAATTCCCCTACCATGACTCGAGAACAATGACGGGCTCCCTCTCACCACGTGCATAGAGACCTGACTGCCCTGGCACCACATGAGAGGCTCACTGAGCTCCCAGTCTTACTTCCTGAGAAACCCCACACTAGCGCCACAGCTCGAGAAAACCTACGAGACGCCCCAGTCATCAGGAGATGAGGGCCTTCATTTCCTGCATTGCCTGGAGAGCAATCCCGTGTCCTCCCTCCAAACACCAGAGGAGGTTTGACTCCCTTTAAGCCACTCAGTGGGCTCCAAGACATACCCGTCCGACTCGAGAGGAGAGCAGAGTCCTTTGCTTCCCCT
The DNA here is from genome assembly GCF_029407905.1 of Bubalus kerabau. Taxonomy (NCBI): domain Eukaryota; kingdom Metazoa; phylum Chordata; class Mammalia; order Artiodactyla; family Bovidae; genus Bubalus; species Bubalus kerabau. The sequence continues at coordinate 2,815,975 of NW_026577889.1, read as the reverse complement.
CGAGACGAGGCCTGACTCCAGGGTGAGTCTGGAATGCAACCCCGAGATTCCTGTCGCCCCTTGACATGAACATTAGGTCCTGCACACAAGCCTTGGTGGGGTCTCTTTTGCCTTCAGTGACTAGAGCGCACCTCCAGCTCTTCCTCGAATCTCGAATGGAAGATAAGACTTTTGTGGGCCAACACAAGAGGAAGCATGAATTCCCTGTGGTAACTCAAATATCCCACCGCAACTAGAGAAAAACCAAGTGGTTCCCCAGTCATTCCAAGATGAGGCCCTTGCCCGCTGGAGCACCCCAAGAGAAGTCCCACGTTCCAATTTGAAGAGAGAAACGGTACTTGGAACGCGTTATGTGACCCCAAAAGTTACCCGACATACCTGTCTCACTTGAGGGAAACACCGAGGTTTCCAGCAGCACTTCATCTGAACCACTTCTCCCCACCTGATCGCCAAAGGAGGGTCGAATCCTCTGCTTTGTCTGGAAGGGTTTCATGACCTTCGCGGCACACCTCAGGTTGAGGCCGGTTTCATGAGGAAATTCGAGACTAGCCACGTGGGTGGTGCCAAATGCTGAACGACCCCGATTTCCCAGTCCGCTCTTCATAAGAACACGATGCCCTGACACCTCTTTGAAGGCAACCCTGTGGATGAAGACACAAAACGAAGGGTCACTGACACCCCCATGCATCGTCTGGAAAAACCTGCAGATTCCACACACAGTTTGACAAGGGGCCTGAAACCCCATGAACAACTCGAGAGGCAAGCGGAGTTCCATTCCTCAGAAAAGACATAGCCTGACTCTCCTGTCCCAACTCTGCAGGGACACTACGATCAGAGTCAGAATTGGAGAGGAAGCCTGAGGTTCCTGCCTCCACTCGAGATGAGGCCCTCTTCCATTGCGACAAACCCAGTGGAGTCCCGAGAGGCCCCACCAACTCCACAGCATCCCTCACCTCTCAGAGGCACCCTGGGAAGTTCCCTCAGGTCCCCGGCAGAAGTCGGGGGAAACGAGGGTTTCCCGCTGCAACCCGAGAAAGACATCGAGAGTCCTTCTTCAACGCGTCTTGAGGCCCTAGTCCCCTCCCATGACTCGAGAACAATGACGCGCTCCTTCTCGCCATGTGCATGGAGACATGACTTCCCTGGCGCCGCACGAGAGGCTCCCTGAGATCCTCGTCGTGCCTCGGGAGGAAACCCCCACGGGTGCCGCAGCTCGAGGAAACCCCTGAGATGCCCCCGTCCTCGCGAGGTGAGGGCCTTCTTTTTCTGCCTGGCCTGGAGAGCAATCACGAGTCCTCTCTCAAAAGTGAACAGGAGGCTGGACTCCCTTGAGGCCACTCAGGGGGCACCAAGATATCAGCGTCGCGACTCGGGAGGAGAGCGGAGTCCTTTGCTTCCCCTCGAGGCTAGGCCTGACTCCCCGGGGGAGCATGGGATGGAAGCCCGAGATCCTTGTCTTCCCTGGAGAGGAGCATTAGGTCCTGGACACACGCCTAGATGAGGTCTCTTTGGCCCTGCAGTGACTCGAGCGCAACCCCCAGCTTTCGCTCGCCACTAGAATAGAAGATTGGGCTACCCAGGGCCGACACATTAGGAAGCCTGTAATCCCCTGTCGTAACACGAGAATCCCGCCGCAACTCGAGAAAAACCACGTGGTTCCCTCCTCTTCGCAAGATGAGGCCCTTGCCCGTAACGGCGTCTCAAGGGAAGTCCCCTGTTCCGCCCTGAAGTGCGAAACGGGACCTGACAGCCTTCATGCGACCCCCAAAAGTTCCCCGATACGCCGGGTTCCCTCGAGTGGAACACCGAGGGTCCCGGCACCGCTTCACCTGAGCCCCTTCTCCCCTCCTGATCGCGACAGGAGAGTCAATTCCACTGCGTGGTCTGGAAGGGGTTCCCGGACTTGCCGGTGCACATCAAGAGGAGGCCGGTCTCACGAGGACATTCGAAACGAGCCACGTGGGTGGTGCCACATGCCGAACGAGCCCGATTCCCCGGTCCGCTCTTGAGAAGAACCCGATGACGGACCCCTCTTCGAAGGCAACCCTGTGGGTGAAGGCACAGCCCGAAGCGGCACTGACACCCCCGTGCATCGTCCGGAAACACCCGCAGGTTCCACACACAGCTCGACGAGGGGCCTGAGACCCCCTGAGCTACTCGAGAGGCAAGCGGGGTTCCCTTCCTCAGACAAGACGAGGCCTGACTCTCCTGTCCCAACTCTGCAGGGACCCTGCGGTCGGAGTCCGAAACAGAGAGGAAGCCTGAGGTTCCTGCCTCCCCTCGAGGTGAGGCCCTCTTCCGTTGCGCCAGACCCAGCGGAGTCCCGAGAGGCCCCGACAACTCCACAGGATCCCTCACCTCTCAGAGGCACCCTGGGAAGTTCCCTAAGGTCCCCGGCAGAAGGCGAGGGAAACGAGGGTTTCCCGCCGCCCCCCGAGAAAGACCTCGAGAGTCCTTCTTCAACGCGTCTCAAGGGCCTTGTCCCCTCCCGTGACTCGAGAGCCAGGACGCGCTCCCCCTCACCACGCGCATGGAGACCTGACTTCAATGGCGCCGCACGAGAGGCTCCCTGAGATCCTCGTCGTGCCTCGGGAGAAAACCCCCACGGGCGCCGCAGCTCGAGGAAACCCCTGAGACGCCCCCGTCCTCGCGAGCTGAGGGCCTTCTGTTCCTGCATGGCCTGGAGAGCAATCCCGGGTCCTGTCTCCAAACGGAAGAGGAGGCTGGACTCCCTTGAGGCCGCTCAGGGGGCTCCCAGAGACCCGCGTCGCGACTCGAGTGGAGGGCGGAGTCCTTGGCTTCCCCTCGAGACGAGGCCTGACTCCCCGGGGGAGCCTGGAATGCAACCCCGAGATCCCTGCCTTCCCTGGAGAGGAATATTAGGTCCCGGACACACGCCTAGGTGCGGTCTCTTCGGCCCTGCAGTGACTCGAGCGCAACCCCCAGCTTTCCCTGGCAACTCGAGGGGAAGATTGGGCTTCCCAGGGCCAACCCAAGAGGAAGCCTAAGATCCCCGTCGTAACTCGATAATCCCGCCGCATCTCGAGAAACACCACGAGGTTCCCACCTCTTCGCAAGATGAGGCCCTTGCCCGCTACGGCGTCTCAAGGGAAGTCCTAGGTTCTGTCCTGAAGTGCGAAACGGTACCTGACTCCTTTCATGCATCCCCCAAAAGTCCCTCACACGCCGGTTTCTCTCGAGGGTAACACCGAGGGTTCCGGCCCCACTTCATCCGAGCCCCTTCTCCCCTCCTGACCGCGACAGGAGAGTCGATCCCCCTGCGTTGTCTTGAAGGGTCCCTGCCTTCCCGGCACACCTCAGGATGAAGCCGGCCTCACTAGGAAATTTGAGACTAGCCCCGTGGGTGGTCCCACATGCCGAAAGACCCCAATTTCCCTGTCTGCTCTTGAAAAGAACCCGAGGCCCGGACACCTCTTCGAAGGCAACCCAGTGGGTGAAGGCACAACACGAAGGGGCACTGTCACTGTCGTGCATCGTCCGGAAACACCCGCAGGTTCCACACACAGCTCAACAAGGGGCCTGAGACCCCCTGAGCACCTCGACAGGCAAGCGGAGTTCCCTTCCTCAGACAAGACGATTCCTGACTCTCTTCTCCCAACTCTGCAGGGACCCTGCGGTCGGAGTCCGAAACGGAGAGGAAGCCTGAGGTTCCTGCCTTCCCTGGAGATGAGGCCCTCTTCCAGTGCGCCAAACCCAGCGGAGTCCTGAGAGGCCCCGCCAACTCCACAGCATCCCTCATCTGTCAGAAGCACACTGGGAAGTTCCCTAAGGTCACCGGTAAACTTTTATTGCACAAGGTCCCCATGAAATGGCCCACGCAGCAGGACATCCACAGATTCTGTCTGCCATTAAAGGGGAGTAAGGTGCCCTCCCCACTTCTTTGCTGCCTCGGCGGCCACCAGGGTGCAATTCGCGTACCCTTCCCTTTCCCATCCTAGCAGGTGCTCCAGGGCCCGCTGGCCTACAAAGTGCCAGAAGCAGGGCTGGGCCAGCCGGCCAGAATTCAGGGTTCTGTCCCTTGGAGTTCCAGTGGACACTAGGCTGCTTGGGAAAACCGCGCAGACTCTGAGGTTTTTCAGCAGAGGGGTGGAGCGGTAAAGGCCTTGACCCCAAAGACGAGGCCTTTCTGCGAACGCCAGGTTGGGGAGCTCTGAGACTGTGCCAACACAGGGCGGAATACATGGTTCCCTGCTCCAGGCAGTCCCCGTTCCCTTACCTGTGTTCCGCACCCCTCCGCTGTGGCCAATGGATGCCGATCCTTGGGGATCCAGGAGTTCATGAAATGGGCATTCCCAGCCGCAATGGCGACCCCCAACAGCACATCTGGAAAGCCCTCCCCACCCCTGCCAGGAGCCGACCCCCGCTGCGAACGGACCCCCCACCCCGCCCCGCGCCGCCAGGTTTCGCCCCGGCCCTGTCGGGCTCCCGGCGGGTTCCCAGCCACATTGGCGACCCCCGGGAGCACAACAGGGACCGACCACCCACCCACAGCGAGCGGAATCTCGACCTGTGCAGCCCAGGTTTACCCCGCCCTGGGTGCGCTCCCAGAGCGTTTCCAGCCGCAGTGGCCATCTCCGAGAGCACAACTGGGAAGCCCTCCCCCAACCCCGCCAGGAGCCGACACCCGCCCTGCACCACCCGGGTTCGCCCCGCCCCTGCCGCGCTCCAGGGGCGCTGCCCACCTTCACCAGTGGCTCCTGGTGAGCCCCGTCCCCACGCCCGGTTCCAGGAGAGGCTCTCGGACCTCGCTGCTGCCGCCAGGTCAAACATGAGGACAATACATACACCCCACAGAGACAATCCAAGCTGTCTATGATTTAGGGATAAAACGAGGACTACAGAAAGGCAAGATGACCTGACCTAGGAGGGCCATGATATTCTATAGAACCAGACAAAGTTGGTTACCAAGGAAACTTTTTTCCTTGGAACCCAGAAAGCTGGTTCTTTGCACATGCAATGACCAACAATTAGCTTGTTACCCAAGCCTGCCTTACTGCCACCCCCATCCCCCCACTCCCCAGAAGACTGGCTCAAAGAAATATTTTAAATCTCAGGCGGAAACCTGGAAGATGTCTTGTCTGTCTGTTTGGATTAAGGTATGTGTCAGTGTGAGCCCTGTGTTTTTTGATAATATTGCTCAAGTTCTGTGTTCTGATTTCAATGGTCTCAAGACAAGGCAGCCCTTCCAAATCAAACTGCTGGAAATACAAGAAAACATTGACCTAAATGAATGTCAGAGTCCCGTGAACTGGGAACTAGTCAATATTAAATATCTAGTATTTTTGGTTTTGCTCCTCCATTATAGACATGTCTAAGAGTCAACAACATTAAGCACAACATGTTCATAGTGCCTAGGTTTCTTTTGAGGTAAAAATTGCTCTATTGTTATATCTGTCACAAGCTTGTCAGCAAGAAAGTACCTGGAAACGACAACAACAAAAGTAAAAAATGTAAATGTGATATGAGCTTTTAGACAAACTCTTTACAATAATTATACTCTAAAATATCTGCCTCTCATAGTCTTGATTGAAGGCAGAGGAGAAGGGGATGACAGAGGATAAGATGGTTGGATGGCATCACTGACTCGATGGACATGAGTTTGAGCAAGCCCCTGGAGCTGGTGATGGACACGGAAGCCTGGCGTCCTTCAGGCCACGGGGTCCCAAAGAGTCAGACACGACTGAGCAACTGAACTGAACTGAACTAACAAACGTTTCTCCAAGTGTTTTGGTTACCCGAGTTTCTATCCTTGTGACGACAGTGTATTGAATAGCTAGGTCATTTCCAAATAAATGAAAGTTCTGAAACATTCACGACTTGAAAGGACCTCCCTTTTACACAGAAACAAAAGAGATTTTTGACTCTCCATGAATAGTGTCTGGCACCATCCTGACATGTTAAATGTACGAAAGCAATTGTTTTGTTTTGTTTTGTTTTTTTCTGTTCTTGGGGGTGGGGGGAGGGGGGCGGGCTATAGCGAATGCCAATATAAAAGTCAGTTCTTGGTTGCTGAAGGGAAATGTATGACTTGTTATTACAAGAAAGTATGTGGAATGCAATGGCACTTGAGGAAGGAAAACAAAGTAGTTCTGTCTTACAGGTGGCCGTTTCAGGATGGGAGAAGCAAAGGAATGGGTACAGAATGGGATAAGGAGGTTGTAGGGAAAGTGGACCCCCAGAAAAGAGTTCTGTGCCTAGCACAAGTTTTCTTGAGATGTCGAACTGCCTTTGCTAATGGAGTTTAAGTTTCTTTACCTCTTAAGTGATCTCTTCTAGGTTGACCTAGAACAGAAATCTTTTGTTAGCTTGGCTAAGTGGAGAAGTAGTGTTTCACGGTGACATATGTGATCCTTCCTGACTGTTTGCAGCCCTTTTGATATCGATGCACTGCTTCTGCTGCTGCTGCCGCCGCTGCTGCTGCTAAGTCGTTTCAGTCGTGTCCGACTCTGTGCGACCCCATAGACGGCAGCCCACGAGGCCCCGCAGTCCCTGGGGTTCTCTAGGCAAGAACACTGGAGTGGGTTGCCATTTCCTCCTCCCATGCATGAAAGTGAAAAGTGAACGTGAAGTCGCTCAGTGGTGTCTGACTCTTAGCGACCCCATGGACTGCAGCCTACCAGGCTCCTCCATCCATGGGATTTTCCACGCAAGAGTACTGGAATGGGGTGCCATTGCCTTCTCCCATATCTATGCACAAGCCTGCCTAAATAATTGACTTCTAGCTAGCTTTGGGATGCCAATGACCATCCACCCTTACAAGGCAACAGAGAAGAGAAAAACACTTACCACAGGAGGTCCTGGTAAGGAACGAGGAACTAACAAGCTCCCGCCAACCAGGATTCTGCAGAGGTCAACAAGAGGTCAGTAAGAGATGGAAGACTGCAGTCCAGAGGTCCTAGCAACTTCCATCTTGCAGCAGAGACCCAGCATAGTCAAAACGAATTCAATGTTGCAAAAAATAAGTAAACAAATAAAGGACAGAAGTTCTTTGAACACATGACTGAGATTAGGGGTGAGGCAGTACATGTACGGTGCCCGGAAAATCTTAAAGTATGAGAAAGGAAAGAAATTAAAGACAACTATCAAGCTGTCCAAACTGATAAAAACGAAAGATTACACAGTTTTTTCTGTATATATTACCAGATAATAATCTGAAAAGGAATTAAAAAAAATTCCCTTTCAATAATGTCAACATGAATACAACACTTTGCCATGGATGTAACGAGGATGACAAGACTGGCACACTGGAACTTATACACACTGGCTGAAAACTATCCTGAATACATGGACAGGTATTCCATAACAATGGAAAGACTTAAGATGGCAATACCATGGAATGCATCTTCAATCTGAAATGAAGATTTGATATGATTTGATCGCTCAGAGCTTTTGTGTCATCAATTGTTATTAAAGTATAAATGAGATAGAGAAAGCTGCTGACTTAGACTTGAGGCGGGGTGTACGCCCTGCTGGGCTCTAGCCAGATATTCTACAGGCACTAGCAGTCAGCTAAGGAAAGAAAGGCACTGTCTCAGGGAATGGCCCCAGGCCCCTCCCCCACGACATGCCTTGAGGTCACATTGGCAGCAGGTGAGTCATCCTGGGCCAAAAACTGATTGACATGAATCTTGAAGAAAGGCAGTATTCCAGGCAAATATATCATTTCCTTAACATAGATTAGGAGAACAAGGTACGAGGAAAACATACTGTTTTGTTCAAGTCACTTCTGAGCCTATTGGGGGAACCGACCTGAAGCCAGAGTCCAGCAGATATACATAGGATATTTACATCACTTAAGACAAACATTTCCTCAGGAACAAATGCATTGCTTAGCTCAAGGTTTGTCTGCGAAATTCTTACACATCAGGAGATGGCTCCGAGCTGGGTTTCTACACACAAGAACATGAATGCAAAGGACAAGCCTGCACAGCCCATCTGCCCCCCTCCCCCACAGCCAGCAGCATTTCCAAGTGACCTCCTAAGGCCTTCCCCAAAATACAGGGGCACCTCTGGGTTTCCTGTTTCCCTCACTTCGAACACTTTTCTTAAAAAAAAAAAAAAAAAATCCTGCACACTTCTTGATAGAATGCCACAGTGCAAGGAAAACAGGCCTTCAATACTTAACCCTCCCTGTGCCAAACACTTGGGGCTTCGTTTTGTTTTGTTTTGTTTTTTAATTACACCACCACATAATTTAAACTTTTTACAATTTCTATTTCAGTACCAAAACACCAAACTTTTATTGCACAAGGTCCCCATGAAAAGGCCCACGCATCAGGACAGCCACAGATTCTGCCATGAAAGAGCAGCAAGGTGCCCTCCCCCCTTCTTTGCTGCCTGGGCGGCCACCAGGGTTTGAAATCCATGCACCCTACTAAGTTTCTAGGGTGCAATCCGTGGACCCTTCCCTTTCCCATCCCAGCAGGTGCTCAAGGGCCCGCTGGCTTACAAAGTGCCAGAAGCAGGGCTGGGCCAGCCGGCCAGAGTTCAGTGTTCTGTCCCTTGGACTTCCAGGGGACACTAGGCTGCTTGGGAAAACCGTGCAGACTGAGATTTTTCAGCAAAGGGGTGGAGCGGTAAAGGCCTTGACACCAAGGGCGAGGCCTTTCTGCAACCGCCAGGTTGGGGAGCTCCGAGAATGTGCCAACAGAGGGCGGAATACTTGGTTCCCTGCTCCAAGCAGTCCCAGTTCCCTGACCTGTGGCCCGCAGCCCTCCGCTGCACCCACTAGATGTGGATCCTTGGGGACACAGGAGCGTAGGAAATGGGCGTTCCTAGCCACAGTGGCGACCCCCGAGAGCACAACTGGGACCGAACCCCCACCCACAGCCATCTAAATCTCGACCCGCGCAGCCCAGGTTTACCCCGCCCCGGGTGCGCTCCCGGCGCGTTTCCAGCCGCAGTGGCCACCACCGAGAGCACAACTGGGAAGCCCTCCCCCACCCCCACCAGGAGCCGAACCCCGCCCCGCGCCACCCGGGTTCACCCCGCCCCTGCCGCACTCCCAGCGCGTTTCCAGCTGCAGTGGGGACCCCCGAGAGCACAACTGTTACCGCCTCCCACCCCCTCCCGACCAGAACCCCGACCCGCGCCGCCCGGGATCGCCCCGCCCCTGGCGCACTCCCGGCGCGTTGCCCACTTCCACCAGGGGCTCCTGGTGAGCCCCATCCCCACGCCCGGTTCCAGGAGAGGCTCTCGGACCTCGCTACTGCCGCCAGGTCAAACACGAGGACAATACATCCACCCCACAGAGACAATCCAAGCTGTCTATGATTTAGGGATAAAACGAGGACTACAGAAAGGAAAGATGTCCTGACCTAGGAGGGCCATGAGAGTCTATAGATCCAAACAAAATTGGGTACCAAGGAAACTTTTTTCCTTGGAACACGGAAAGCTGGTTCTTTGCATATGCAATGACCAACAATTAGCTTGTTACCCAAGCCTGCCTCGCTGCCACCCCCACTCCCCCCCCCTCCCCACTCCCCAGGAAAACGGCTCAAAGAAATATTTTAAATCTCAGGCGGAAAACTGGAAGATGTCTTGTCTGTCTGTCTGGATTAAGGTATGTGTCAGTGTGAGCCTTGTGTTTTTTGATAATATTGCTCAAGTTCTGAGTTCTGATTTCAATGGTCTCAAGACAAGGCAGCCCTTCCAAATCAAACTGCTGGAAATACAAGAAGACATTGACCTAAATGAATGTCAGAGTCCCGTGAACTGGGAACTAGTCAATATTAAATATCTAGTATTTTTGGTTTTGCTCCTCCACTATAGACATGTCTAAGAGTCAACAACATTAAGCACAACATGTTCATAGTGCCTAGGTTTATTCTAAGGTAAAAATTGCTCTATTGTTACATGTGTCACAAGCTTGTCAGCAAGAAAGTACCTGGAAACAGCAACAACCAATGTAAAAAATGTAAATGTGATATGAGCTTTTAGATAAACTCTTAACAATAATTATACTCTAAAATATCCGCCTCTCATAGTCTTGATTGAAGGCAGAGGAGAAGGGGATGACAGAGGATAAGATGGTTGGATGGCATCACTGACTCGATGGACATGAGTTTGAGCAAGCCCCTGGAGTTGGTGATGGACACGGAAGCCTGGCGTCCTGCAGGCCACGGGGTCCCAAAGAGTCAGACTCGACTGAGCAACTGAACTGAACTGAACTTACAATCGTTCCTCCAGGTGTTTTGGTTACCTGAGTTTCTATCCTGGTGCTAAACTAAGTGACGACAGTGTATTGAATAGCTAGGTCACTTCCAAATAAATGAAACTTCTGAAACATTCACGACTTGAAAGGACCTCCCTTTTACACAGAAACAAAAGAGATTTTTGACTCTGCATGAATAGTGACTGGCACCATCCGAACATATTAAATGTAAGAAAGCAATTTTTTTGTTTTGTTTTGTTTTGTTCTGTTCTTGCAGGAAGCGGGGTGGGCGCTATTATCACTGATAGGTATGCTCACCAATCTATCAAATGCCAATATAAGAGTCAGTTCTTGGTTGCTGAAGGGAAATGTATGACTTGTTATTACAAGAATGTATGGAATGCAATCACACTTTAAGAAGGAAAACGAAGTAGTTCTGTCTTACAGGTGGCATTTTCAGGACGGGAGAAGCAAAGGAATGGGTACAGAATGGGATAAGGAGGTTGTAGGGAAAGTAGGCCCCCAGAAAAGAGTTTTGTGCCTAGAACAAGTTTTCTTGAGATGTTGAACTGCCTTTGCTAATGGAGTTTAAGTTTCTTTACCTCTTAAGTGATCTCTTCTAGGTTGACCTAGAACAGAAATCTTTTGTTAGCTTTGGCTAAGAGGAGAAGTATTGTTTCACGGTGACATATGTGATCCTACCTGACTGTTCTCATCCCCTTTGATATCTATGCACTGCTGCTGCTGCTGCTGCAGCTGCTAAGTGGTTCAGGTGAGGCCGACCCTGTGCCACGCCATAGATGGCAGCCCACCAGGCCCCGCAGTCCCTGGGGTTCTCTAGGCAAGAACACTGGAGTGGGTTGCCATTTCCTCCTCCTATGCATGAAAGTGAAAAGTGAAAATGAAGTCGCTCAGTAGTGTCCGACTCTTAGCCACCCCATGGACTGCAGCCTACCAGGCTCCTCCGTCCTTGGGATTTTCCAGGAGTGGGGTGCCATTGCCTTCTCCCATATCTATGCACAAGCCTGCCTAAATAATTGACTTCTAGCCAACTTTGGGATGCCCATGACCACCCACCCTTACCAGGCAACAGAGAAGAGAAAAACACTTACCACAGGAGGTTCTGATAAGGAACAAGGAACTAACAAGCTCCCACCTACCAGGATTCTGCAGAGGTCAACAAGAAGTCAGCAAGAGATGAGAGACTGCAGTCCAGAGGTCCTAGCTACTTCCATCTAGCAACAAACACCCAGCATAGTCAAAACGATTTCAATGTTAAAGAATAAATAAATAAATAAAAGGACAGAAGTTCTTTGAACACATGTCTGAATTTAGGGGTGAGGCATTACATATGTGTCCCAGGATAATCTTAAAGTGTCAGAAAGTAAAGAAATTAAAGACAACTATCAAGCTGTCCAAACTGATAAAAATGAATGATTACACAGTTTTATCTGTATACATTAGCAGATAATAATCTGAAAAGGAATTTTAAAAAATTCCCTTTCAATAATATCAACATGAATAAAACACTTTGCCATGGATGTAACGAGGATGACAAGACTGGCACACTGGAAATTATACACCCTGGCTGAAAACTATCCTGAATACATGGACAGATATTCCATAACGATGGAAAGACTTAAGATGGCAATACCATGGAATGCATCTTCAATCTGAAATGAAGATTTGATATGATTTGATCGCTCAGAGCTTTTGTGTCATCAAGTGTTATTAAAGTATTAAAGAGATAGAGAAAGCTGCTGACTTAGACTCGAGGCGGGGTGGGGGGGGTAGTAAGAGTACCCCCTGCTGGTCTTTAGCCAGATATTCTACAGGCACTAGCAGTCAGCTAAGGAAAGAAAGGAACTGTTTCAGGGAATGGCACCAGGCCCTTCCCCCACGACATGCATTGAGATAATATTGGCAGCAGGTGAGTCATCCCGGGCCAAAACTTGATTGACATGAATCTTGAAGAAAGGCAGTATTGCAGGCAAATATATCATTTCCTTAACATAGATAAGGAGAACAAGCTAGGAGGAAAATATGCTGTTTTGTTCAAATCGCTTCTGAGCCTTTTGGGGGAACCTACCTGAAGGCAGAGTCTAGCGGAAATACATAGGATATTTACATCGCTTAAGACAAACATTTTCTTAGGAAAAAATGCATTGCTTAGCTCAAGGTTTGTCTGCGAAATTCTTACACATCAGGAGATGGCTCCGAGCTGGGTTTCCACACACAAGAACATCCATGCAAAGGACAAGCCTGCACAGCCCATCTGCCGCCCTCCCGCACAGCCAGCAGCATTTCCAAGTGACCTCCTAAGGCCTTCCCCAAAATACAGGGGCACCTCTGGGTTTCCTGTTTCCCTCACTTCGAACACTTTTCTTAAAAAAAAAAAAATCCTGCACACTTCTTGATAGAATGCCACAGTGCAAGGAATACAGTCCTTCAATATTTAAACCTCCATTTGCAAAACACTTGGAGCTTGGTTTTGTTTTGTTTTGTTTTTTAATTACACCACCACATAATTTAAAGCTTTTACACGTTCTAATTATTCAGTTCCAAAACACCAAACTTCTATTGCACAGGGTCCTCATGAAAAGGCCCACGCAGCTGGACTACCACAGATTCTGCCATGAAAGGGCAGCAAGGTGCCCTCCCCCCTTCTTTGCTGCCTGGGCGGCCACCAGGGTTTGAAATCCATGCACCCTACTAAGTTTCTAGGGTGCAATCCGTGGACCCTTCCCTTTCCCATCCAAGCAGGTGCTCAAGGGCCCGCTGGATTACAAAGTGCCAGAAGCAGGGCTGGGCCAGCCGGCCAGAGTTCAGTGTTCTGTCCCTTGGACTTCCAGCGGACACTAGGCTGCTTGGAAGAACCGCGCAGACTCTTAGATTTTTCAGCAGAGGGGTGGAGCGGTAAAGGCCTTGACCCCAAAGGGAAGGCCTTTCTGCGACCGCCAGGTTGGGGAGCTCCGAGAATGTGCCAACAGACGGCGGAATACTTGGTTCCCTGCTCCACGCAGTCCCAGTTCCCTTACCTGTGGTCCGCAGCCCTCCACTGCACCCACGGGATGGCGATCCTTGGGGACCCAGGAGCGGACGAAATGGGCGTTCCCAGCCGCAGTTGCAACCCCCTAGAGGGCAACTGTGAACCCCTCCCCATCCCCCCCATGAGCCGACCCCCGCCCCGCGCCCCCAGGGTTAGCCCCGCCCCTGCCGCGCTCCTGGCGCGTTCCCAGCCGCAGTGGCGACCCCCGGGAGAACAACTGGGACCGACCCACACCCAAAGCCATCGGAATCTCGACCCGCGCAGCCCGGGTTTACCCAGTCCCGGGTGTGCTCCCGGCGCGTTTTCAGCCTCAGTGTTCACCTCCGAGAGCACAACTGGGAAGCCCGCCCCCACCCCCGCCAGAAGCCGACCCCCGCCCCACGCCGCCCGCGTTCGCCCCGCCCCTGCACGGTCCAGGTACCTTCCCAGCTTCTAGCGTTCACGCCCGGGGAGGAGCAGGATGTAGGAGTATGGGAGATGTGTCTGGAGCCTGACAGCCTCAGCTCCGCTCTGGCCTGCCCTTTGGACCTAGGAGCCAGGCCAACTTGCAGAGGGCTTAGGGCCCCATTGTATGCAAACTACCAAGGCCTACCGCAAGGAGAGCTCTGTCCGAGGGAAGGGAAGCGCCCCAGGCTGCATTCCCAAGCTGTTGTTTAGCCGCCCAGACTCAGCGCTGCACAGGGGTAATCAGGCTCTCTGTGCCCGCAGCTTCACACACAGGTGTGTCTCCGTAGGAATCAAGAAAGATCCTGACAGAGTGAGGTTCATTAGAGCTATACTAAAGAGCAAAGGCTTGTCCATGTCGTCTTGCCTTCCCCTGTGCCTTTGGGTCTCCAGGCTCAGCCCCAGCTCTGTGGAAACAACCCCCGAGAAAATATCTTCAAGATCCTCTTTTCCCAGTGTCTGGGAACCGGGGTTCGTAGGAGGAGAGAAAAGCACGCCTCCATAGGGAACGAAAAGGCAGCCCACCTGCCTGTGTTTTGAAGCCTCTATTTGGAAGGAATGGGTTAGCTTCTCCTAAAGGAGACCTCCAGATCTGCTCAGAAGTCGGTAATTCCAGAGGCAGGGTGCTGGTTCCTGACTGCCCTTTGCCAGCCTTGCAAAGATATTCCTAGATTCTAGAGTTATTTTCCATGAAGTAGCAGGCTTCGGGAATGTGTCAGACGGGACTGGCTCCTTATTGACCTCAGCTCAGCTATTGCCTTTCCATTCAAACTAGGACAAGGCCCTACTTTATGAAGGGTAAGGGTCTTCTTCTTTGCAAACTGCCAAGGGCTACATCAATGAGACCTCTGTCAAGGTGAGGGAAGCCTAAGAGAATGGATTCTCAAGCAGGTGCTTTGCCACAAAGCATCAGCACCCCACGGAGAGAATCAAGCTCCCTGTGCACCAATGTTGGGAGTGTAGCTTCACACACAGAGTTGTCTCTATAGGAGCCAAGAATGTTCCTGAGAGATTAGGTTCACTAAACCTCTCCTACAGAGCATAGACCTGTCCATGTGGTTTTGCCTTCTCCTGTGAGTTGGGTCCCAGAGGTCCGCCACACCTCCGGGGAAACTGTCCCTGAGAAAAGATCTCCAGGAACCGCTTCGCCGAGGCTGGGAAATGCTGTTCACAGGAAGTAAGGCAAGCGAATCTCCTGCAGAGTAAAAGAGGCCTTACAGTCCCTGGAGGAGCAAGCTGCCAGAATGTGTGAAACCTGACTGTTGCCTTACTGGCCTCAGCTCCACCATTGCCTGTTCATCCGAGCTAGCACCCAGGCCTACTTGGAAAAGCGTTTGGGTGCAGATTTCTACAAAGTGCCAAGGGCTACAGCAGTGAGAATTCTCTCGGTGGTAAGGGAGAGCATTTTATGGATTCTCAAGCTGTTTTCTGAATGACAGCGTCAAAATGAACAGAGAGAATCAGGCTCTCTCTGCCCCTATGTTAGGTACGCAGCTTCACACACAGAGGTGTCTCTGTAGGAGCCAAGAATGCTCCTGAGAGATGAGGTTCACTAGAGGTCTGCTACAGAGCATAGACCTGTCCATGTGGTCTTGCCTTCCCCTGTGCCTTTGGGCCCCGGGCTCGGCCCCAGCTCCGTGGAAAGAACCCCTGAGAAAATGTCTTCAAGATACGCTTTTCCCAGAGGCTGGGAACTGGGGTTCACAGGAGGAGAGAAAAGCAAGCCTCCTTCGGGCACGAAAGGCAGCCAACCTGCCTGTGTTTTGAAGCCTCTATTTGGAAGGAATGGGTTAGCTTCTCCTAAAGGAGACCTCCAGATCTGCTCAGAAGTCGGTAATTCCAGAGGCAGGGTGCTGGTTCCTGACTGCCCTTTGCCAGCCTTGCAAAGACATTCCAAGATTCTAGAGTTATATTCCATGAAGGAGCAGGCTTCGGGAATGTGTCAGAGGGGACTGGCTCCTTATTGGCCTCAGTTCAGCTATTGCCTTTCCATTCAAACTAGGACAAGGGCCTACTTTATGAAGGGTAAGGGTCTTCTTCTTTGAAACTGCCAAGGGCTACAGCAATGAGACCTCTGTCAAGGCGAGGGAAGCGTAAGCTGATGGATTCTCAAGCAGGTGCTTTGCCACAAAGCATCAGCACCCCACGGAAAGAATCTGGCTCCCTTTGCCCCTATGTTGCATGTGTAGCTACACACACAGAGGTGTCTCGATAGGAGCCAAGAATGTTCCTGAGAGAGGAGGTTCACTGTTGGGGGCCAGAGTGAGGCACTCCGCCCATGGCAAAGGTCATGAGGAAGGAGGCTCGACATACGCAAAGGCGGGATCGAGCCTCAGGAGTCCCCCTGGAAATCCTCGAGCATCTACCCCCATAACCAGAGCCTGCCTACCTTACTACTTTGTGCTCTCACCTACACCTCTGACTTTACGGGGGGCTGTCCCCCACCACCTCTTTCGGAGAAGGAGTTAACCTAGAGCTCCAGTTGATAAAAACCCCTGGGTGTGACAAGAGTGTTTTAACCTACAAACTCCTCTGATGGTTCTCTAGCCTGCCTGACAGGCTTGTCCGGCCACATGTGATTGCTCACAGCCTCCCAACCATGAGAGGCACGAGATGCTTTAAACCTTCTAAAAACAGGTTCCTTAGAAAAGTTAGAAAATTATTAGTATAAGTATAATGGGCTGATTAGAAATCATATTGGTGAAGGGTTTTTCATTTGTTGAGCTGATGTTTACTGCTAAGTCTCCACATCCCCTGCCCTTATACACATTAATGAATATATAGAAGAAATAAGTATTAACCTTTGATAGAAATCACGTTAGACCTTAGGCTAAGTAAATTCTTTCCTTAACTAAAACCCACTACACCCTCACCCTATAGGAATGTAACTTTATTTGGGTGGCGTCTGTTTTAAGAATAATCACCCCTGGAGAAATAAGTGTCCTGGTTGACTGGCCGCTGTCACAAGGAGAGGGTCGTAAATTGTCAGCAGGCCCCCCGGCCAGAAGATGATGTAACACCCCTAAGACCTCTGTATACTTTTGTATGAAGCACCTGACTTTGATAAAAGTCAGGACTGCTGACCCCACGTGACTTTTGCATAACATCTCAGTGTATAAAAGTAGACCATGGAAAATAAAGAATTGGGATCAGTTTCTCGAAATACTGGTCTCCCCATGTCTCTCTCTCTCTCTCACTCTGGTTGAGTCTCCATCTGGAGCGCGGAACCCACCAAGCTTACTAATTTTGCCTGGGCTTCTAAGATCTGACCGGGGAGGCCTCAGTGTCTCCTCTCCTTCGGGAGAACGGAAGGACGCCTGCGGCCTACGTAAGTGGTGCAAGCTTCTTGTCTTGAAGTTTTATTGGTCCCCCGCGTAAACCAAGCTACTCAGCCTCTTTTCTCCACTGAATTTTCCTACTGAGCTATCCTCATTTTATTACTCTTTATATCCTTAATTAACGTTTAATTAAGCAGTTGTTCCCTGACCCTCGCCTACGCCGTCTCTGCTTCAAATACCCTGGATCAGCTGGGGCTGGACCCCGGCAGTTCACTAGAGATCTCCTACAGAGCATAGACCTGTCCATTTGGTTTTGCCTTCCCCTGTGAGTTGGGTCCCCGAGGTCCGCCCCAACTCCGGGGAAACAGCCCCTGAGAAAAGATCTCCAGGAACTGCTTTCTGCCCAGGCTGGGAAACGCTGTTCACAGGAAGTAAGGCAAGCGAGCCTCCTGAAGGGAAATAGAGGCCTTACTGTCCCTGGAGGAGCAGGCTGCCAGAGTGTGTGACACTTGACTGGTGCCTTACTGGCCTCAGCTCCGCTATTGCATGTTCATCTGAACTTGAACCCAGGCCTACTTGGAGAAGTCTTTGTGTGCCGATTTCCAGAAACTGCGAAGGGCTACAGCAATGATAACTCTCTCAGTGGTAAGGGAGAGCATTGTGTGGATTCTCAATTTGTTGTTTGAACGACAGCGTCAAAGCTGCACAGAGAGAATCAG
This sequence comes from Bubalus kerabau, assembly GCF_029407905.1. Classification (NCBI taxonomy): domain Eukaryota; kingdom Metazoa; phylum Chordata; class Mammalia; order Artiodactyla; family Bovidae; genus Bubalus; species Bubalus kerabau. Next base: position 2,798,311 of record NW_026577889.1, on the reverse strand, counting down.
GTCTCTGTGTCTCTATGTTGGCAATGCAGCTTCCCACACAGAGATGTCCCCGTTGGAGCCAAGAACATTCTCCATAGAGTGAGGTTCACTAGAGCACTCCTAGAGAGCAAAGACTTATCCATGCGGTTTTCCCTTCCCCTGTGCGTGTGGGTCTCTGGGATCAGCCCCTGCTCCTTGGAAACAGCCTCTGAGAAAAGATCTCCAAGAACCTCTTATCACCCAGGCTGGGAAGTGGAGTTCACAGGAGGTGGGATAAGCAAGCTTCCTTCGGCAAGAAGAGACAGCCAACCGGCCTGTGTTTGGAAGCCTATATTTGCAAGGAATGGGTTAGTTTCTCCTGACCGAGACCGCCAGATGTGCTGAGAAGATAGAAATTCCAGAGGCAGGGTCGAGGTTCCTGACTGCCCTTTGCCAGCCTTGCAAAGACATTCCCAGATTCTAACGTTATTTTCCACGAAGGAGCAGGCATCGGGAATATGTCAGACTTGACTGGCGCCTTACTGGCCTCAGCTCAGCTACTGCCTTTCCATTCAAACAGGGACAAGGGCCTACTTGGTAAAGGGTAAGGGTCTGCTTCTTTCCAAACTGCCAAGGACTACAGCAATGAGACCTCTGTCAAGGTGAGGGAAGCCTATGCGGATGGATTCTTAGCAGGTGCTTTGCCACAAAGCATCAGCACCCACGGAGAGAATCAGACTCCCTTTGCCACTATGTTGGGTGTGTAGCTTCATGCACAGAGGTGTCTCTGTAGAAGCCAAGAATGTTCCTGAGAGATGAGGTTCACTAGAGCTCTCCTACAGAGCATAGACCTGTCCATGTGGTTTTGTCTTCCCCTGTGAGTTGGGCCCCCGAGGTCTGACCCAGCTCCAGGGAAACAGCCCCTGAGAAAAAATCTCCAGGAACAGCTTTGCGCCCAGGCTGGGAAATGCAGTTCACAGGAGGCAAGGCAAGCGAGCCTCCTACAGGGAAAAAGAGGCCTTATTGCTCCTGGACGATCAGGCTGCAAGAGTGTGTGAGACCTCACTTGTGCCTTACTGGCCTCAGCTCCGCCATTGCCTGTTATTCCCAGCTAGGACCCAGGCCTACTTGGAGAAGGGTTAGGGTGCGGATTTCTACAAACTGTCAAGGACTACAGCAATGAGAATTCTCTTAGCAGTAAGGGAGAGCATTGTATGGATTCTCAAGCTGTTGTTTGAAAGACAGCTTCAAAGCTACACAGAGAGAATCAGGCTCTCTGTTCCCCTATTTTGGCTGTGCAGCTTCACACACAGAATTTGACTCTGTTGGAGCCAGAAATATTCCTGAAAGACTTAGGCTCACCAAAGCTGTCCTCCAGAGCAAAGACATTGGATGCGGTTTTGCCTTCCCTTGTCAGTATGGGTCCCCTAGCTTGGCCCCAGCTCCGGGGATACAGCCTCTGAAAAAAATCTTCCAAGAAGCGATTTTCCTCCAGGCTGTTAAGCGGAATTTTCAGTTTGCAAGTTAAGGAAGCCTGCTTCGTGGAAGAGCAAGCAGCCAACTGGCCCTGTGTTAGGAAGCCTGTATTTGAAAGGAATGGGTTAGCTTCTACAGCGGGAGAACTTCAGATCTGCTCAGGGGACTGAAATACTAGAGTCAGGGTCGAGGTTCTCCCTTGTCCTTTGCGCACCTTGCAAAGACATTCCTAGCTTCTAGCGTTAGTGTCCCTGTAGTAGCAGGCTGCAGGAGCGTGTGATAAATGACTGCCGCGTTCCTGTCCTCAGCTCCGCTATTGACTTTCTATTCGAACTAGAACCCAGGCCTACTTTGAGAGGGATTAGGGTCCATTGTTTTCAAACTGCCAAGGGCTACGGCAATGCGAGCTCTGTCAGAGGTAAGAAAAGAGCAATTGGTTGGATTCTTCAGCTGCTGCGTGGCTGCACAGCTTCCGCGCCGCATGGAGAGCATGAGGCTCCTTGTGGCCCTATTTTGGGTATGCAGCAACATGCACACAGAATGTCTGTGTTCACTTATGTACAGGCTTATGAACACTAGAGCTCTCCTACAGAGCAAAGACCACTCAGTGGGCTCTAAGAGATACCTGTCGCGATTCGAGAAGAGAGTGGAGTCCTTTGCTTCCCCTCGAGATGAGGCCTGACTTCCGGGTGAGTATGGAATGCAACCCCAAATCCTTGTCGCCTATGGAGAGGAACATTAAGTCCTGGATACAAGCCTAGATGAGGTCTAGTTTGCACTTCAGTGAATGGAGCCCAATCCCCAGCTCTCCCTGGCAACTCGAATGGAAGATTAGACTTCCTGGGCCAACACAAGAGGAAGCCTGAATTCCCCGTCGTAACTCGAGAATCCCACCGCAACTCGAGAAAAACCACGTGCTTCCCTCGTCATCGCAAGATGAGGCCCTTTGTCCGCTACAGCATCTCAAGAGAAGTCCCACTTTCCATCCTGAAGTGCGAAACGGTACTTGGCACCCTTGATGCGACCCCAAAAGTTCCGCGACATACCAGACTCACTCAAGGGGAATACCGAGGTTCCCGGCACCACTTCATCTGAGCCCCTTCTCCTCTCCTGATTGCGACAGGAGGGTCGACTCCCCTTCTCTGTCTGCAAGGGGTTCCCGACCTTCCGGGCGCACCTAAGGATGAGGCCGGTCTCATGAGGAAGTTCGAGACGTAGCCTCGTGGGTGGTGCCACATGTCGAAAGACTCCAATTTCACGGTCCACTCTTGAAAAGAACCCGATGCCAGCACACCTCTTTGAAGGAAAACCTGTGGATGAAGGCACAACACGAAGGGGCACTGACACCCGCGTGCATCGTCCAGAAAAACCCGCAGGTCCCACAGACATTTCGACAAGTGGCCTGTCACCCTGTAAACAACTCGAAAGGCAAACGAAGGTCCATTCCTCAACAGAAGACTAGGTGTGACTCTCTTGTCCCTACTCTGCAGGGACCATGGGATCCGAGTCAGAAACGGAGAGGAAGCCTGAGGTTCCTGCGTCCACTCGAGATAAAGCCCTCTTCCATTGCACCACAACCAGTGGAGTCCCGAGAGGCCCCTACCAACTCCACAGTATCCCTGAGTTCTCAGAGGCACAATGAGAAGCTCCCTGAGGTCACAGGCACAAGTCGAGGGAACCCTGGGTTTTCTGCCGTGACTCGAGAAAGAGCTCGAGAGTGCTTCAACATGTGTTGAGTCGCGATTCCCCTACCATGACTCGAGAGCCATGACGCGCTCCCCCTCGCCACGCGCATGGAAACCTGACTAACCTGGCACTGCACGAGAGGCTCCATGAGTTCCTCATCGTACCTCGTGAGGAAACCCACACTGGCGCGGCAGCTCGAGGAAACACATGAGACACCCCGGTCATCGCGAGATGAGGGCCTTATTTTCCTGCATGGCCGGGAGACCAATCACGAGTCCTCTCTCCAAACTGAAGAGGAGGGTAGACTACCTTGAAGCCGCTCAGGGGGCACCAAGAGATCCGCGTCGCGACTCGAGAGGAGAGCGGAGTCCTTGGCTTCCCCTTTAGACGAGGCCTGACTCCCCGGGGGAGCCTAGAATGGAACACCGAGATCCCCGCCTTCCCTGGAGAGGAATATTAGGTCCCGGACACACGCCTAGGTGAGGTCTCTTGGCCCCTGCAGTGACTCGAGCGCAACCCCCAGCTTTCCCTCGCAATTCGAGGGGAAGATTGGGCTTCCCAGGGCCAAGCCAAGAGGAAGGCTGAGATCCCCGTCGTAACTCGAGAATCCCGCCGCAACTCGAGAAAAACCACGTGGTTCCCACCTCTTGGCAAGATGAGGCCCTTGCCCTCGACGGCGTCTCAAGGGAAGTCCCCTGTTCCGCCCTGAAGGGTGAAACGGTCCCTGACAGCCTACCTGCGACCACCAAAAGTTCCCCAACACGCCGTGTTCCCTCGAGGGGAACACCGAGTGTCCCGGCACTGCTTCATCTGAGACCATTCTCCCCTCTAGAACGCGACAGGAGAGGCGATTCCCCTGCGTGGTCTGGAAGGGGTTCACGGCCTTCCCGGCGCACCTCAGGATGAGGCCGGTCTCACGAGGAAATTCGAGACGAGCCACGTGGGTGGAGCCACATGCCGAACGCCCCCTATTCCCCGGTCCGCTCTTGAGAAGGACCCGAGGCCCGGACCCCTCTTCGAAGGCAACCCTGTGGGGGAAGGCACAACACGAAGGGGCACTGCCACCCCCGTGCATCGTCCGCAAAGACCCGCGGGTTCCACACACAGCTCGACGAGGGGCCTGAGACCCCCTGAGCAACTCGAGAGGCCAGCGGGGTTCCCTTCCTCAGACAAGACGAGGCCTGACTCTCCTGTCCCAACTCTGCAGGGACCCTGCGGTCGGAGTCCGAAACGGAGAGGAAGCCTGAGGTTCCTGCCTCCCCTCGAGGTGAGGCCCTCTTCCGTTGCGCCAGACCCAGCGGAGTCCCGAGTGGCCCCACCACGTCCACAGGATCCCTCGCCTCTCAGAGGCACCCTGGGAAGTTCTCTAAGGTCCCCGGCAGAAGGCGAGCGAAACGAGGGTTTCCCGCCGCCCCCCGAGAAAGACCTCGAGAGTCCTTCTTCAACGCGTCTCGAGGCCCTAGTCCCCTCCCGTGACTCGAGAGCCAGGACGCGCTCCCCCTCGCCACACGCATGGAGACCTGACTTCCCTGGCGCCGCACGAGAGGCTCCCTGAGATCCTCGTCGTGCCTCGGGAGAAAATCCCCACGGGCGCCGCAGCTCGAGGAAACCCCTGAGACGCCCCCGTCCTCGCGAGCTGAGGGCCTTCTTTTCCTGCATGGCCTGGAGAGCAATCCCGGGTCCTCTCTCCAAACGGAAGAGGAGGCTGGACTCCCTTGAGGCCGCTCAGGGGGCTCCAAGAGCCCCGCGTCGCGACTCGAGAGGAGAGCGGAGTCCTTGGCTTCCCCTCGAGACGAGGCCTGACTCCCCGGGGGAGCCTGGAATGCAACCCCGAGATCCCTGCCTTCCCTGGAGAGGAATATTAGGTCGCGGACACACGCCTAGGTGAGGTCTCTTCGGCCCTGCAGTGACTCGAGCGCAACCCCCAGCTTTCCCTCACAACCCGAGGGGAAGATTGGGCTTCCCAGGGCCAACCCAAGGGGAAGGCTGAGATCCCCGTCGTAACTCGAGAATCCCGCCGCAACTCGAGAAAAGCCACGTGGTTCCCACCTCTTGGCAAGATGAGGCCCTTGCCCGCCACGGCGTCTCAAGGGAAGTCCCCTGTTCCGCCCTGAAGGGGGAAACGGTCCCTGACAGCCTTCCTGCGACCCCCAAAAGTCCCCCGACACGCCGGGTTCCCTCGAGGGGAACACCGAGGGTCCCGGCACCGCTTCCTCTGAGCCCCTTCTCCCCTCCTGATCGCGACAGGAGAGGCGATTCCCCTGCGTGGTCTGGAAGGGGTTCCCGGGCTTCCCGGCGCACCTCAGGATGAGGCCGGTCTCACGAGGAAATTCGAGACGAGCCACGTGGGTGGGGCCACATGCCGAACGCCCCCGATTCCCCGGTCCGCCCTTGAGAAGGACCCGAGGCCCGGACCCCTCTTCGAAGGCAACCCTGTGGGTGAAGGCACAACACGAAGGGGCACTGCCACCCCCGTGCATTGTCCGCAAAGACCCGCGGGTTCCACACACAGCTCGACGAGGGGCCTGAGACCCCCTGAGCAACTCGAGAGGCCAGCGGGGCTTCCTTCCTCAAACAAGACGAGGCCTGACTCTCCTGTCCCAACTCTGCAGGGACCCTGCGGTTGGAGTCCGAAACGGAGAGGAAGCCTGAGGTTCCTGCCTCCCCTCGAGGTGAGGCCCTCTTCCGTTGCGCCAGACCCAGCGGAGTCCCGAGGGGCCCCGCCACCTCCACAGGATCCCTCGCCTCTCAGAGGCACCCTGGGAAGTTCCCTAAGGTCCCCGGCAGAAGGCGAGGGACACGAGGGTTTCCCGCCGCCCCCCGAGGAAGACCTCGAGAGTCCTTCTTCAACGCGTCTCGAGGCCCTAGTCCCCTCCCGTGACTCGAGAGTCAGGACGCGCTCCCCATCGCCACGCGCATGGAGACCTGACTTCCCTGGCGCCGCACGAGAGGCTCCCTGAGATCCTCGTCGTGCCTCGGGAGAAAACCCCCACGGGCGCCGCAGCTCGAGGAAACCCCTGAGACGCCCCCGTCCTCCCGAGAAGAGGGCCTTCTTTTCCTGCATGGCCTGGAGAGCAATCCCGGGTCCTCTCTCCAAACGGAAGAGGAGGCTGGACTCCCTTGAGGCCGCTCAGGGGGCTCCAAGAGACCCGCGTCGCGACTCGAGAGGAGAGCGGAGTCCTTGGCTTCCCCTCGAGACGAGGCCTGACTCCCCGGGGGAGCCTGGAATGCAACCCCGAGATGCCTGCCTTCCCTGGAGAGGAATATTAGGTCCCGGACACACGCCTAGGTGAGGTCTCTTCGGCCCTGCAGTGACTCGAGCGCAACCCCCAGCTTTCCCTCGCAACCCGAGGGGAAGATTGGGCTTCCCAGGGCCAACCCAAGGGGAAGGTTGAGATCCCCGTCGTAACTCGAGAATCCCGCCGCAACTCGAGAAAAACCACGTGGTTCCCACTTCTTGGCAAGATGAGGCCCTGGCCCGCCACGGCGTCTCAAGGGAAGTCCCCTGTTCCGCCCTGAAGGGCGAAACGGTCCCTGACACCCTTCCTGCGAGCCCCAAAAGTCCCCCGACACGCCGGGTTCCCTCGAGGGGAACACCGAGGGTCCCGGCACCGCTTCCTCTGAGCCCCTTCTCCCCTCCTGATCGCGACAGGAGAGGCGATTCCCCTGCGTGGTCTGGAAGGGGTTCCCGGCCTTCCCGGCGCACCTCAGGAGGAAGCCGGTCTCACGAGGAAATTCGAGACGAGCCACGTGGGTGGGGCCACATGCCGAACGCCCCCGATTCCCCGGTCCGCCCTTGAGAAGGACCCGAGGCCCGGACCCCTCTTCGAAGGCAACCCTGTGGGTGAAGGCACAACACGAAGGGGCACTGCCACCCCCGGGCGTCGTCCGCAAAGACCCGCGGGTTCCACACACAGCTCGACGAGGGGCCTGAGACCCCCTGAGCAACTCGAGAGGCCAGCGGGGTTCCCTTCCTCAGAAAAGACGAGGCCTGACTCTCCTGTGCCAACTCTGCAGGGACCCTGCGGTCGGAGTCCGAAACGGAGAGGAAGCCTGAGGTTCCTGCCTCCCCTCGAGGTGAGGCCCTCTTCCGTTGCGCCAGACCCAGCGGAGTCCCGAGGGGCCCCGCCACCTCCACAGGATCCCTCGCCTCTCAGAGGCACCCTGGGAAGTTCCCTAAGTTCCCCGGCAGAAGGCGAGGGACACGAGGGTTTCCCGCCGCCCCCCGAGGAAGACCTCGAGAGTCCTTCTTCAACGCGTCTCGAGGCCCTAGTCCCCTCCCGTGACTCGAGAGCCAGGACGCGCTCCCCCTCGCCACGCGCATGGAGACCTGACTTCCCTGGCGCCGCACGAGAGGCTCCCTGAGATCCTCGTCGTGCCTCGGGAGAAAACCCCCACGGGCGCCGCAGCTCGAGGAAACCCCTGAGACACCCCCGTCCTCGCGAACTGAGGGCCTTCTTTTCCTGCATGGCCTGGAGAGCAATCCCGGGTCCTCTCTCCAAACGGAAGAGGAGGCTGGACTCCCTTGAGGCCGCTCAGGGGGCGCCAAGAGCCCCGCGTCGCGACTCGAGAGGAGAGCGGAGTCCTTGGCTTCCCCTCGAGACGAGGCCTGACGCCCCGGGGGAGCCTGGAATGCAGCCCCGAGATCCCTGCCTTCCCTGGAGAGGAATATTAGGTCCCGGACACACGCCTAGGTGAGGTCTCTTCGGCCCTGCAGTTACTCGAGCGCAACCCCCAGCTTTCCTTCACAACCCGAGGGGAAGATTGGGCTTCCCAGGTCCAACCCAAGGGGAAGGCTGAGATCCCCGTCGTAACTCGAGAATCCCGCCGCAACTCGAGAAAAACCACGTGGTTCCCACCTCTTGGCAAGATGAGGCCCTTGCCCGCCACGGCGTCTCAAGGGAAGTCCCCTGTTCCGCCCTGAAGGGCGAAACGGTCCCTGACAGCCTTCCTGCGACCCCCAAAAGTCCCCCGACACGCCGGGTTCCCTCGAGGGGAACCCCGAGGGTCCCGGCACCGCTTCCTCTGAGCCCCTTCTCCCCTCCTGATCGCGACAGGAGAGGCGATTCCCCTGCGTGGTCTGGAAGGGGTTCCCGGCCTTCCCGGCGCACCTCAGGATGAGGCCGGTCTCACGAGGAAATTCGAGACGAGCCACGTGGGTGGGGCCACATGCCGAACGCCCCCGATTCCCCGGTCCGCCCTTGAGAAGGACCCGAGGCCCGGACCCCTCTTCGAAGGCAACCCTGTGGGTGAAGGCACAACACGAAGGGGCACTGCCACCCCCGTGCATCGTCCGCAAAGACCCGCGGGTTCCACACACAGCTCGACGAGGGGCCTGAGACCCCCTGAGCAACTCGAGAGGCCAGCGGGGTTCCCTTCCTCAGACAAGACGAGGCCTGACTCTCCTGTCCCAACTCTGCAGGGACCCTGCGGTCGGAGTCCGAAACGGAGAGGAAGCCTGAGGTTCCTGCCTCCCCTCGAGGTGAGGCCCTCTTCCGTTGCGCCAGACCCAGCGGAGTCCCGAGGGGCCCCGCCACCTCCACAGGATCCCTCGCCTCTCAGAGGCACCCTGGGAAGTTCCCTAAGGTCCCCGGCAGAAGGCGAGGGACACGAGGGTTTCCCGCCGCCCCCCGAGGAAGACCTCGAGAGTCCTTCTTAACGCGTCTTGAGGCCCTAGTCCCCTCCCATGACTCGAGAGCCAGGACGCACTCCCCCTCGCCACGCGCATGGAGACCTGACTTCCCTGGCGCCGCACGAGAGGCTCCCTGAGATCCTCGTCGTGCCTCGGGAGAAAACCCCCACGGGCGCCGCAGCTCGAGGAAACCCCTGAGACACCCCCGTCCTCGCGAGCTGAGGGCCTTCTTTTCCTGCATGGCCTGGAGAGCAATCCCGGGTCCTCTCTCCAAACGGAAGAGGAGGCTGGACTCCCTTGAGGCCGCTCAGGGGGCTCCAAGAGCACCGCGTCGCGACTCGAGAGGAGAGCGGAGTCCTTGGCTTCCCCTCGAGACGAGGCCTGACTCCCCGGGGGAGCCTGGAATGCAACCCCGAGATCCCTGCCTTCCCTGGAGAGGAATATTAGGTCGCGGACACACGCCTAGGTGAGGTCTCTTCGGCCCTGCAGTGACTCGAGCGCAACCCCCAGCTTTCCCTCGCAACCCGAGGGGAAGATTGGGCTTCCCAGGGCCAACCCAAGGGGAAGGCTGAGATCCCCGTCGTAACTCGAGAATCCCGCCGCAACTCGAGAAAAGCCACGTGGTTCCCACCTCTTGGCAAGATGAGGCCCTTGCCCGCCACGGCGTCTCAAGGGAAGTCCCCTGTTCCGCCCTGAAGGGCGAAACGGTCCCTGACAGCCTTCCTGCAACCCCCAAAAGTCCCCCGACACGCCGGGTTCCCTCGAGGGGAACACCGAGGGTCCCGGCACCGCTTCCTCTGAGCCCCTGCTCCCCTCCTGATCGCGACAGGAGAGGCGATTCCCCTGCGTGGTCTGGAAGGGGTTCCCGGCCTTCCCGGCGCACCTCAGGATGAGGCCGGTCTCACGAGGAAATTCGAGACGAGCCAAGTGGGTGGGGCCACATGCCGAACGCCCCCGATTCCCCGGTCCGCCCTTGAGAAGGACCCGAGGCCCGGACCCCTCTTCGAAGGCAACCCTGTGGGTGAAGGCACAACACGAAGGGGCACTGCCACCCCCGTGCATTGTCCGCAAAGACCCGCGGGTTCCACACACAGCTCGACGAGGGGCCTGAGACCCCCTGAGCAACTCGAGAGGCCAGCGGGGCTCCCTTCCTCAAACAAGACGAGGCCTGACTCTCCTGTCCCAACTCTGCAGGGACCCTGCGGTTGGAGTCCGAAACGGAGAGGAAGCCTGAGGTTCCTGCCTCCCCTCGAGGTGAGGCCCTCTTCCGTTGCGCCACACCCAGCGGAGTCCCGAGGGGCCCCGCCACCTCCACAGGATCCCTCGCCTCTCAGAGGCACCCTGGGAAGTTCCCTAAGGTCCCCGGCAGAAGGCGAGGGACACGAGGGTTTCCCGCCGCCCCCCGAGGAAGACCTCGACAGTCCTTCTTCAACGCGTCTCGAGGCCCTAGTCCCCTCCCGTGACTCGAGAGCCAGGACGTGCTCCCCCTCGCCACGCGCATGGAGACCTGACTTCCCTGGCGCCGCAGGAGAGGCTCCCTGAGATCCTCGTCGTGCCTCGGGAGAAAACCCCCACGGGCGCCGCAGCTCGAGGAAACCCCTGAGACGCCCCCGTCCTCGCGAGCTGAGGGCCTTCTTTTCCTGCATGGCCTGGAGAGCAATCCCGTGTCCTCTCTCCAAACGGAAGAGGAGGCTGAACTCCCTTGAGGCCGCTCAGGGGGCTCCAAGAGACCCGCGTCGCGACTCGAGAGGAGAGCGGAGTCCTTGGCTTCCCCTCGAGACGAGGCTTGACTCCCCGGGGGAGCCTGGAATGCAACCCCGAGATCCCTGCCTTCCCTGGAGAGGAATATTAGGTCCCGGACAAACGCCTAGGTGAGGTCTCTTCGGCCCTGCAGTGACTCGAGCGCATCCCCCAGCTTTCCCTCGCAACCCGAGGGGAAGATTGGGCTTCCCAGGGCCAACCCAAGGGGAAGGCTGAGATCCCCGTTGTAACTCGAGAATCCCGCCGCAACTCGAGAAAAACCACGTGGTTCCCACCTCTTGGCAAGATGAGGCCCTTGCCCGCCACGGCGTCTCAAGGGAAGTCCCCTGTTCCGCCCTGAAGGGCGAAACGGTCCCTGACAGCCTTCCTGCGACCCCCAAAAGTTCCCCGACACGCCGGGTTCCCTCGAGGGGAACACCGAGGGTCCCGGCACCGCTTCCTCTGAGCCCCTTCTCCCCTCCTGATCGCGACAGGAGAGGCGATTCCCCTGCGTGGTCTGGAAGGGGTTCCCGGGCTTCCCGGCGCACCTCAGGATGAGGCCGGTCTCACGAGGAAATTCGAGACGAGCCACGTGGGTGGGGCCACATGCCGAACGCCCCCGATTCCCCGGTCCGCCCTTGAGAAGGACCCGAGGCCCGGACCCCTCTTCGAAGGCAACCCTGTGGGTGAAGGCACAACACGAAGGGGCACTGCCACCCCCGTGCATTGTCCGCAAAGACCCGCGGGTTCCACACACAGCTCGACGAGGGGCCTGAGACCCCCTGAGCAACTCGAGAGGCCAGCGGGGCTCCCTTCCTCAAACAAGACGAGGCCTGACTCTCCTGTCCCAACTCTGCAGGGACCCTGCGGTTGGAGTCCGAAACGGAGAGGAAGCCTGAGGTTCCTGCCTCCCCTCGAGGTGAGGCCCTCTTCCGTTGCGCCAGACCCAGCGGAGTCCCGAGGGGCCCCGCCACCTCCACAGGATCCCTCGCCTCTCAGAGGCACCCTGGGAAGTTCCCTAAGGTCCCCGGCAGAAGGCGAGGGACACGAGGGTTTCCCGCCGCCCCCCGAGGAAGACCTCGAGAGTCCTTCTTCAACGCGTCTCGAGGCCCTAGTCCCCTCCCGTGACTCGAGAGTCAGGACGCGCTCCCCCTCGCCACGCGCATGGAGACCTGACTTCCCTGGCGCCGCACGAGAGGCTCCCTGAGATCCTCGTCGTGCCTCGGGAGAAAACCCCCACGGGCGCCGCAGCTCGAGGAAACCCCTGAGACGCCCCCGTCCTCCCGAGAAGAGGGCCTTCTTTTCCTGCATGGCCTGGAGAGCAATCCCGGGTCCTCTCTCCAAACGGAAGAGGAGGCTGGACTCCCTTGAGGCCGCTCAGGGGGCTCCAAGAGACCCGCGTCGCGACTCGAGAGGAGAGCGGAGTCCTTGGCTTCCCCTCGAGACGAGGCCTGACTCCCCGGGGGAGCCTGGAATGCAACCCCGAGATGCCTGCCTTCCCTGGAGAGGAATATTAGGTCCCGGACACACGCCTAGGTGAGGTCTCTTCGGCCCTGCAGTGACTCGAGCGCAACCCCCAGCTTTCCCTCGCCACCCGAGGGGAAGATTGGGCTTCCCAGGGCCAACCCAAGGGGAAGGTTGAGATCCCCGTCGTAACTCGAGAATCCCGCCGCAACTCGAGAAAAACCACGTGGTTCCCACTTCTTGGCAAGATGAGGCCCTGGCCCGCCACGGCGTCTCAAGGGAAGTCCCCTGTTCCGCCCTGAAGGGCGAAACGGTCCCTGACAGCCTTCCCGCGACCCCCAAAAGTCCCCCGACACGCCGGGTTCCCTCGAAGGGAACACCGAGTGTCCCGGCACCGCTTCCTCTGAGCCCCTTCTCCCCTCCTGATCGCGACAGGAGAGGCGATTCCCCTGCGTGGTCTGGAAGGGGTTCCCGGCCTTCCCGGCACACCTCAGGAGGAAGCCGGTCTCACGAGGAAATTCGAGACGAGCCACGTGGGTGGGGCCACATGGCGAACGCCCCCGATTCCCCGGTCCGCCCTTGAGAAGGACCCGAGGCCCGGACCCCTCTTCGAAGGCAACCCTGTGGGTGAAGGCACAACACGAAGGGGCACTGCCACCCCCGGGCGTCGTCCGCAAAGACCCGCGGGTTCCACACACAGCTCGACGAGGGGCCTGAGACCCCCTGAGCAACTCGAGAGGCCAGCGGGGTTCCCTTCCTCAGAAAAGACGAGGCCTGACTCTCCTGTGCCAACTCTGCAGGGACCCTGCGGTCGGAGTCCGAAACGGAGAGGAAGCCTGAGGTTCCTGCCTCCCCTCGAGGTGAGGCCCTCTTCCGTTGCGCCAGACCCAGCGGAGTCCCGAGGGGCCCCGCCACCTCCACAGGATCCCTCGCCTCTCAGAGGCACCCTGGGAAGTTCCCTAAGTTCCCCGGCAGAAGGCGAGGGACACGAGTGTTTCCCGCCGCCCCCCGAGGAAGACCTCGAGAGTCCTTCTTCAACGCGTCTCGAGGCCCTAGTCCCCTCCCGTGACTCGAGAGCCAGGAAGCGCTCCCCCTCGCCACGCGCATGGAGACCTGACTTCCCTGGCGCCGCACGAGAGGCTCCCTGAGATCCTCGTCGTGCCTCGGGAGAAAACCCCCACGGGCGCCGCAGCTCGAGGAAACCCCTGAGACACCCCCGTCCTCGCGAACTGAGGGCCTTCTTTTCCTGCATGGCCTGGAGAGCAATCCCGGGTCCTCTCTCCAAACGGAAGAGGAGGCTGGACTCCCTTGAGGCCGCTCAGGGGGCGCCAAGAGCCCCGCGTCGCGACTCGAGAGGAGAGCGGAGTCATTGGCTTCCCCTCGAGACGAGGCCTGACGCCCCGGGGGAGCCTGGAATGCAGCCCCGAGATCCCTGCCTTCCCTGGAGAGGAATATTAGGTCCCGGACACACGCCTAGGTGAGGTCTCTTCGGCCCTGCAGTTACTCGAGCGCAACCCCCAGCTTTCCCTCGCAACCCGAGGGGAAGATTGGGCTTCCCAGGTCCAACCCAAGGGGAAGGCTGAGATCCCCGTCGTAACTCGAGAATCCCGCCGCAACTCGAGAAAAACCACGTGGTTCCCACCTCTTGGCAAGATGAGGCCCTTGCCCGCCACGGCGTCTCAAGGGAAGTCCCCTGTTCCGCCCTGAAGGGCGAAACGGTCCCTGACAGCCTTCCTGCGACCCCCAAAAGTCCCCCGACACGCCGGGTTCCCTCGAGGGGAACCCCGAGGGTCCCGGCACCGCTTCCTCTGAGCCCCTTCTCCCCTCCTGATCGCGACAGGAGAGGCGATTCCCCTGCGTGGTCTGGAAGGGGTTCCCGGCCTTCCCGGCGCACCTCAGGATGAGGCCGGTCTCACGAGGAAATTCGAGACGAGCCACGTGGGTGGGGCCACATGCCGAACGCCCCCGATTCCCCGGTCCGCCCTTGAGAAGGACCCGAGGCCCGGACCCCTCTTCGAAGGCAACCCTGTGGGTGAAGGCACAACACGAAGGGGCACTGCCACCCCCGTGCATCGTCCGCAAAGACCCGCGGGTTCCACACACAGCTCGACGAGGGGCCTGAGACCCCCTGAGCAACTCGAGAGGCCAGCGGGGTTCCCTTCCTCAGACAAGACGAGGCCTGACTCTCCTGTCCCAACTCTGCAGGGACCCTGCGGTCGGAGTCCGAAACGGAGAGGAAGCCTGAGGTTCCTGCCTCCCCTCGAGGTGAGGCCCTCTTCCGTTGCGCCAGACCCAGCGGAGTCCCGAGGGGCCCCGCCACCTCCACAGGATCCCTCGCCTCTCAGAGGCACCCTGGGAAGTTCCCTAAGGTCCCCGGCAGAAGGCGAGGGACAAGAGGGTTTCCCGCCGCCCCCCGACAAAGACCTCGAGAGTCCTTCTTCAACGCGTCTCGAGGCCCTAGTCCCCTCCCGTGACTCGAGAGCCAGGACGCGCTCCCCATCGCCACGCGCATGGAGACCTGACTTCCCTGGCGCCGCACGAGAGGATCCCTGAGATCCTCGTCGTGCCTCGGGAGAAAACCCCCACGGGCGCCGCAGCTCGAGGAAACCCCTGAGACGCCCCCTTCCTCGCGAGCTGAGGGCCTTCTTTTCCTGCATGGCCTGGAGAGCAATCCCGGGCCATCTCTCCAAACGCAAGTGGAGGCTGGACACCCTTGAGGCCGCTCAGGGGGCTCCAAGAGACCCGCGTCGGGACTCGAGAGGAGAGCGGAGTCCTTGGCTTCCCCTCGAGACGAGGCCTGACTCCCCGGGGGAGCCTGGAATGCAACCCCGAGATCCCTGCCTTCCCTGGAGAGGAATATTAGGTCCCGGACACACGCCTAGGTGAGGTCTCTTCGGCCCTGCAGTGACTCGAGCGCAACCCCCAGCTTTCCCTCGCCACCCGAGGGGAAGATTGGGCTTCCCAGGGCCAACCCAAGGGGAAGGCTGAGATCCACGTCGTAACTCGAGAATCCCGCCGCAACTCGAGAAAAACCACGTGGTTCCCACCTCTTGGCAAGATGAGGCCCTTGCCCGCCACGGCGTCTCAAGGGAAGTCCCCTGTTCCGCCCTGAAGGGAAAAACGGTCCCTGACAGCCTTCCTGCGACCCCCAAAAGTCCCCCGACACGCCGGGTTCCCTCGAGGGGAACACCGAGGGTCCTGGCACCGCTTCCTCTGAGCCCCTTCTCCCCTCCTGATCGCGACAGGAGAGGCGATTCCCCTGCGTGGTCTGGATGGGGTTCCCGGCCTTCCCGGCGCACATCAGGATGAGGCCGGTCTCACGAGGAAATTCGAGACGAGCCACGTGGGTGGTGACACATGCCGAACGCCCCCGATTCCCCGGTCCGCCCTTGAGAACGACCCGAGGCCCGGACCCCTCTTTGAAGGCAACCCTGTGGGTGAAGGCACAACACGAAGGGGCACTGCCACCCCCGTGCATCGTCCGCAAAAACCCGCGGGTTCCACACACAGCTCGACGAGGGGCCTGAGACCCCCTGAGCAACTCGAGAGGCCAGCGGGGTTCCCTTCCTCAGACAAGACGAGGCCTGACTCTCCGCTCCCAACTCTGCAGGGACCCTGAAGTCGGAGGGTCGGAGTCAGAAACAGAGAGGAAGCCTAATGTTCCTGCCTCCCCTCGAGATGAGGCCCTCTTCCGTTGCGCAATCCCCAGCGGAGTCCCGAGAGACCCCGCTAGCTCCACAGCATCCCTCACCTCTCAGAGGCACCCTGGGAAGTTCCCTCACGTCCCCGGCAGAATTCGAGGGAAATAAGGGTTTCCCGCCGCCACTCGAGAAAGACCTCGTTAGTCCTTCTTCAAAGTGTCTTGAGGCCCTTGTCCCCTCTCTGGACTAGAGAGCAATGATGCGCTCCCCCTCGCCTCGCGCATGCAGACCTGGCTTCCCTGGCGCCGCACGAGAGGCTCCCTAAGATACTCGTCGTGCCTCGGGAGAAAACCCCCATGGGCACCGCAGCTCGAGGAAACCCCTGAGACGCCCCCATCCTCGCTAGCTGAGGGCCTTCTTTTCCTGCCTGGCCTGGAGTGCAATCCCGAGTCCTCTCTCCAAACTGAAGAGTAGGATGGATTCCCTTGAGGCGACTCAGTGGGCTCCAAGAGATCCGTGTCGGGGCTCTAGAGGAGAGCGCAGTCCTTTGCTTCCCCTCCAGGCGAGGCCTGACTCCCCGGGGGAGTCTGGAGTGCAATCCCGAGATCCTTGTCTTCCCTTGAGAGGACTATTAGGTCCTGGACACACGCCTAGATGAAGTCTCTTTGGCCTTGCAGTGGTTCGAGCACAACATCCAGCTTTCCCTCGCAACTCGAAGGGAAGTTTGGGCTTCCCAGGGCCAACACAAGAGGAAGCCTGAAATCCACGTCGTAACTCGAGAATCCCGCCGCAACTCGAGAAAAACCACGTGGTTCCATCGTCTTCGCAGCATGAGGCCCTTGCCCGCCACAGCGTCTCAAAAGAAGTCCCACGTTCCTACTGAAGTGCAAAACGGTACTTGGCACCCATGATGGCACCCCCAAAGTTCCCCAACATACAGGCCTCACTCGAGGGTAACACCCATGTTCCCCGCACCACATCATTTGAGCCCCTTCTCCCCTCCTGATTGCAACAGGAGTGTCTTTTCTCCTGCTTTGTGTGGAAGGGGTTACCGATCTTCCCAGCGCACATCAGGATGAGGCCTGTCTCACGAGGAAATTGGAGATGTAGCCTCGTGGGTGGTGCCACATGCGGAAAGACCCCATTTCCCGGTCAGCTATTAATAAGAACCCGATGCCCGTACACGTCTTGGAATGCATCCCGTAGGATGAAGGCACAACAAGGAGGGACCCTGAACACCCGTGCATCTTTTGGAAAATTCTGCAGGTTCCACATACAGCTCGACAAGTGACCTGTTACCTCGTGAACAACTCGAGAGGCAAGCTAAGTTTCATTTCTCCACAGAATACGAGGCCTGACTCTCCTGTCCCAACTCTGCAGGAATCCTGAGATCGGAGTCTGAAATGGAGAGGAACCCTGAGGTTCCTTCCTCAACACGAGATGAGGCCCTCTTGTATTATACCACACCCAGTGGAGTCCCGAGAGGCCCCTCCCAACTCCACAGTATCAGTGTCTTCTCAGAGGCACCCTGAGCAACTCCCTGAGGTCACCGGCACAAGTCGAGGGAACACAGGGTATCCTGCCGCAACCCGAGAAAGACCTCAAGAGTCCTTCTTCAACGCGTCTTGAGGACGGATTCCCCTACCATGACTCGAGAGCAATGACACGCTCCCCCTCGCCATGCGCATGGACACCTGACTTCCCTGGCGCCACATGAGAGGCTCCCTGAGCTCCCCGTCATACCTCGTGAGAAACCCCACACTGGCGCCGCAGCTCGGGAAAACCCACCGTCATCGCGAGATTGGGGACTTCTTTTCCTGCCTGACCTGGAGAGCAATCCCTGGTCTTTTCTCCAAACTTCACAGGAGGCTTTACTCCCTTTAGGCCACTCAATGGGCTCCAAGAGATACCTGTCGCGACTTGAGAGGAGAGCAGAGTACTTTGTTTCCCCTCGAGACGAGGCCTTACCTCGGGTGAGTCTGGAATGCAACCCCGAGATCCCTGTTGTCCCTGGAGAGGAACATTATGTCCTGGACAAAAGCCTAGATGAGGTCTATTTTGCCCTACAGTGACTCGAGAGCAACACCCATCTCTCCCTCGCAATTCGAATGGAAGATTGGTCTTCATTGGGCCAACACAAGAGGAAGTCTGAATTTCCCGTTGTAACTCGAGAATCCCACCACAACTCTTAAAAACCACGTGGTTCCCCATTCATCGCAATATGAGGCCTTTGCCCGCTACAGAGTCTCAAGAGAAGTCCCATGTTTCGTCATAAAGTTCGAGATGCTACTTGGCACCCTTGATGCGACCCCAAAAGTTCCCCAATATACCGGTCTCACTCCAAGGGAACACCGAAGTTCCTGGCACCACTTCATTTGAGCCCCTTCTCCGCTCCTGATCACGGCAGGAAGGTCGATCCCCCTGCTTTGTCTAGAAGGGGTTCCCGACCTTCATGGCGCACCTCAGGATGAGGCCAGTCTCACGAAGAAATTCGAGACGTAGCCTCGTGTTGGTGCCACGTGCCAAAAGACCCCGATTTCTCGGTCTTGCTCTTGATAAGAACCCGATGCCCGGACACCTCTTCTAAGGCAACCCTGTGGATTAAAGCACTACACGAGGGGGCACTGGCAACCCTGTTCATCGTCCGGAAAACCCCGCAGGATCCACATACAGCTCCACAACTGGCCTGTCACCCCTTAAACAATGAGAGAGGAAAGCGGAGTCCCCTTCCTCAGACAAGACGAGGCCTGAGTATCCAATCCCAACTCTGCAGGCACGCTTCGATCTGAGTCAGAAATGGAGAGGAAACCTGAGGTTCCTGCCTCAACCCGAGATGAGGCCCTCTTTCATTTCGTCAAACCTAGTGGAGTCCCGAGAGGCCCCTCTAACTCCTCAGTATCCCTCACCTCTCAGAGGCACCTGGGAAGTTCCCTAAGGTCCCCTGTAGAGGTCGATGGAAACGAGTGTTTCCCGCCCCAACCCAAGAAAGACCTTGAGAGTCCTTCTTAAATGCCTCTTGAGGCCCTAGTCCCTCCCATGACTCGAGAGCAATGACGCGATCTGCCTGGCCACACGCATGGAGTCAGGCTTCTCTGGCGCCGCATGAGAGGCTCCCTGAACTCCCCATCATATCTCGTGAGAAACCCCACACTGGCGCCGCAGCTCGAGAAAACCCATGAGACGCCCACATCATCACGAGAGGAGGGCCATCTTTAACTGCATGGTATGCAGATCAAGCGTGAACCTTCTGTCCAAGCTACACAGGACGCTTGACTCCCTTTAGGCCACTCATTGGGCTCCAAGAGTTACGCGTCCCGACTCGAGAGGATAGTGGAGTCCTTTGCTTCCTTCCACTCGAGACGAGGTGTGACCCACCGGGTGAGACTGGAATGCGACCCCGATATCCCTGTCGCCCCTGGAGAGGAACATTACGTCCTGGACCCAAGCCTAGATGAGGACTCTTTGCCCTGAAGTGACTCGAGAGCAACCCCCAGCTCTCTCTGACAAGTTGAATGGAAGATTGGACTTCCTGGGCCAACACAAGAGGAAGCCTGAATTCCCCGTTGTAACTCGAGAATCCCGCCTCAACTCGAGAAAAACCACGTGTTTCCCTCGTCATCGCAATATGAGGCCCTTGCCCGCTACAGCATCTCCAGAGAATTCCCACGTTCCATCTTGAAGTGCGAAACTGTACTTGGCACCCTTGATGCGACCTCAAAAGTGCCGTGACATACCGGTCTCACTCGAGGGGACCACTGAGGTTCCCGGCACCACTTCATCTGAGCCCCTTCTCCCCTTCTGATCGCGAGCGGTGGGTCGATTCCCCTGCTTTGTCTGCAAGGGGTTCCCGACCTTCCCAGCGCACCTCAGGATGAGGCCGGTCTCCCGAGGAAATTCGAGACGTAGCCTCGTGGGTGGTACCACATGCTGAAAGACCCCAATTTTCCGGTACGCTCTTGAAAAGAACCCGATGCCCGGAAACCTCTTTGAAGGCAACCCTGTGGATGAAGGCACAACACGAAGGGGCACTGACACCCCCGTGCATCGTCCGGAAAAACCCGCAGGTTCCACACTCAGCTCAACAAGTGGCCTGTCACTCCGTGAACAACTCGAAAGGCAAGGGGAAATCCATTCCTCAACAGAAGACGAGGCGTGACTCTCTTGTCCATACTCTGCAGGTACCCTGCGACCCGAGTCAGATATGGAGAGGACCCCTGAGGTTCCTGCCTCCATTCGAGATGAGGCCCTCTTCGATTGCACCAAACCCAGTTGAGTAATGAAGGGCCCCTCCCAAATCCACAGTGTCCCTGACTTCTCAGAGGCACCCTTAGAAGTTGCCTGAGGTCACCGACACAAATCAAGGGAACCCAGGGTTCCCTGCCGCAACCCGAGAAAGACCTCAAGAGTCCTTCTTCAATGTGTCTTGAGGCCCGATTCGCCTACTATGACTCGAGAGCAATCACGCACTCCCCTTCACCACACGCACGGAGACCTGACGTCCCTAGCACCACACGAGAGGCTCTCTGAGCTCCCCGTTGTACCTCGTGAGAAATCTGATACTGGCGCCGCAGCTGGAGAAAACCCACGAGATGCCCCCATCATCGCGAGATGAGGGCCTTTTTTCCTGCATGGCCAGGAAAACAATCCCGAGTCATCTCCAAACTCCATAGGAGGCTTCACTCCCTTTACGCCACGCAGTGGGCTCCAAGAGATACCCGTCGCGACTCGACAGGAGAGCGGAGTCCTTTTTTTCCCCTCAAGACGAGGCCTGACTCTCCGGGTGAGTCGAGAATGCAACCCTGAGATCCCTGTTGGCCCAGTAGTGGAACACTAGGTCCTGGACACAAGCGTAGATGAGGTCTATTTTGCCCTGCAGTGACTGGAGAGCAATCCCCAGTTCTAACTTGCAACTCGAATGGAATACTGGATTTTCCTGGCGCCATACAAGAGGCTCCCTGAGATCCCCGTGGTACTTCATGAGACACCCCACACTGGCGCCGCAGCTCGAGAAAACCCACGAGACGCCACCGTCATCTCGAGATGAGGGCCTTCTTTTCCTGCATGGCCTGGAGTCCAATCCCGAGTCCTCTCTCCAAACTCCACAGGAGGCTTGACTCTCTTTAGTACACACAGTGGGCTCCAAGAGATACCCATCGCGACTCGAGACGAGAGCGGAATTCTTTGCTTACCCTCGAGGTGAGAACTGACTCCCCGGATGAGTCTGGAATGCAAACCCGAGATCCCTGTCGCCCCTGGAGAGCAACGTTAGATCCTGGACACAAGCCTAGATTAGGTCTCTTTTGCCCTGCAGTGACTCTAGCGCAATCCCCAGCTCCCCCTCGCAACCCGAATGGAAGATTGGATTTCAAGGCCAACAAGAGGAAGCCTAAATTCCCGGTCATAACTCGAGAATCCCGCCGCAACTCGAGCAAAACCACGTGGTTCTCCCGTCATCGCAAGATGAGGCCCTTGCCCGCTACAGCGTTTCAAAAGATGTCCCAGGTTCCGTCTTGAAATGCGAAACGGTACTTGGCACCCTTGATGCGACCCCAAAAGTCCCCCAACACGCCGGTCTCACTCAAGGGGAACACCGAGGTTCCCGGCACCACTTCATTTAAGCCCCTTCTCCCCTCCTGATCGTGACCCGTGGGTCGATTCCCCTGCTTTGTCTGCAAGGGGGCCCGACCTTCCCTGCACAACTCAGGATGAGGCCGGTCTCATGGGGAAATTCGATACGTAGCTTTGTGGGCGGTGCCACTTGCTGAAAGACTCCAATTTCCCGGTCCGCTCTGGATAAGAATCCGATGCTCGGACACCTCTTGGAAGGCAGCCTTGAGTATGAAGGTACAACACGAAGGGGCACTAACACACCTGTGCATCATCCGGAAAAACGGGCAGGTTACACACACAGCTCGACAAGTGGCCTGTCACCTCGAGAACAACTCGAGAGGCAAGAGGAGTCCCATCCTCCAGAAAAGACGAGGCCTGACTCTCCTGTACCAACATGCAGGGACCTTGCGATCTGAGTCAGAAATGGAGAGGAACACTGAGGTTCCTGCTTCAACTCGAGATGAGTCCCTCTTACATTCCACCAAATGCAGAGGAGTCTCGAGAGGCCCCTCCAAACTGCACAGTATCCCTGACTTCTCAGAGGCACTCTGAGAAGCTCCCTGAGGTCGCAGGCACAAGTCAAGGGAACCCTGGGTTTTATGCAGTGACCCGAGAAAGACCTCGAGAGTCCTTCTTCAACCCGTCTTGAGGCCCGATTCCCCTACCATGACTCGAGAGCAATGACGAGCTCCCCCTAGCCATCTCATGGGGACCTGACTTCCCTGGCGCCACACGAGAGGCTCCCTGAGCTCCCTCTCGTACCTCGTCAGAAACCCGGCACTAGCGCAGCAGTCTAGAAAACCCACGAGACGCCGCCATCATCGCGAGATGAGGGCCTTCTTTTCCTGCATGGCCTGGAGAGGAATCCCGAGTCCTCTATCCAAACAGCACAGGAGGCTTGACTCCCTTTAGGGCACACAGTGGGCTCCAAGAGATACCCATCGCGACTCAAAAGGACAGCGGAGTTCTTTGCTTCCCCTCGAGACGAGGCCTGATTCCCCGGGTGAGTCTGGTATGCAACCCCAAGATCCCTGTCGCCCCTAGGGACGAGCATTAAGTCCTGGACACAAGCCTAGATGAGGTCTATTTTGCCCTGCAGTGACTCGAGAGCAATCCCCAGCTCTCCCTTTAAACTCGAATGGAAGATAGGACTTCCCTGGCCCAACACATGAGGAAGACTGTATTCCCCGTCGAAACTCGAGAATCCCGCCACAACTCCAGAAACGCCACGTGGTTCCCCCGTCATCCCAAGATGAGGCCCTTGCCCCCTACAGCGTCTCAAGAGAAGTCCCACGTTCCATATTGAAGTGCGAAACGGTATTGGCACCCTTGATGCGCCCTCAAATGTTCCTCGACACACCAGTCTGACTCGAGGAGAACACCGAGGTTCCCGGCACCACTACATCTGGGCCCCTTCTCCTTTCCTGATCGCGACAGGAGGGTCGATTCCCCTGTTTTGTCTTGAAGGGGTTCCCACCTTTCCCGGTGCATCTCAGGATGAGGCCGGTCTCACGAGGATATTCGAGACATAGCCACCTGGATGGTGACACATGCCGAAAGACCCCGATTTCCCGGTCCGCTCTTGATAAGATCCTGATGCCCGGACACCTCTTTGAAGATAACCCTTTTGATGAAGGCACAACACTTAGGGGCACTGACACCCCTGGGTATCGTCCGGAGAAACCCGCAGGTACCACACACAGCTCGAGAAGTGACCTGTCACCACGTGAATAACTGGAGAGGCAAGCAGAGTTCCATTCCTCCACACAAGACGAGGCCTGACTCTCCTGTTCGAACTCTGCAGCGAAACTGTGATCCGAGTCAGATCTGGCCCAGGGGAAGTCAGGAGAGGAAACATGAGTTTCCTGCCTCCACTCGAGATGACGCCCTCTTCCATTGCACCGAACCCAGTGGAGTCCCGAGAGACCCCTCCCAAATGCACAGTATCCCTGACTACTCAGAGTCACCCTTAGACCTTCCTGAGATCAATGGCACAAGTCGAGGGAACCAAGGGTTTCCTGCCCCAACCCGTAAAAGACCTCAAGAGTCCTTCTTCAACGCGTCTTGAGGTGCGATTCCCCTACCATGACTCGAGAGCAATTACGCGCTCCCCCTAGCCACGCGCATAGAAACCTGACTTCCCTGGCGCCACAGGAGAGGCTTCCTGAGCTCCCCATTATACCTCGTGAGCAACACCACACTGGAGCCGCAGCTCGAGAATACCCACGAGACGCCCCAGTCCTCACGAGATGAGGGCCTTCTTTTGCTGTATGGCCTGGAGAGCAATCCTGAGTCCTCTCTCCAAACTCCACAGGAGGCTTGACTCATTTTAGGCCACACAGTGAGCTCCAAGATATACCCGTCGCGACTTGACAGGAGAGCGGTGTCCTTGGCTTCCCCTCGAGACGAGGCCTGACTCCCCGGGTGAGTCGAGAATGCAATGCTGAGATCGCTTTCTCCCCAGCAGAGGAACATTAGGTCCTGGACACAAGCCTAGATGAGGTCTATTTGGCCCTGCAGTGTCTCGAGAGCAATCCCCAGTTCTAACTCACAATTCGAATGAAAACTGGACTTCCCTGGGCCAGTTGAAGAGGAAGCCTGAATTCCCGGTTGTAACTCGAGAATCCCGCCCCAACTCAAGAAAAACCATGTGGTTCCCCCGTCATCGAAAGATGAGGCCCTTGCCCGCTACAGCGTCTCAAGAGAAGTCCCACGTTCCGTATTGAAGAGCGAAAAGTTACTTGGAACCCTTGATGCGACCTCAAAAGTTCCCCGACATACCAGTCTCACTTGAGGAGAACACCGAGCTTCCCGGCACCACTTCATCTGAGACTCTTCTCCCCTCTTGATCGCGACAGGAGGTTCGATTCCCCTGCTTTGTCTGGAAGGCGTTCCCGACCTTCCTGGTGCACATCAAGATGAGGCCAGTCTCACGACGAAATTCGAGACATAGCCTCGTGGGTGGTGCGGCATGCCAAAAGACCCCGATTCCCTGGTCCGCTCTTGATAAGAACCCGATGGCAGAACCCAACTCGAAGGCAATCCTGTGGAACAAGGCACAACACGAAGGGGCAGAGACACCACGGTGCATCGTCCAGAAAAACCCGCAAGTTCCACATACAAATCGACAAGTGGCCTGTCACCCCATGAACAACGCGAGAGTCAAGCGGAGTTCCATTCCTCCACACAAGACGAGGCCTGACTCTCCTGTCCCAACTCTGCAGGGACTCTGCGATCCGAGTCAGATCCGGCGCATTCGAAGCCAGGAGAGGAACCCTGTGGTTCCTGCCTCAACTTGTCATGAGGCCCTCTTCCACTGCACCAAACCCAGTGGAGTTCCGAGAGGCCCCTCCCAACTCCACAGTGACCCTGACTTCTCAGAGGCACGCTGAGAAGTTTCCTGAGGTCACTGGCACAAGTCGATGGAACCCAGGGTTTCCTGCTGCAACCCAAGAAAGACCTCGAGAGTCCTTCTTTAACACGTCTTCAGGCCCAATTCCCCTACCATGACTCGAGAACAATGACGG
This sequence comes from Bubalus kerabau, assembly GCF_029407905.1. NCBI lineage: Eukaryota > Metazoa > Chordata > Mammalia > Artiodactyla > Bovidae > Bubalus > Bubalus kerabau. The sequence continues at coordinate 2,773,577 of NW_026577889.1, read as the reverse complement.
GCTCCCTCTCACCACGTGCATAGAGACCTGACTGCCCTGGCACCACATGAGAGGCTCACTGAGCTCCCAGTCTTACTTCGTGAGAAACCCCACACTAGCGCCACAGCTCGAGAAAACCTACGAGACGCCCCAGTCATCGGGAGATGAGGGCCTTCATTTCCTGCATTGCCTGGAGAGCAATCCCGTGTCCTCCCTCCAAACACCAGAGGAGGTTTGACTCCCTTTAAGCCACTCAGTGGGCTCCAAGACATACCCGTCCGACTCGAGAGGAGAGCAGAGTCCTTTGCTTCCCCTCGAGACGAGGCCTGACTCCAGGGTGAGTCTGGAATGCAACCCCGAGATTCCTGTCGCCCCTTGACATGAACATTAGGTCCTGCACACAAGCCTTGGTGGGGTCTCTTTTGCCTTCAGTGACTAGAGCGCACCTCCAGCTCTTCCTCGAATCTCGAATGGAAGATAAGACTTTTGTGGGCCAACACAAGAGGAAGCATGAATTCCCTATGGTAACTCAAATATCCCACTGCAACTCGAGAAAAACCAAGTGGTTCCCCAGTCATTCCAAGATGAGGCCCTTGCCCGCTGGAGCACCCCAAGAGAAGTCCCACGTTCCAATTTGAAGAGCGAAACGGTACTTGGAACGCGTTATGCGACCCCAAAAGTTACCCGACATACCTATCTCACTTGAGGGAAACACCGAGGTTCCCAGCAGCACTTCATCTGAGCCACTTCTCCCCTCCTGATCGCCACAGGAGGGTCGATTCCTCTGCTTTGTCTGGAAGGGTTTCATGACCTTCGCGGCACACCTCAGGATGAGGCCGATTTCATGAGGAAATTCGAGACTAGCCACGTGGGTGGTGCCAAATGCTGAAAGACCCCGATTTCCAGTCCGCTCTTCATAAGAACACGATGCCCAGACACCACTTCGAAGGCAACCCTGTGGATGAAGACACAAAACGAAGGGTCACTGACACCCCCATGCATCGTCTGGAAAAACCTGCAGATTCCACACACAGTTTGACAAGGGGCCTGAAACCCCATGAACAACTCGAGAGGCAAGCGGAGTTCCATTCCTCAGAAAAGACATAGCCTGACTCTCCTGTCCCAACTCTGCAGGGACACTACGATCAGAGTCAGAATTGGAGAGGAAGCCTGAGGTTCCTGCCTCCACTCGAGATGAGGCCCTCTTCCATTGCGACAAACCCAGTGGAGTCCCGAGAGGCTCCGCCAAATCCACAGCATCCCTCACCTCTCAGAGGCACCCTGGGAAGTTTCCTCAGGTCCCCGGCAGAAGACGGGGGAAACGAGGGTTTCCCGCTGCAACCCGAGAAAGACATCGAGAGTCCTTCTTCAACGCGTCTTGAGGCCCTAGTCCCCTCCCATGACTCGAGAACAATGACGCGCTCCTTCTCGCCACGTGCATGGAGACATGACTTCCCTGGAACCGCACGAGAGGCTCCCTGAGATCCTCGTCGTGCCTCGGGAGATAACCCCCACGGGTGCTGCAGCTCGAGGAAACCCCTGAGATGCCCCCGTCCTCGCGGGGTGAGGGCCTTCTTTTCCTGCCTGGTCTGGAGAGTAATCACGAGTCCTCTCTCAAAAGTGAAGAGGAGGCTGGACTCCCTTGAGGCCACTCAGGGGGCACCAAGATATCCGCGTCGCGACTCGGGAGGAGAGCGGAGTCCTTTGCTTCCCCTCGAGGCGAGGCCTGACTCCCCGGGGGAGCATGGGATGCAACTCCGAGATCCTTGTCTTCCCTGGAGAGGAGCATTAGGTCCTGGACACAGGCCTAGATGAGGTCTCTTTGGCCCTGCAGTGACACGAGCGCAACCCCCAGCTTTCGCTCGCCACTAGAATAGAATATTGGGCTACCCAGGGCCGACACAAGAGGAAGCCTGTAATCCCCCGTCGTAACACGAGAATCCCGCCGCAACTCGAGAAAAACCACGTGGTTCCCACCTATTCGTAAGATGATGCACTTGCCCGTGAAGGCGTCTCAAGGGAAGTCCCCTGTTCCGCCCTGAAGTGAGAAACGGGACCTGACAGCCTTCATGTGACCCCAAAAGTTCCCCGAAACGCCTGGTTCCCTCGAGGGGAACACCGAGGGTCCCGGCACCGATTCATCTGAGCCCCTTCTCCCCTCCTGAGCGCGACAGGAGAGTCGATTCCCCTGCGTGGTCTGGAAGGGGTTCCCGGCCTTCCCGGCGCACCTCAGGAGGAGGCCGGTCTCACGAGGACATTTGAAATGAGCCACGTGGGTGGTGCCACACGCCAAACGACCCCGATTCCCCGGTCCGCTATTGAGAAGAACCCGATGACGAACACCTCTTCGAAGGCAACCCTGTGGGTGAAGGCACACACCTAAGCGGCATTGACATCCCCGTGCAGTGTCCGGAAAGACCCGCGGGTTCCACACACAGCTCGACGAGGGCCCTGTGGCCCCTGAACAACTCGAGAGGCAAGCGGGGTTCCCTTCCTCAGACAAGACGAGGCCTGACTCTCCTGTCCCAACTCTGCAGGGACCCTGCAGTCGGAGTCCGAAACGGAGAGGAAGCCTGAGGTTCTTGCCTCCCAACCAGATGAGGACCTCTTCCGTTGTGCCAGACCCAGCGGAGTCCCGAGGGGCCCCGCCACCTTCACAGGATCCCTCGCCTCTCAGAGGCACCCTGGCAAGTTCCCTAAGGTCCCCGGCAGAAGGCGAGGGAAACGAGGGTTTCCCGCCGCCCCCCGAGAAAGACCTCGAGAGTCCTTCTTCAACGCGTCTCGAGGCTCTAGTCCCCTCCCGTGACTCGAGAGCCAGGACGCGCTCCCCCTCGCCACGCGCATGGAGACCTGACTTCCCTGGCGCCGCACGAGAGGCTCCCTGAGGTCCTCGTCGTGCCTCGGGAGAAAACCCCCACGGGCGCCGCAGCTCGAGGAAACCCCTGAGACGCCCCCGTCCTCGCGAGGTGAGGGCCTTCTTTTCCTGCATGGCCTGGAGAGCAATCCCGGGTCCTCTCTCCAAACGGAAGACGAGGCTGGACTCCCTTGAGGCCGCTCAGGGGGCTCCAAGAGACCCGCGTCGCGACTCGAGAGGAGAGCGGAGTCCTTGGCTTCCCCTCGAGACGAGGCCTGACTCCCCGGGGGAGCCTGGAATGCAACCCCGAGATCCCTGCCTTCCCTGGAGAGGAATATTAGGTCCGGGACACACGCCTAGGTGAGGTCTCTTCGGCCCTGCAGTGACTCGAGCGCAACCCCCAGCTTTCCCTCGCAACCCAGGGGAAGATTGGCTTCCCAGGGCCAACCCAAGGGGAAGGCTGAGATCCCCGTCGTAACTCGAGAATCCCGCCGCAACTCGAGAAAAACCACGTGGTTCCCACCTCTTGGCAAGATGAGGCCCTTGCCCGCGACGGCGTCTCAAGGGAAGTGCCCTGTTCCGCCCTGAAGGGCGAAACGTTCCCTGACAGCCTTCCTGCGACCCCCAAAAGTCCCCCGACACGCCGGGGTCCCCCGAGGGGAACACCAAGGGTCCCGGCACTGCTTCCTCTGAGCCCCTTCTCCCCTCCTGATCGCGACAGGAGAGGCGATTCCCCTGCGTGGTCTGGAAGGGGTTCCCGGCCTTCCCGGCGCACCTCAGGAGGAGGCCGGTCTCACGAGGACATTTGAAATGAGCCACGTGGGTGGTGCCACCCGCCGAACGACCCCGATTCCCCGGTCCGCTCTTGAGAAGAACCCGATGACGTACACCTCTTCGAAGGCAACCCTGTGGGTGAAGGCACACACCTAAGCGGCATTGACATCCCCATGCAGTGTCCGGAAAGACCCGCGGGTTCCACACACAGCTCGACGAGGGGCCTGAGACCCCCTGAGCAACTCGAGAGGCCAGCGGGGTTCCCTTCCTCAGACAAGACGAGGCCTGACTCTCCTGTCCCAACTCTGCGGGGACCCTGCGGTCGGAGTCCGAAACGGAGAGGAAGCCTGAGGTCCCTGCCTTCCCTCGAGTTGAGGCCCTCTTCCGTTGCGCCAGACCCAGCGGAGTCCCGAGGGGCCCTGCCACCTCCACAGGATCGCTCGCCTCTCAGAGGCACCCTGGGAAGTTCCCTAAGGTCCCCGGCAGAAGGCGAGGGAAACGAGGGTTTCCCGCCGCCCCCCGAGAAAGACCTCGAGAGTCCTTCTTCAACGCGTCTCGAGGCCCTAGTCCCCTCCTGTGCCTCGAGAGCCAGGACGCGCTCCCCCTCGCCACGCGCATGGAGAACTGACTTCCCTGGCGCCGCACGAGAGGCTCCCTGAGATCCTCGTCGTGCCTCGGGAGAAAACCCCCACGGGCGCCGCAGCTCGAGGAAACCCCTGAGACGCCCCCGTCCGCGCGAGCTGAGGGCCTTCTTTTCCTGCATGGCCTGGAGAGCAATCCCGGGTCCTCTCTCCAAACGGAAGAGGAAGCTGGACTCCCTTGAGGCCGCTCAGGGGGCTCCAAGAGCCCCGCGTCGCGACTCGAGAGGAGAGCGGAGTCCTTGGCTTCCCCTCGAGACGAGGCCTGACTCCCCGGGGGAGCCTGGAATGCAACCCCGAGATCCCGGCCTTCCCTGGAGGGGAATATTAGGTCCCGGACACACGCCTAGGTGAGGTCTCTTCGGCCCTGCAGTGACTCGAGCGCAACCCCCAGCTTTCCCTCGCAACCCGAGGGGAAGATTGGGCTTCCCAGGGCCAACCCAAGGGGAAGGCTGAGATCCCCGTCGTAACTCGAGAATCCCGCCGCAACTCGAGAAAAGCCACGTGGTTCCCAACTCTTGGCAAGATGAGGCCCTTGCCCGCCACGGCGTCTCAAGGGAAGTCCCCTGTTCCGCCCTGAAGGGCGAAACGGTCCCTGACAGCCTTCCTGCGACCCCCAAAAGTCCCCCGACACGCCGGGTTCCCTCGAGGGGAACACCGAGAGTCCCGGCTACGCTTCCTCTGAGCCCCTTCTCCCCTCCTGATCGTGACAGGAGAGGCGATTCCCTGCGTGGTCTGGAAGGGGTTCCCGGCCTTCCCGGCGCACCTCAGGATGAGGCCGGTCTCACGAGGAAATTCGAGACGAGCCACGTGGGTGGGGCCACATGCCGAACTCCCCCGATTCCCCGGTCCGCCCTTGAGAAGGACCCGAGGCCCAGACCCCTCTTCGAAGGCAACCCTGTGGGTGAAGGCACAACACGAAGGGGCACTGCCACCCCCGTGCGTCGTCCGCAAAGACCCGCGGGTGCCACACACAGCTCGACGAGGGGCCTGAGACCCCCTGAGCAACTCGGGAGGCCAGCGGGTTTCCCTTCCTCAGACAAGACGAGGCCTGACTCTCCTGTCCCAACTCTGCAGGGACCCTGCGGTCGGAGTCCGAAACGGAGAGGAAGCCTGAGGTTCCTGCCTCCCCTCGAGGTGAGGCCCTCTTCCGTTGCGCCAGACCCAGCGGAGTCCCGAGGGGCCCCGCCACCTCCACAGGATCCCTCGCCTCTCAGAGGCACCCTGGGAAGTTCCCTAAGGTCCCCGGCAGAAGGCGAGGGACACGAGGGTTTCCCGCCGCCCCACGAGGAAGACCTCGAGAGTCCTTCTTCAACGTGTCTCGAGGCCCTAGTCCCCTCCCGTGACTCGAGAGCCAGGACGCGCTCCCCCTCGCCACGCGCATGGAGACCTGACTTCCCTGGCGCCGCACGAGAGGCTCCCTGAGATCCTCGTCGTGCCTCGGGAGAAAACCCCCACGGGCGCCGCAGCTCGAGGAAACCCCTGAGACGCCCCCGTCCTCGCGAGCTGAGGGCCTTCTTTTCCTGCATGGCCTGGAGAGCAATCCCGGGTCCTCTCTCCAAACGGAAGAGGAGGCTGGACTCCCTTGAGGCCGCTCAGGGGGCTCCAAGAGCCCCGCGTCGCGACTCGAGAGGAGAGCGGAGTCCTTGGCTTCCCCTCGAGATGAGGCCTGACTCCCCGGGGGAGCCTGGAATGCAACCCCGAGATCCCTGCCTTCCCTGGAGAGGAATATTAGGTCCCGGACACACGCCTAGGTGAGGTCTCTTCGGCCCTGCAGTGACTCGAGCGCAACCCCCAGCTTTCCCTCGCAACCCGAGGGGAACATTGGGCTTCCCAGGGCCAACCCAAGGGGAAGGCTGAGATCCCCGTCGTAACTCGAGAATCCCGCCGCAACTCGAGAAAAACCACGTGGTTCCCACCTCTTGGCAAGGTGAGGCCCTTGCCCGCCACGGCGTCTCAAGGGAAGTCCCCTGTTCCGCCCTGAAGGGCGAAACGGTCCCTGACAGCCTTCCTGCGACTCCCAAAATTCTCCCGACACGCCGTGTTCCCTCGAGGGGAACACCGAGGGTCCCGGCACCGCTTCCTCTAAGCCCCTTCTCCCCTCCTGATCGCGACAGGAGAGGCGATTCCACTGCGTGGTCTAGAAGGGGTTCCCGGCCTTCCCGGCGCACCTCAGGATGAGGCCGGTCTCACGAGGAAATTCGAGACGAACCACGTGGGTGGGGCCACATGCCGAACGCCCCCGATTCCCCGGTCCGCCCTTGAGAAGGACCCGAGGCCCGGACCCCTCTTCGAAGGCAACCCTGTGGGTGAAGGCACAACACGAAGGGGCACTGCCACCCCCGTGCATCGTCCGCAAAGACCCGCGGGTTCCACGCACAGCTCGACGAGGGGCCTGAGACCCCCTGAGTAACTCGAGAGGCCAGCGGGTTTCCCTTCTTCGGACAAGACGAGGCCTGACTCTCCTGTCCCAACTCTGCAGGGACCCTGCGGTCAGAGTCCGAAACGGAGAGGAAGCCTGAGGTTCCTGCCTCCCCTCGAGGTGAGGCCCTCTTCCGTTGCGCCAGACCCAGTGGAGTCCTGAGGGGCCCCGCCACCTCCACAGGATCCCTTGCCTCTCAAAGGCACCCTGGGAAGTTCCCTTAGGTCCTCGGCAGAAGGCGAGGGACATGAGGGTTTCCCGCCGCACCCCGAGGAAGACCTTGAGAGTCCTTCTTCAACGCGTCTCGAGACCCTAGTCCCCTCCCGTGACTCGAGAGCCAGGACGCGCTCCCCCTCGCCACGCGCATGGAGACCTGACTTCCCTGGCGCCGCACGAGAGGCTCCCTGAGATCCTCGTCGTGCCTCGGGAGAAAACCTCCACGGGCGCCGCAGCTCGAGGAAACCCCTGAGACGCCCCCGTCCTCGCGAGCTGAGGGCCTTCTTTTCCTGCATGGCCTGGAGAGCAATCCCGGGTCCTCTCTCCAAACGGAAGAGGAGGCTGGACTCCCTTGAGGCCGCTCAGGGGGCTCCAAGAGATGCGCGTCGCGACTCGAGAGGAGAGCGGTGTCCTTTGCATCCCCTCGAGACGAGGCCTGACTCCCCGGGGGAGCCTGGAATGCAACCCCGAGATTCCTGCCTTCCCTGGAGAGGAATATTAGGTCCCGGACACACGCCTAGGTGAGGTCTCTTCGGCCCTGCAATGACTCGAGCGCAACCCTCAGCTTTCCCTCGCAACCCGAGGGGAAGATTGGGCTTCCCAGGGCCAAGCCAAGGGGAAGGCTGAGATCCCCGTCGTAACTCGAGAATCCCGCCGCAACTCGAGAAAAACCACGTGGTTCCCACCTCTTGGCAAGATGAGGCCCTTGCCCACCACGGCGTCTCAAGGGAAGTCCCCTGTTCCGCCCTGAAGGGCGAAACGATCCCTGAAAGCCTTCCTGCGACCCCCAAGAGTCCCCCGACACGCCGGGTTCCCCCGAGGGGAACACCGAGGGTCCCGGAACCGCTTCCTCTGAGCCCCTTCTCCCCTCCTGATCGCGACAGGAGAGGCGATTCCCCTGCGTGGTCTGGAAGGGGTTCCCGGCCTTCCCGGCGCCCCTCAGGATGAGGCCGGTCTCACGAGGAAATTCGAGACGAGCCACGTGGGTGGGGCCACATGCCGAACGCCCCCGATTCCCCGGTCTGCTCTTGAGAAGGACCCGAGGCCCGGACCCCTCTTCGAAGGCAACCCTGTGGGTGAAGGCACAACACGAAGGGGCACTGCCACCCCCGTGCATCGTCCGCAAAGACCCGCGGGTTCCACACACAGCTCGACGGGGGGCCTGAGACCCCCTGAGCAACTCGGGAGGCCAGCGGGGTTCCCTTCCTCAGACAAGACGAGGCCTGACTCTCCTGTCCCAACTCTGCAGGGACCCTGCGGTCGGAGTCCGAAACGGAGAGGAAGCCTGAGGTTCCTGCCTCCCCTCGAGGTGAGGCCCTCTTCCGTTGCGCCAGACCCAGCGGAGTCCCGAGGGGCCCCGCCACCTCCACAGGATCCCTCGCCTCTCAGAGGCACCCTGGGAAGTTCCCTAAGGTCCCCGGCAGAAGGCGAGGGACAAGAGGGTTTCCCGCCGCCCCCCGACAAAGACCTCGAGAGTCCTTCTTCAACGCGTCTCGAGGCCCTAGTCCCCTCCCGTGACTCGAGAGCCAGGACGCGCTCCCCATCGCCACGCGCATGGAGACCTGACTTCCCTGGCGCCGCACGAGAGGATCCCTGAGATCCTCGTCGTGCCTCGGGAGAAAACCCCCACGGGCGCCGCAGCTCGAGGAAACCCCTGAGACGCCCCCTTCCTCGCGAGCTGAGGGCCTTCTTTTCCTGCATGGCCTGGAGAGCAATCCCGGGCCATCTCTCCAAACGCAAGTGGAGGCTGGACACCCTTGAGGCCGCTCAGGGGGCTCCAAGAGACCCGCGTCGGGACTCGAGAGGAGAGCGGAGTCCTTGGCTTCCCCTCGAGACGAGGCCTGACTCCCCGGGGGAGCCTGGAATGCAACCCCGAGATCCCTGCCTTCCCTGGAGAGGAATATTAGGTCCCGGACACACGCCTAGGTGAGGTCTCTTCGGCCCTGCAGTGACTCGAGCGCAACCCCCAGCTTTCCCTCGCCACCCGAGGGGAAGATTGGGCTTCCCAGGGCCAACCCAAGGGGAAGGCTGAGATCCACGTCGTAACTCGAGAATCCCGCCGCAACTCGAGAAAAACCACGTGGTTCCCACCTCTTGGCAAGATGAGGCCCTTGCCCGCCACGGCGTCTCAAGGGAAGTCCCCTGTTCCGCCCTGAAGGGAAAAACGGTCCCTGACAGCCTTCCTGCGACCCCCAAAAGTCCCCCGACACGCCGGGTTCCCTCGAGGGGAACACCGAGGGTCCTGGCACCGCTTCCTCTGAGCCCCTTCTCCCCTCCTGATCGCGACAGGAGAGGCGATTCCCCTGCGTGGTCTGGATGGGGTTCCCGGCCTTCCCGGCGCACATCAGGATGAGGCCGGTCTCACGAGGAAATTCGAGACGAGCCACGTGGGTGGTGACACATGCCGAACGCCCCCGATTCCCCGGTCCGCCCTTGAGAACGACCCGAGGCCCGGACCCCTCTTTGAAGGCAACCCTGTGGGTGAAGGCACAACACGAAGGGGCACTGCCACCCCCGTGCATCGTCCGCAAAAACCCGCGGGTTCCACACACAGCTCGACGAGGGGCCTGAGACCCCCTGAGCAACTCGAGAGGCCAGCGGGGTTCCCTTCCTCAGACAAGACGAGGCCTGACTCTCCGCTCCCAACTCTGCAGGGACCCTGAAGTCGGAGGGTCGGAGTCAGAAACAGAGAGGAAGCCTAATGTTCCTGCCTCCCCTCGAGATGAGGCCCTCTTCCGTTGCGCAATCCCCAGCGGAGTCCCGAGAGACCCCGCTAGCTCCACAGCATCCCTCACCTCTCAGAGGCACCCTGGGAAGTTCCCTCACGTCCCCGGCAGAATTCGAGGGAAATAAGGGTTTCCCGCCGCCACTCGAGAAAGACCTCGTTAGTCCTTCTTCAAAGTGTCTTGAGGCCCTTGTCCCCTCTCTGGACTAGAGAGCAATGATGCGCTCCCCCTCGCCTCGCGCATGCAGACCTGGCTTCCCTGGCGCCGCACGAGAGGCTCCCTAAGATACTCGTCGTGCCTCGGGAGAAAACCCCCATGGGCACCGCAGCTCGAGGAAACCCCTGAGACGCCCCCATCCTCGCTAGCTGAGGGCCTTCTTTTCCTGCCTGGCCTGGAGTGCAATCCCGAGTCCTCTCTCCAAACTGAAGAGTAGGATGGATTCCCTTGAGGCGACTCAGTGGGCTCCAAGAGATCCGTGTCGGGGCTCTAGAGGAGAGCGCAGTCCTTTGCTTCCCCTCCAGGCGAGGCCTGACTCCCCGGGGGAGTCTGGAGTGCAATCCCGAGATCCTTGTCTTCCCTTGAGAGGACTATTAGGTCCTGGACACACGCCTAGATGAAGTCTCTTTGGCCTTGCAGTGGTTCGAGCACAACATCCAGCTTTCCCTCGCAACTCGAAGGGAAGTTTGGGCTTCCCAGGGCCAACACAAGAGGAAGCCTGAAATCCACGTCGTAACTCGAGAATCCCGCCGCAACTCGAGAAAAACCACGTGGTTCCATCGTCTTCGCAGCATGAGGCCCTTGCCCGCCACAGCGTCTCAAAAGAAGTCCCACGTTCCTACTGAAGTGCAAAACGGTACTTGGCACCCATGATGGCACCCCCAAAGTTCCCCAACATACAGGCCTCACTCGAGGGTAACACCCATGTTCCCCGCACCACATCATTTGAGCCCCTTCTCCCCTCCTGATTGCAACAGGAGTGTCTTTTCTCCTGCTTTGTGTGGAAGGGGTTACCGATCTTCCCAGCGCACATCAGGATGAGGCCTGTCTCACGAGGAAATTGGAGATGTAGCCTCGTGGGTGGTGCCACATGCGGAAAGACCCCATTTCCCGGTCAGCTATTAATAAGAACCCGATGCCCGTACACGTCTTGGAATGCATCCCGTAGGATGAAGGCACAACAAGGAGGGACCCTGAACACCCGTGCATCTTTTGGAAAATTCTGCAGGTTCCACATACAGCTCGACAAGTGACCTGTTACCTCGTGAACAACTCGAGAGGCAAGCTAAGTTTCATTTCTCCACAGAATACGAGGCCTGACTCTCCTGTCCCAACTCTGCAGGAATCCTGAGATCGGAGTCTGAAATGGAGAGGAACCCTGAGGTTCCTTCCTCAACACGAGATGAGGCCCTCTTGTATTATACCACACCCAGTGGAGTCCCGAGAGGCCCCTCCCAACTCCACAGTATCAGTGTCTTCTCAGAGGCACCCTGAGCAACTCCCTGAGGTCACCGGCACAAGTCGAGGGAACACAGGGTATCCTGCCGCAACCCGAGAAAGACCTCAAGAGTCCTTCTTCAACGCGTCTTGAGGACGGATTCCCCTACCATGACTCGAGAGCAATGACACGCTCCCCCTCGCCATGCGCATGGACACCTGACTTCCCTGGCGCCACATGAGAGGCTCCCTGAGCTCCCCGTCATACCTCGTGAGAAACCCCACACTGGCGCCGCAGCTCGGGAAAACCCACCGTCATCGCGAGATTGGGGACTTCTTTTCCTGCCTGACCTGGAGAGCAATCCCTGGTCTTTTCTCCAAACTTCACAGGAGGCTTTACTCCCTTTAGGCCACTCAATGGGCTCCAAGAGATACCTGTCGCGACTTGAGAGGAGAGCAGAGTACTTTGTTTCCCCTCGAGACGAGGCCTTACCTCGGGTGAGTCTGGAATGCAACCCCGAGATCCCTGTTGTCCCTGGAGAGGAACATTATGTCCTGGACAAAAGCCTAGATGAGGTCTATTTTGCCCTACAGTGACTCGAGAGCAACACCCATCTCTCCCTCGCAATTCGAATGGAAGATTGGTCTTCATTGGGCCAACACAAGAGGAAGTCTGAATTTCCCGTTGTAACTCGAGAATCCCACCACAACTCTTAAAAACCACGTGGTTCCCCATTCATCGCAATATGAGGCCTTTGCCCGCTACAGAGTCTCAAGAGAAGTCCCATGTTTCGTCATAAAGTTCGAGATGCTACTTGGCACCCTTGATGCGACCCCAAAAGTTCCCCAATATACCGGTCTCACTCCAAGGGAACACCGAAGTTCCTGGCACCACTTCATTTGAGCCCCTTCTCCGCTCCTGATCACGGCAGGAAGGTCGATCCCCCTGCTTTGTCTAGAAGGGGTTCCCGACCTTCATGGCGCACCTCAGGATGAGGCCAGTCTCACGAAGAAATTCGAGACGTAGCCTCGTGTTGGTGCCACGTGCCAAAAGACCCCGATTTCTCGGTCTTGCTCTTGATAAGAACCCGATGCCCGGACACCTCTTCTAAGGCAACCCTGTGGATTAAAGCACTACACGAGGGGGCACTGGCAACCCTGTTCATCGTCCGGAAAACCCCGCAGGATCCACATACAGCTCCACAACTGGCCTGTCACCCCTTAAACAATGAGAGAGGAAAGCGGAGTCCCCTTCCTCAGACAAGACGAGGCCTGAGTATCCAATCCCAACTCTGCAGGCACGCTTCGATCTGAGTCAGAAATGGAGAGGAAACCTGAGGTTCCTGCCTCAACCCGAGATGAGGCCCTCTTTCATTTCGTCAAACCTAGTGGAGTCCCGAGAGGCCCCTCTAACTCCTCAGTATCCCTCACCTCTCAGAGGCACCTGGGAAGTTCCCTAAGGTCCCCTGTAGAGGTCGATGGAAACGAGTGTTTCCCGCCCCAACCCAAGAAAGACCTTGAGAGTCCTTCTTAAATGCCTCTTGAGGCCCTAGTCCCTCCCATGACTCGAGAGCAATGACGCGATCTGCCTGGCCACACGCATGGAGTCAGGCTTCTCTGGCGCCGCATGAGAGGCTCCCTGAACTCCCCATCATATCTCGTGAGAAACCCCACACTGGCGCCGCAGCTCGAGAAAACCCATGAGACGCCCACATCATCACGAGAGGAGGGCCATCTTTAACTGCATGGTATGCAGATCAAGCGTGAACCTTCTGTCCAAGCTACACAGGACGCTTGACTCCCTTTAGGCCACTCATTGGGCTCCAAGAGTTACGCGTCCCGACTCGAGAGGATAGTGGAGTCCTTTGCTTCCTTCCACTCGAGACGAGGTGTGACCCACCGGGTGAGACTGGAATGCGACCCCGATATCCCTGTCGCCCCTGGAGAGGAACATTACGTCCTGGACCCAAGCCTAGATGAGGACTCTTTGCCCTGAAGTGACTCGAGAGCAACCCCCAGCTCTCTCTGACAAGTTGAATGGAAGATTGGACTTCCTGGGCCAACACAAGAGGAAGCCTGAATTCCCCGTTGTAACTCGAGAATCCCGCCTCAACTCGAGAAAAACCACGTGTTTCCCTCGTCATCGCAATATGAGGCCCTTGCCCGCTACAGCATCTCCAGAGAATTCCCACGTTCCATCTTGAAGTGCGAAACTGTACTTGGCACCCTTGATGCGACCTCAAAAGTGCCGTGACATACCGGTCTCACTCGAGGGGACCACTGAGGTTCCCGGCACCACTTCATCTGAGCCCCTTCTCCCCTTCTGATCGCGAGCGGTGGGTCGATTCCCCTGCTTTGTCTGCAAGGGGTTCCCGACCTTCCCAGCGCACCTCAGGATGAGGCCGGTCTCCCGAGGAAATTCGAGACGTAGCCTCGTGGGTGGTACCACATGCTGAAAGACCCCAATTTTCCGGTACGCTCTTGAAAAGAACCCGATGCCCGGAAACCTCTTTGAAGGCAACCCTGTGGATGAAGGCACAACACGAAGGGGCACTGACACCCCCGTGCATCGTCCGGAAAAACCCGCAGGTTCCACACTCAGCTCAACAAGTGGCCTGTCACTCCGTGAACAACTCGAAAGGCAAGGGGAAATCCATTCCTCAACAGAAGACGAGGCGTGACTCTCTTGTCCATACTCTGCAGGTACCCTGCGACCCGAGTCAGATATGGAGAGGACCCCTGAGGTTCCTGCCTCCATTCGAGATGAGGCCCTCTTCGATTGCACCAAACCCAGTTGAGTAATGAAGGGCCCCTCCCAAATCCACAGTGTCCCTGACTTCTCAGAGGCACCCTTAGAAGTTGCCTGAGGTCACCGACACAAATCAAGGGAACCCAGGGTTCCCTGCCGCAACCCGAGAAAGACCTCAAGAGTCCTTCTTCAATGTGTCTTGAGGCCCGATTCGCCTACTATGACTCGAGAGCAATCACGCACTCCCCTTCACCACACGCACGGAGACCTGACGTCCCTAGCACCACACGAGAGGCTCTCTGAGCTCCCCGTTGTACCTCGTGAGAAATCTGATACTGGCGCCGCAGCTGGAGAAAACCCACGAGATGCCCCCATCATCGCGAGATGAGGGCCTTTTTTCCTGCATGGCCAGGAAAACAATCCCGAGTCATCTCCAAACTCCATAGGAGGCTTCACTCCCTTTACGCCACGCAGTGGGCTCCAAGAGATACCCGTCGCGACTCGACAGGAGAGCGGAGTCCTTTTTTTCCCCTCAAGACGAGGCCTGACTCTCCGGGTGAGTCGAGAATGCAACCCTGAGATCCCTGTTGGCCCAGTAGTGGAACACTAGGTCCTGGACACAAGCGTAGATGAGGTCTATTTTGCCCTGCAGTGACTGGAGAGCAATCCCCAGTTCTAACTTGCAACTCGAATGGAATACTGGATTTTCCTGGCGCCATACAAGAGGCTCCCTGAGATCCCCGTGGTACTTCATGAGACACCCCACACTGGCGCCGCAGCTCGAGAAAACCCACGAGACGCCACCGTCATCTCGAGATGAGGGCCTTCTTTTCCTGCATGGCCTGGAGTCCAATCCCGAGTCCTCTCTCCAAACTCCACAGGAGGCTTGACTCTCTTTAGTACACACAGTGGGCTCCAAGAGATACCCATCGCGACTCGAGACGAGAGCGGAATTCTTTGCTTACCCTCGAGGTGAGAACTGACTCCCCGGATGAGTCTGGAATGCAAACCCGAGATCCCTGTCGCCCCTGGAGAGCAACGTTAGATCCTGGACACAAGCCTAGATTAGGTCTCTTTTGCCCTGCAGTGACTCTAGCGCAATCCCCAGCTCCCCCTCGCAACCCGAATGGAAGATTGGATTTCAAGGCCAACAAGAGGAAGCCTAAATTCCCGGTCATAACTCGAGAATCCCGCCGCAACTCGAGCAAAACCACGTGGTTCTCCCGTCATCGCAAGATGAGGCCCTTGCCCGCTACAGCGTTTCAAAAGATGTCCCAGGTTCCGTCTTGAAATGCGAAACGGTACTTGGCACCCTTGATGCGACCCCAAAAGTCCCCCAACACGCCGGTCTCACTCAAGGGGAACACCGAGGTTCCCGGCACCACTTCATTTAAGCCCCTTCTCCCCTCCTGATCGTGACCCGTGGGTCGATTCCCCTGCTTTGTCTGCAAGGGGGCCCGACCTTCCCTGCACAACTCAGGATGAGGCCGGTCTCATGGGGAAATTCGATACGTAGCTTTGTGGGCGGTGCCACTTGCTGAAAGACTCCAATTTCCCGGTCCGCTCTGGATAAGAATCCGATGCTCGGACACCTCTTGGAAGGCAGCCTTGAGTATGAAGGTACAACACGAAGGGGCACTAACACACCTGTGCATCATCCGGAAAAACGGGCAGGTTACACACACAGCTCGACAAGTGGCCTGTCACCTCGAGAACAACTCGAGAGGCAAGAGGAGTCCCATCCTCCAGAAAAGACGAGGCCTGACTCTCCTGTACCAACATGCAGGGACCTTGCGATCTGAGTCAGAAATGGAGAGGAACACTGAGGTTCCTGCTTCAACTCGAGATGAGTCCCTCTTACATTCCACCAAATGCAGAGGAGTCTCGAGAGGCCCCTCCAAACTGCACAGTATCCCTGACTTCTCAGAGGCACTCTGAGAAGCTCCCTGAGGTCGCAGGCACAAGTCAAGGGAACCCTGGGTTTTATGCAGTGACCCGAGAAAGACCTCGAGAGTCCTTCTTCAACCCGTCTTGAGGCCCGATTCCCCTACCATGACTCGAGAGCAATGACGAGCTCCCCCTAGCCATCTCATGGGGACCTGACTTCCCTGGCGCCACACGAGAGGCTCCCTGAGCTCCCTCTCGTACCTCGTCAGAAACCCGGCACTAGCGCAGCAGTCTAGAAAACCCACGAGACGCCGCCATCATCGCGAGATGAGGGCCTTCTTTTCCTGCATGGCCTGGAGAGGAATCCCGAGTCCTCTATCCAAACAGCACAGGAGGCTTGACTCCCTTTAGGGCACACAGTGGGCTCCAAGAGATACCCATCGCGACTCAAAAGGACAGCGGAGTTCTTTGCTTCCCCTCGAGACGAGGCCTGATTCCCCGGGTGAGTCTGGTATGCAACCCCAAGATCCCTGTCGCCCCTAGGGACGAGCATTAAGTCCTGGACACAAGCCTAGATGAGGTCTATTTTGCCCTGCAGTGACTCGAGAGCAATCCCCAGCTCTCCCTTTAAACTCGAATGGAAGATAGGACTTCCCTGGCCCAACACATGAGGAAGACTGTATTCCCCGTCGAAACTCGAGAATCCCGCCACAACTCCAGAAACGCCACGTGGTTCCCCCGTCATCCCAAGATGAGGCCCTTGCCCCCTACAGCGTCTCAAGAGAAGTCCCACGTTCCATATTGAAGTGCGAAACGGTATTGGCACCCTTGATGCGCCCTCAAATGTTCCTCGACACACCAGTCTGACTCGAGGAGAACACCGAGGTTCCCGGCACCACTACATCTGGGCCCCTTCTCCTTTCCTGATCGCGACAGGAGGGTCGATTCCCCTGTTTTGTCTTGAAGGGGTTCCCACCTTTCCCGGTGCATCTCAGGATGAGGCCGGTCTCACGAGGATATTCGAGACATAGCCACCTGGATGGTGACACATGCCGAAAGACCCCGATTTCCCGGTCCGCTCTTGATAAGATCCTGATGCCCGGACACCTCTTTGAAGATAACCCTTTTGATGAAGGCACAACACTTAGGGGCACTGACACCCCTGGGTATCGTCCGGAGAAACCCGCAGGTACCACACACAGCTCGAGAAGTGACCTGTCACCACGTGAATAACTGGAGAGGCAAGCAGAGTTCCATTCCTCCACACAAGACGAGGCCTGACTCTCCTGTTCGAACTCTGCAGCGAAACTGTGATCCGAGTCAGATCTGGCCCAGGGGAAGTCAGGAGAGGAAACATGAGTTTCCTGCCTCCACTCGAGATGACGCCCTCTTCCATTGCACCGAACCCAGTGGAGTCCCGAGAGACCCCTCCCAAATGCACAGTATCCCTGACTACTCAGAGTCACCCTTAGACCTTCCTGAGATCAATGGCACAAGTCGAGGGAACCAAGGGTTTCCTGCCCCAACCCGTAAAAGACCTCAAGAGTCCTTCTTCAACGCGTCTTGAGGTGCGATTCCCCTACCATGACTCGAGAGCAATTACGCGCTCCCCCTAGCCACGCGCATAGAAACCTGACTTCCCTGGCGCCACAGGAGAGGCTTCCTGAGCTCCCCATTATACCTCGTGAGCAACACCACACTGGAGCCGCAGCTCGAGAATACCCACGAGACGCCCCAGTCCTCACGAGATGAGGGCCTTCTTTTGCTGTATGGCCTGGAGAGCAATCCTGAGTCCTCTCTCCAAACTCCACAGGAGGCTTGACTCATTTTAGGCCACACAGTGAGCTCCAAGATATACCCGTCGCGACTTGACAGGAGAGCGGTGTCCTTGGCTTCCCCTCGAGACGAGGCCTGACTCCCCGGGTGAGTCGAGAATGCAATGCTGAGATCGCTTTCTCCCCAGCAGAGGAACATTAGGTCCTGGACACAAGCCTAGATGAGGTCTATTTGGCCCTGCAGTGTCTCGAGAGCAATCCCCAGTTCTAACTCACAATTCGAATGAAAACTGGACTTCCCTGGGCCAGTTGAAGAGGAAGCCTGAATTCCCGGTTGTAACTCGAGAATCCCGCCCCAACTCAAGAAAAACCATGTGGTTCCCCCGTCATCGAAAGATGAGGCCCTTGCCCGCTACAGCGTCTCAAGAGAAGTCCCACGTTCCGTATTGAAGAGCGAAAAGTTACTTGGAACCCTTGATGCGACCTCAAAAGTTCCCCGACATACCAGTCTCACTTGAGGAGAACACCGAGCTTCCCGGCACCACTTCATCTGAGACTCTTCTCCCCTCTTGATCGCGACAGGAGGTTCGATTCCCCTGCTTTGTCTGGAAGGCGTTCCCGACCTTCCTGGTGCACATCAAGATGAGGCCAGTCTCACGACGAAATTCGAGACATAGCCTCGTGGGTGGTGCGGCATGCCAAAAGACCCCGATTCCCTGGTCCGCTCTTGATAAGAACCCGATGGCAGAACCCAACTCGAAGGCAATCCTGTGGAACAAGGCACAACACGAAGGGGCAGAGACACCACGGTGCATCGTCCAGAAAAACCCGCAAGTTCCACATACAAATCGACAAGTGGCCTGTCACCCCATGAACAACGCGAGAGTCAAGCGGAGTTCCATTCCTCCACACAAGACGAGGCCTGACTCTCCTGTCCCAACTCTGCAGGGACTCTGCGATCCGAGTCAGATCCGGCGCATTCGAAGCCAGGAGAGGAACCCTGTGGTTCCTGCCTCAACTTGTCATGAGGCCCTCTTCCACTGCACCAAACCCAGTGGAGTTCCGAGAGGCCCCTCCCAACTCCACAGTGACCCTGACTTCTCAGAGGCACGCTGAGAAGTTTCCTGAGGTCACTGGCACAAGTCGATGGAACCCAGGGTTTCCTGCTGCAACCCAAGAAAGACCTCGAGAGTCCTTCTTTAACACGTCTTCAGGCCCAATTCCCCTACCATGACTCGAGAACAATGACGGGCTCCCTCTCACCACGTGCATAGAGACCTGACTGCCCTGGCACCACATGAGAGGCTCACTGAGCTCCCAGTCTTACTTCGTGAGAAACCCCACACTAGCGCCACAGCTCGAGAAAACCTACGAGACGCCCCAGTCATCGGGAGATGAGGGCCTTCATTTCCTGCATTGCCTGGAGAGCAATCCCGTGTCCTCCCTCCAAACACCAGAGGAGGTTTGACTCCCTTTAAGCCACTCAGTGGGCTCCAAGACATACCCGTCCGACTCGAGAGGAGAGCAGAGTCCTTTGCTTCCCCTCGAGACGAGGCCTGACTCCAGGGTGAGTCTGGAATGCAACCCCGAGATTCCTGTCGCCCCTTGACATGAACATTAGGTCCTGCACACAAGCCTTGGTGGGGTCTCTTTTGCCTTCAGTGACTAGAGCGCACCTCCAGCTCTTCCTCGAATCTCGAATGGAAGATAAGACTTTTGTGGGCCAACACAAGAGGAAGCATGAATTCCCTATGGTAACTCAAATATCCCACTGCAACTCGAGAAAAACCAAGTGGTTCCCCAGTCATTCCAAGATGAGGCCCTTGCCCGCTGGAGCACCCCAAGAGAAGTCCCACGTTCCAATTTGAAGAGCGAAACGGTACTTGGAACGCGTTATGCGACCCCAAAAGTTACCCGACATACCTATCTCACTTGAGGGAAACACCGAGGTTCCCAGCAGCACTTCATCTGAGCCACTTCTCCCCTCCTGATCGCCACAGGAGGGTCGATTCCTCTGCTTTGTCTGGAAGGGTTTCATGACCTTCGCGGCACACCTCAGGATGAGGCCGATTTCATGAGGAAATTCGAGACTAGCCACGTGGGTGGTGCCAAATGCTGAAAGACCCCGATTTCCAGTCCGCTCTTCATAAGAACACGATGCCCAGACACCACTTCGAAGGCAACCCTGTGGATGAAGACACAAAACGAAGGGTCACTGACACCCCCATGCATCGTCTGGAAAAACCTGCAGATTCCACACACAGTTTGACAAGGGGCCTGAAACCCCATGAACAACTCGAGAGGCAAGCGGAGTTCCATTCCTCAGAAAAGACATAGCCTGACTCTCCTGTCCCAACTCTGCAGGGACACTACGATCAGAGTCAGAATTGGAGAGGAAGCCTGAGGTTCCTGCCTCCACTCGAGATGAGGCCCTCTTCCATTGCGACAAACCCAGTGGAGTCCCGAGAGGCTCCGCCAAATCCACAGCATCCCTCACCTCTCAGAGGCACCCTGGGAAGTTTCCTCAGGTCCCCGGCAGAAGACGGGGGAAACGAGGGTTTCCCGCTGCAACCCGAGAAAGACATCGAGAGTCCTTCTTCAACGCGTCTTGAGGCCCTAGTCCCCTCCCATGACTCGAGAACAATGACGCGCTCCTTCTCGCCACGTGCATGGAGACATGACTTCCCTGGAACCGCACGAGAGGCTCCCTGAGATCCTCGTCGTGCCTCGGGAGATAACCCCCACGGGTGCTGCAGCTCGAGGAAACCCCTGAGATGCCCCCGTCCTCGCGGGGTGAGGGCCTTCTTTTCCTGCCTGGTCTGGAGAGTAATCACGAGTCCTCTCTCAAAAGTGAAGAGGAGGCTGGACTCCCTTGAGGCCACTCAGGGGGCACCAAGATATCCGCGTCGCGACTCGGGAGGAGAGCGGAGTCCTTTGCTTCCCCTCGAGGCGAGGCCTGACTCCCCGGGGGAGCATGGGATGCAACTCCGAGATCCTTGTCTTCCCTGGAGAGGAGCATTAGGTCCTGGACACAGGCCTAGATGAGGTCTCTTTGGCCCTGCAGTGACACGAGCGCAACCCCCAGCTTTCGCTCGCCACTAGAATAGAATATTGGGCTACCCAGGGCCGACACAAGAGGAAGCCTGTAATCCCCCGTCGTAACACGAGAATCCCGCCGCAACTCGAGAAAAACCACGTGGTTCCCACCTATTCGTAAGATGATGCACTTGCCCGTGAAGGCGTCTCAAGGGAAGTCCCCTGTTCCGCCCTGAAGTGAGAAACGGGACCTGACAGCCTTCATGTGACCCCAAAAGTTCCCCGAAACGCCTGGTTCCCTCGAGGGGAACACCGAGGGTCCCGGCACCGATTCATCTGAGCCCCTTCTCCCCTCCTGAGCGCGACAGGAGAGTCGATTCCCCTGCGTGGTCTGGAAGGGGTTCCCGGCCTTCCCGGCGCACCTCAGGAGGAGGCCGGTCTCACGAGGACATTTGAAATGAGCCACGTGGGTGGTGCCACACGCCAAACGACCCCGATTCCCCGGTCCGCTATTGAGAAGAACCCGATGACGAACACCTCTTCGAAGGCAACCCTGTGGGTGAAGGCACACACCTAAGCGGCATTGACATCCCCGTGCAGTGTCCGGAAAGACCCGCGGGTTCCACACACAGCTCGACGAGGGCCCTGTGGCCCCTGAACAACTCGAGAGGCAAGCGGGGTTCCCTTCCTCAGACAAGACGAGGCCTGACTCTCCTGTCCCAACTCTGCAGGGACCCTGCAGTCGGAGTCCGAAACGGAGAGGAAGCCTGAGGTTCTTGCCTCCCAACCAGATGAGGACCTCTTCCGTTGTGCCAGACCCAGCGGAGTCCCGAGGGGCCCCGCCACCTTCACAGGATCCCTCGCCTCTCAGAGGCACCCTGGCAAGTTCCCTAAGGTCCCCGGCAGAAGGCGAGGGAAACGAGGGTTTCCCGCCGCCCCCCGAGAAAGACCTCGAGAGTCCTTCTTCAACGCGTCTCGAGGCTCTAGTCCCCTCCCGTGACTCGAGAGCCAGGACGCGCTCCCCCTCGCCACGCGCATGGAGACCTGACTTCCCTGGCGCCGCACGAGAGGCTCCCTGAGGTCCTCGTCGTGCCTCGGGAGAAAACCCCCACGGGCGCCGCAGCTCGAGGAAACCCCTGAGACGCCCCCGTCCTCGCGAGGTGAGGGCCTTCTTTTCCTGCATGGCCTGGAGAGCAATCCCGGGTCCTCTCTCCAAACGGAAGACGAGGCTGGACTCCCTTGAGGCCGCTCAGGGGGCTCCAAGAGACCCGCGTCGCGACTCGAGAGGAGAGCGGAGTCCTTGGCTTCCCCTCGAGACGAGGCCTGACTCCCCGGGGGAGCCTGGAATGCAACCCCGAGATCCCTGCCTTCCCTGGAGAGGAATATTAGGTCCGGGACACACGCCTAGGTGAGGTCTCTTCGGCCCTGCAGTGACTCGAGCGCAACCCCCAGCTTTCCCTCGCAACCCAGGGGAAGATTGGCTTCCCAGGGCCAACCCAAGGGGAAGGCTGAGATCCCCGTCGTAACTCGAGAATCCCGCCGCAACTCGAGAAAAACCACGTGGTTCCCACCTCTTGGCAAGATGAGGCCCTTGCCCGCGACGGCGTCTCAAGGGAAGTGCCCTGTTCCGCCCTGAAGGGCGAAACGTTCCCTGACAGCCTTCCTGCGACCCCCAAAAGTCCCCCGACACGCCGGGGTCCCCCGAGGGGAACACCAAGGGTCCCGGCACTGCTTCCTCTGAGCCCCTTCTCCCCTCCTGATCGCGACAGGAGAGGCGATTCCCCTGCGTGGTCTGGAAGGGGTTCCCGGCCTTCCCGGCGCACCTCAGGAGGAGGCCGGTCTCACGAGGACATTTGAAATGAGCCACGTGGGTGGTGCCACCCGCCGAACGACCCCGATTCCCCGGTCCGCTCTTGAGAAGAACCCGATGACGTACACCTCTTCGAAGGCAACCCTGTGGGTGAAGGCACACACCTAAGCGGCATTGACATCCCCATGCAGTGTCCGGAAAGACCCGCGGGTTCCACACACAGCTCGACGAGGGGCCTGAGACCCCCTGAGCAACTCGAGAGGCCAGCGGGGTTCCCTTCCTCAGACAAGACGAGGCCTGACTCTCCTGTCCCAACTCTGCGGGGACCCTGCGGTCGGAGTCCGAAACGGAGAGGAAGCCTGAGGTCCCTGCCTTCCCTCGAGTTGAGGCCCTCTTCCGTTGCGCCAGACCCAGCGGAGTCCCGAGGGGCCCTGCCACCTCCACAGGATCGCTCGCCTCTCAGAGGCACCCTGGGAAGTTCCCTAAGGTCCCCGGCAGAAGGCGAGGGAAACGAGGGTTTCCCGCCGCCCCCCGAGAAAGACCTCGAGAGTCCTTCTTCAACGCGTCTCGAGGCCCTAGTCCCCTCCTGTGCCTCGAGAGCCAGGACGCGCTCCCCCTCGCCACGCGCATGGAGAACTGACTTCCCTGGCGCCGCACGAGAGGCTCCCTGAGATCCTCGTCGTGCCTCGGGAGAAAACCCCCACGGGCGCCGCAGCTCGAGGAAACCCCTGAGACGCCCCCGTCCGCGCGAGCTGAGGGCCTTCTTTTCCTGCATGGCCTGGAGAGCAATCCCGGGTCCTCTCTCCAAACGGAAGAGGAAGCTGGACTCCCTTGAGGCCGCTCAGGGGGCTCCAAGAGCCCCGCGTCGCGACTCGAGAGGAGAGCGGAGTCCTTGGCTTCCCCTCGAGACGAGGCCTGACTCCCCGGGGGAGCCTGGAATGCAACCCCGAGATCCCGGCCTTCCCTGGAGGGGAATATTAGGTCCCGGACACACGCCTAGGTGAGGTCTCTTCGGCCCTGCAGTGACTCGAGCGCAACCCCCAGCTTTCCCTCGCAACCCGAGGGGAAGATTGGGCTTCCCAGGGCCAACCCAAGGGGAAGGCTGAGATCCCCGTCGTAACTCGAGAATCCCGCCGCAACTCGAGAAAAGCCACGTGGTTCCCAACTCTTGGCAAGATGAGGCCCTTGCCCGCCACGGCGTCTCAAGGGAAGTCCCCTGTTCCGCCCTGAAGGGCGAAACGGTCCCTGACAGCCTTCCTGCGACCCCCAAAAGTCCCCCGACACGCCGGGTTCCCTCGAGGGGAACACCGAGAGTCCCGGCTACGCTTCCTCTGAGCCCCTTCTCCCCTCCTGATCGTGACAGGAGAGGCGATTCCCTGCGTGGTCTGGAAGGGGTTCCCGGCCTTCCCGGCGCACCTCAGGATGAGGCCGGTCTCACGAGGAAATTCGAGACGAGCCACGTGGGTGGGGCCACATGCCGAACTCCCCCGATTCCCCGGTCCGCCCTTGAGAAGGACCCGAGGCCCAGACCCCTCTTCGAAGGCAACCCTGTGGGTGAAGGCACAACACGAAGGGGCACTGCCACCCCCGTGCGTCGTCCGCAAAGACCCGCGGGTGCCACACACAGCTCGACGAGGGGCCTGAGACCCCCTGAGCAACTCGGGAGGCCAGCGGGTTTCCCTTCCTCAGACAAGACGAGGCCTGACTCTCCTGTCCCAACTCTGCAGGGACCCTGCGGTCGGAGTCCGAAACGGAGAGGAAGCCTGAGGTTCCTGCCTCCCCTCGAGGTGAGGCCCTCTTCCGTTGCGCCAGACCCAGCGGAGTCCCGAGGGGCCCCGCCACCTCCACAGGATCCCTCGCCTCTCAGAGGCACCCTGGGAAGTTCCCTAAGGTCCCCGGCAGAAGGCGAGGGACACGAGGGTTTCCCGCCGCCCCACGAGGAAGACCTCGAGAGTCCTTCTTCAACGTGTCTCGAGGCCCTAGTCCCCTCCCGTGACTCGAGAGCCAGGACGCGCTCCCCCTCGCCACGCGCATGGAGACCTGACTTCCCTGGCGCCGCACGAGAGGCTCCCTGAGATCCTCGTCGTGCCTCGGGAGAAAACCCCCACGGGCGCCGCAGCTCGAGGAAACCCCTGAGACGCCCCCGTCCTCGCGAGCTGAGGGCCTTCTTTTCCTGCATGGCCTGGAGAGCAATCCCGGGTCCTCTCTCCAAACGGAAGAGGAGGCTGGACTCCCTTGAGGCCGCTCAGGGGGCTCCAAGAGCCCCGCGTCGCGACTCGAGAGGAGAGCGGAGTCCTTGGCTTCCCCTCGAGATGAGGCCTGACTCCCCGGGGGAGCCTGGAATGCAACCCCGAGATCCCTGCCTTCCCTGGAGAGGAATATTAGGTCCCGGACACACGCCTAGGTGAGGTCTCTTCGGCCCTGCAGTGACTCGAGCGCAACCCCCAGCTTTCCCTCGCAACCCGAGGGGAACATTGGGCTTCCCAGGGCCAACCCAAGGGGAAGGCTGAGATCCCCGTCGTAACTCGAGAATCCCGCCGCAACTCGAGAAAAACCACGTGGTTCCCACCTCTTGGCAAGGTGAGGCCCTTGCCCGCCACGGCGTCTCAAGGGAAGTCCCCTGTTCCGCCCTGAAGGGCGAAACGGTCCCTGACAGCCTTCCTGCGACTCCCAAAATTCTCCCGACACGCCGTGTTCCCTCGAGGGGAACACCGAGGGTCCCGGCACCGCTTCCTCTAAGCCCCTTCTCCCCTCCTGATCGCGACAGGAGAGGCGATTCCACTGCGTGGTCTAGAAGGGGTTCCCGGCCTTCCCGGCGCACCTCAGGATGAGGCCGGTCTCACGAGGAAATTCGAGACGAACCACGTGGGTGGGGCCACATGCCGAACGCCCCCGATTCCCCGGTCCGCCCTTGAGAAGGACCCGAGGCCCGGACCCCTCTTCGAAGGCAACCCTGTGGGTGAAGGCACAACACGAAGGGGCACTGCCACCCCCGTGCATCGTCCGCAAAGACCCGCGGGTTCCACGCACAGCTCGACGAGGGGCCTGAGACCCCCTGAGTAACTCGAGAGGCCAGCGGGTTTCCCTTCTTCGGACAAGACGAGGCCTGACTCTCCTGTCCCAACTCTGCAGGGACCCTGCGGTCAGAGTCCGAAACGGAGAGGAAGCCTGAGGTTCCTGCCTCCCCTCGAGGTGAGGCCCTCTTCCGTTGCGCCAGACCCAGTGGAGTCCTGAGGGGCCCCGCCACCTCCACAGGATCCCTTGCCTCTCAAAGGCACCCTGGGAAGTTCCCTTAGGTCCTCGGCAGAAGGCGAGGGACATGAGGGTTTCCCGCCGCACCCCGAGGAAGACCTTGAGAGTCCTTCTTCAACGCGTCTCGAGACCCTAGTCCCCTCCCGTGACTCGAGAGCCAGGACGCGCTCCCCCTCGCCACGCGCATGGAGACCTGACTTCCCTGGCGCCGCACGAGAGGCTCCCTGAGATCCTCGTCGTGCCTCGGGAGAAAACCTCCACGGGCGCCGCAGCTCGAGGAAACCCCTGAGACGCCCCCGTCCTCGCGAGCTGAGGGCCTTCTTTTCCTGCATGGCCTGGAGAGCAATCCCGGGTCCTCTCTCCAAACGGAAGAGGAGGCTGGACTCCCTTGAGGCCGCTCAGGGGGCTCCAAGAGATGCGCGTCGCGACTCGAGAGGAGAGCGGTGTCCTTTGCATCCCCTCGAGACGAGGCCTGACTCCCCGGGGGAGCCTGGAATGCAACCCCGAGATTCCTGCCTTCCCTGGAGAGGAATATTAGGTCCCGGACACACGCCTAGGTGAGGTCTCTTCGGCCCTGCAATGACTCGAGCGCAACCCTCAGCTTTCCCTCGCAACCCGAGGGGAAGATTGGGCTTCCCAGGGCCAAGCCAAGGGGAAGGCTGAGATCCCCGTCGTAACTCGAGAATCCCGCCGCAACTCGAGAAAAACCACGTGGTTCCCACCTCTTGGCAAGATGAGGCCCTTGCCCACCACGGCGTCTCAAGGGAAGTCCCCTGTTCCGCCCTGAAGGGCGAAACGATCCCTGAAAGCCTTCCTGCGACCCCCAAGAGTCCCCCGACACGCCGGGTTCCCCCGAGGGGAACACCGAGGGTCCCGGAACCGCTTCCTCTGAGCCCCTTCTCCCCTCCTGATCGCGACAGGAGAGGCGATTCCCCTGCGTGGTCTGGAAGGGGTTCCCGGCCTTCCCGGCGCCCCTCAGGATGAGGCCGGTCTCACGAGGAAATTCGAGACGAGCCACGTGGGTGGGGCCACATGCCGAACGCCCCCGATTCCCCGGTCTGCTCTTGAGAAGGACCCGAGGCCCGGACCCCTCTTCGAAGGCAACCCTGTGGGTGAAGGCACAACACGAAGGGGCACTGCCACCCCCGTGCATCGTCCGCAAAGACCCGCGGGTTCCACACACAGCTCGACGGGGGGCCTGAGACCCCCTGAGCAACTCGGGAGGCCAGCGGGGTTCCCTTCCTCAGACAAGACGAGGCCTGACTCTCCTGTCCCAACTCTGCAGGGACCCTGCGGTCGGAGTCCGAAACGGAGAGGAAGCCTGAGTTTCCTGCCTCCCCTCGAGGTGAGGCCCTCTTCCGTTGCGCCAGACCCAGCGGAGTCCCGAGGGGCCCCGCCACCTCCACAGGATCCCTCGCCTCTCAGAGGCACCCTGGGAAGTTCCCTAAGGTCCCCGGCAGAAGGCGAGGGATACGAGGGTTTCCCGCCGCCCCCCGAGAAAGACCTCGAGAGTCCTTCTTCAACGCGTCTCGAGGCCCTAGTCCACTCCCGTGACTCGAGAGCCAGGACGCGCTCCCCCTCGCCACGCGCATGGAGACCTGACTTCCCTGGCGCCGCACGAGAGGCTCCCTGAGATCCTCGTGCCTCGGGAGAAAACCCCCACGGGCGCCGCAGCTCGAGGAAACCCCTGAGACGCCCCCGTCCTCGCGAGCTGAGGGCCTTCTTTTCCTGCATGGCCTGGAGAGCAATCCCGGGTCCTCTCTCCAAACGGAAGAGGAGGCTGGACTCGCTTGAGGCCGCTCAGGGGGCTCCAAGAGACCCGCGTCGCGACTCGAGAGGAGAGCGGAGTCCTTGGCTTCCCCTCGAGACGAGGCCTGACTCCCCGGAGCAGCCTGGAATGCAACCCCGAGATCCCTGCCTTCCCTGGAGAGGAATATTAGGTCCCGGACACACGCCTAGGTGAGGTCTCTTCGGCCCTGCAGTGACTCGAGCGCAACCCCCAGCTTTCCCTCGCAACCCGAGGGGAAGAGTGGGCTTCCCAGGGCCAACCCAAGGTGAAGGCTGAGATCCACGTCGTAACTCGAGAATGCCGCCGCAACTCGAGAAAAACCACGTGGTTCCCACCTCTTGGCAAGATGAGGCCCTTGCCCGCGACAGCGTATCAAGGGAAGACCCCTGTTCCGCCCTGAAGGGCGAAACGGTCCCTGAGAGCCTTCCTGCGACCCCCAAAAGTACCACGACACGCCGGGTTCCCTCGAGGGGAACACCGAGGGTCCCGTCACCGCATCCTCTGAGCCCCTTCTCCCCTCCTGATCGCGACAGGAGAGGCGATTCCCCTGCGTGGTCTGGAAGGGGTTCCCGGCCTTTCCGGCGCACCTCAGGTTGAGGCCGGTCTCACGAGGAAATTCGAGACGAGCCACGTGGGTGGGGCCACATGCCGAACGCCCCCGATTCCCCGGTCCGCCTTAGAGAACGAACCGAGGCCCGGACCCCTCTTAGAAGGCAACCCTGTGGGTGAAGGCACAACACGAAGGGGCACTGCCACCCCCGTGCATCGTCCGCAAAGACCCGCGGGTTCCACACTCTGCTCGACGAGGGGCCTGAGACCCCCTGAGCAACTCGAGAGGCCAGCGGGGTTCCCTTCCTCAGACAAGACGAGGCCTGACTCTCCGCTCCCAACTCTGCAGGGACCCTGAAGTCGGAGGGTCGGAGTCAGAAACAGAGAGGAAGCCTGATGTTCCTGCCTCCCCTCGATATGAGGCCCTCTTCCGTTGCGCAAACCCCAGTGGAGTCCCGAGAGACCCCGCTAACTCCACAGCATCCCTCACCTCTCAGAGGCACCCTGGGAAGTTCCCTCAGGTCCCTGGAAGAATTCGAGGTAAATAAGGGTTTCCCGCCGCCACTCGAGAAAGACCTCGATAGTCCTTCTTCAAAGTGTCTTGAGGCCCTTGTCCCCTCTCTGGACTAGAGAGCAATGATGCGCTCCCCCTCGCCTCGCGCATGCAGACCTGGCTTCCCTGGCGCCGCACGAGAGGCTCCCTAAGATACTCGTCGTGCCTCGGGAGAAAACCCCCATGGGCACCGCAGCTCGAGGAAACCCCTGAGACGCCCCCGTCCTCGCTAGCTGAGGGCCTTCTTTTCCTGCCTGGCCTGGAGTGCAATCCCGAGTCCTCTCTCCAAACTGAAGAGTAGGATGGATTCC
The DNA here is from genome assembly GCF_029407905.1 of Bubalus kerabau. Lineage (NCBI taxonomy): Eukaryota > Metazoa > Chordata > Mammalia > Artiodactyla > Bovidae > Bubalus > Bubalus kerabau. Next base: position 2,744,823 of record NW_026577889.1, on the reverse strand, counting down.
CTTGAGGCGACTCAGTGGGCTCCAAGAGATCCGCGTCGGGGCTCTAGAGGAGAGCGCAGTCCTTTGCTTCCCCTCCAGGCGAGGCCTGACTCCCCGGGGGAGTCTGGAGTGCAATCCCGAGATCCTTGTCTTCCCTTGAGAGGACTATTAGGTCCTGGACACACGCCTAGATGAGGTCTCTTTGGCCTTGCAGTGGTTCGAGCACAACATCCAGCTTTCCCTCGCAACTCGAAGGGAAGTTTGGGCTTCCCAGGGCCAACACAAGAGGAAGCCTGAAATCCACGTCCTAACTCGAGAATCCCGCCGCAACTCGATAAAAACCACGTGGTTCCATCGTCTTCGCAGCATGAGGCCCTTGCCCGCCACAGCGTCTCAAAAGAAGTCCCACGTTCCTACTGAAGTGCAAAACGGTACTTGGCACCCATGATGGCACCCCCAAAGTTCCCCAACATACAGGCCTCACTCGAGGGTAACACCCATGTTCCCCGCACCACATCATTTGAGCCCCTTCTCCCCTCCTGATTGCAACAGGAGTGTCTTTTCTCCTGCTTTGTGTGGAAGGGGTTACCGATCTTCCCAGCGCACATCAGGATGAGGCCTGTCTCACGAGGAAATTGGAGATGTAGCCTCGTGGGTGGTGCCACATGCGGAAAGACCCCATTTCCCGGTCAGCTATTAATAAGAACCCGATGCCCGTACACGTCTTGGAATGCATCCCGTAGGATGAAGGCACAACAAGGAGGGACCCTGAACACCCGTGCATCTTTTGGAAAATTCTGCAGGTTCCACATACAGCTCGACAAGTGACCTGTTACCTCGTGAACAACTCGAGAGGCAAGCTAAGTTTCATTTCTCCACAGAATACGAGGCCTGACTCTCCTGTCCCAACTCTGCAGGAATCCTGAGATCGGAGTCTGAAATGGAGAGGAACCCTGAGGTTCCTTCCTCAACACGAGATGAGGCCCTCTTGTATTATACCACACCCAGTGGAGTCCCGAGAGGCCCCTCCCAACTCCACAGTATCAGTGTCTTCTCAGAGGCACCCTGAGCAACTCCCTGAGGTCACCGGCACAAGTCGAGGGAACACAGGGTATCCTGCCGCAACCCGAGAAAGACCTCAAGAGTCCTTCTTCAACGCGTCTTGAGGACGGATTCCCCTACCATGACTCGAGAGCAATGACACGCTCCCCCTCGCCATGCGCATGGACACCTGACTTCCCTGGCGCCACATGAGAGGCTCCCTGAGCTCCCCGTCATACCTCGTGAGAAACCCCACACTGGCGCCGCAGCTCGGGAAAACCCACCGTCATCGCGAGATTGGGGACTTCTTTTCCTGCCTGACCTGGAGAGCAATCCCTGGTCTTTTCTCCAAACTTCACAGGAGGCTTTACTCCCTTTAGGCCACTCAATGGGCTCCAAGAGATACCTGTCGCGACTTGAGAGGAGAGCAGAGTACTTTGTTTCCCCTCGAGACGAGGCCTTACCTCGGGTGAGTCTGGAATGCAACCCCGAGATCCCTGTTGTCCCTGGAGAGGAACATTATGTCCTGGACAAAAGCCTAGATGAGGTCTATTTTGCCCTACAGTGACTCGAGAGCAACACCCATCTCTCCCTCGCAATTCGAATGGAAGATTGGTCTTCATTGGGCCAACACAAGAGGAAGTCTGAATTTCCCGTTGTAACTCGAGAATCCCACCGCAACTCTTAAAAACCACGTGGTTCCCCATTCATCGCAATATGAGGCCTTTGCCCGCTACAGAGTCTCAAGAGAAGTCCCATGTTTCGTCATAAAGTTCGAGATGCTACTTGGCACCCTTGATGCGACCCCAAAAGTTCCCCAATATACCGGTCTCACTCCAAGGGAACACCGAAGTTCCTGGCACCACTTCATTTGAGCCCCTTCTCCGCTCCTGATCACGGCAGGAAGGTCGATCACCCTGATTTGTCTAGAAGGGGTTCCCGACCTTCATGGCGCACCTCAGGATGAGGCCAGTCTCACGAAGAAATTCGAGACGTAGCCTCGTGTTGGTGCCACGTGCCAAAAGACCCCGATTTCTCGGTCTTGCTCTTGATAAGAACCCGAAGCCCGGACACCTCTTCTAAGGCAACCCTGTGGATGAAGGCCTACACGAGGGGGCACTGGCAACCCTGTTCATTGTCCGGAAAACCCCGCAGGATCCACATACAGCTCCACAACTGGCCTGTCACCCCTTAAACAATGAGAGAGGAAAGCGGAGTCCCCTTCCTCAGACAAGACGAGGCCTGAGTATCCAATCCCAACTCTGCAGGCACGCTTCGATCTGAGTCAGAAATGGAGAGGAAACCTGAGGTTCCTGCCTCAACCCGAGATGAGGCCCTCTTCCATTAAAACAAACCCAGTGGGGTCCCGAGAGTCCCCTCCCATCTCCACAGTATCCCTGACTTCTCATAGGCATTCTGAGAAGCTCCTTGAGGCCACCGGCAAAAGTCGAGGGAAATAAGGGTTTCCTGCCACAACCGAAGAAAGACCTCGAGAGTCCTTCTTCAATGTGTCTTGAGGTCAGATTCCCCTACCATAGCTCGAGAGCAATAATGCGCTCCCCCTCGCCACGCACATGGAGACCTGACTTCCCTGGCGCCACACGAGAGGCTCCCTGAGCTCCCCGTCGTACCTCGTGTGAAACCCCACACTGGTGCCGCAGCTCGAGAAAACCCACAAGATCCCTCCGTCATCGCGAGATGAGGGCCATCTTTTCCTGCATGGCCTGGAGAGCAGTCCCAAGTCCTCTCTCCAAACTTCACAGGAGGCTTGACTCCCTTTAGGCCACAAAGTGGGCTCCAAGAGGTGCCCGTCGCGACTCGAAAGGAGAGCGGAGTCCTTTGCTTCCCTTCGACATGAGGCCTGATTCCCTGGGTGAGTCTGGAATGCAAACCTGAGATCCCTGTGGCCCTTGGAGAGGAACATTAGGTCCTGGACACAAGCCTAGATGAGGTCTCCTTTGCCCTGCAGTGACTCGAGCGCAACCCCCAGCTCTCCCTCGCAACTCGAATGGATGATTGGACTTCCCTGGCCCAACACAAGAGGAAGCCTGAAATCCCCGTCGTAACTCGAGAATCCCGCTGCAACTCGAGAAAAACCACGTGGCTCCCCCGTCATCGCAAGATGAGGCCCTTGGCCGCTACAGCGTATCAAGAGAAGTCCCACGTTCCATCCTGAAGTACAAAACGGTACTTGGCACCCTTGATGCGACCCCCAAAGTTCCCTGACATACCGGTCTCACTCGAGGGAAACACCAAAGTTCACGGCACCACTTCCTGTGAGCCCCTTCACCCCTCCTGATCGTGACAGAAGGGTCGATTCCCATGTTTTGTCTGCAAGGGGTTCCCGACGTTCCCCGCGAACCTCCGGATGAGGCCGGTCTCATGAGGAAATTCGAAAAGTAGCCTCATGGTTGGTGCCATATGCTGAAAGATCCCGAATTCCCGGTCCACTCTAGATAAGAACCTGACGCCCGGACATCTCTTCGAAGGCAACCCTGTGGATGAAGGCACAAAACGAAGGGACACTGACATCCCCATGCATCGTCTGGAAAAACCCGCAGATTCCACTCACAGCTCCAAATGTGGACTGTCACCTCGTGAACAACTCGAGAGGCAAGTGAAGTTGCATTCCTTCACACAAGACGAGGCCTTACTATCCTGTCCCAACTCTTCAGGGACCCTGCAATTGGAGTCAGAAATGGAGAGGAACCCTGAGGTTCCTGCCTCAACTAGAGAAGAGGCCCTCTTCCATTGAACCAAACTCAGTGGTGTCCCGAGAGGCCCCTCCCAACACCACAGTATCCCTGAATTCTCAGAGGCTCCCTGAGAAGCTACCTGAGGTCACTGGCACAAGTCGAGGGAACCCAGAGTTTCCTGAAGTAACCCGAGAAAGACTTGGAGAGTCCTTTTTCAACGTCTCTTGATGCCCGATTCCCCTACCATGACTCCAGAGCAAGGACGCGTTCCCCTCGCCACGAGCAGGAAAACTGACTTCCCTAGTACCACACAAGAGGCTCCCTGAGTACCCCATCGTACCTCGTGAGAAAACCCACACTGGCGCCGCAGTTCGAGAAAAACCACAAGATGCCCCCGTCAAGGAGAGATGGGGGCCTTCTTTTCCTGCCTGACCTGGATAGCAATTCCTGGTCCTCTCTCCAAACTTCACAGGAGTATTGACTCCCTTTAGGCCACTCAGTTGGGTCCAAGAAATACCCGGTGCGACTCGAGAGGAGAGCGGAGTCCTTTGCTTCCCTGGAGACGAGGCCTGACTCCCCGGGTGAGTTTGGAATGCAACCCCGAGATCCATGTCACCCCTGGAGTGGAACATTATGTCCTAGACACAAGCCTAGATGAGGTCTATTTTGCCCTACAGTGACTCGAGCAACTTCCATCTCTCCCTCACAATTTGAATGGAAGATTGGTCTTCCCACGGTCAACACAAGAGGAAGTCTGAATTTCCCATCGTAATTCGAGAATTCAGCCTCAAGTCTTAAAAACCATGTGGTTCCCCCTTCATCGCAATATGAGGCCCTTGCCAGCTAGAGTCTCAAGAGAAGTCCCACGTTCCATCTTAAAGTTCGAAATGCTACTTGGCACCCTTGATGTGACCCCAAAGTTCCCCAACATACCGGTCTCACTCCAGGGGAACACCGAAGTTCCCGGTGTCTCCAGGGAAGTCCCATGTTCCGCCCTGAAGGGCGACACGGTACTTGACACCCTTGATGCGACCACAAAAGTTCCCCGACACGCTGGGTTCCCTCGAGGGGAACACCGAGGGTCCCGGCACCACTTCATCTGAGCCCCGTCTCCCCTCCTGATCGCGACAGGAGAGTCGATTCCCCTGCTTTGTCTGGAAGGGGTTCCCGGCCTTCCTGGCGCACCTCAGGATGAGGCCGGTCTCAGGAGGAAATTCGAGACTAGCCACATGTGAGATGCCACGTGCCGAACGACTCCGATTTTCCGGTCCGCTCTTGATAAGAACCCGATGCCCGGACACCTCTTCGAAGGCAACCCTGTGGGTGAAGGCACAACACGAAGGGGCACTGACACCCCCGTGCATCATCCGGAAAAACCCGCAGGGTCTACACACAGCTCGACAAGGGGCCTGAGACTCCCGGAACAACTCGAGAGGCAACCAGAATTCCATTCCTCAGACAAGACGAGGCATGACTCTCCTGTCCCAACACTGCAGGGACCGTGCAGTCGGAGTCCGAATCCGAGAGGAAGCCTGAGGTACCTGCCTCCCCTCGAGATGAGGCCCTCTTCCATTGCGCCGAACCCAGCAGAGTCCCGAGAGGCCCTGCCAACTGCACAGCATCCCTCACCTCTCAGAAGCACCGTGGGAAGTTCCCTAAGGTCCCCTGCAGAAGTCGAGGGAAACAAGGGTTTCCCGCCGCAACCCGAGAAAGACCTCGAGAGTCCTTCTTCAACGCCTCTTGAGGACCTAGCCGTTTCCCATGACTCGAGAGTGATGACCAGCTCCCCCTAGCCATGCGCATGGAGACCTGACTTGCCTGGCGCCGCACGAGAGGCTCCCTGAGGTCCTCATCGTGCCTCGTGAGAAAACCCCCATGGGCGCAGCAGCCTGAGGAAACCCATGAGACGCCCCCGTCATCGCGAGATGAGGGCCTTCTTTCTTGCCTGGCCTGGAGAGCAATCCCGAGTCCTCTCTCCAAACTGAAGAGGAGGCTCGACACCCTTGAGTCCACTCAGTGGGCTCCAAGAGATCCGTGTCGCGACTTGAGAGGAAAGCGGAGTCTTTGCTTCCCCTCCAGGCGAGTCCTGACCCCCCGGGGGAGTCTGGAATGGAAACCCGTGATCCCTGTCTTCCCTTGAGAGGAATATTAGGTCCTGGACACACGCCTCGATGAGGTCTCTTTGGCCCTGTAGTGACTCGAGCAGAACCCCCAGCTTTCCATCGCAACTCGAATTGAAGATTGGGCTTCCCAGGGCCAACCCAAGAGGAAGCCTGAAATTCCTGTCGTTTTTGAGAATCCCAATGCAACTCGAGAAAAACGACGTGGTTCCAACGTCTTCACAGGATGAGGCCCTTGCCCGCTACAGCGTCTCCAGGGAAGTCCCATGTTCCGTCCTGAAGTGGGAAACAGTACTTGGCTCCCTTGATGCGACCCCTAAAGTTCCCTGAAACGCCGGGTTCCCTCGAGTGGAACACCGAGGGTCCCGGCACCACTTCATCTGAGCCCCATCTCCCCTCCTGATCGCGACAGGAGAATCGATTCCTCTACTTTGTGTGGAAGGTGTTCCCGGCCTTCCCGCCGCACCTCAGGATGATGCTGGTCTCACGAGGAAATTCGAGATGAGCCACGTGGGTGGTGCCACATGCCGAATGACCCCGATTTCCCGGTCCGCTCTTGAAATGAACCCGATGCCCGGACACCTCTTTGAAGGAAACCCTGTGGGGGAAGGCACCAAACGAAGGGGCACTGACACCCCCATGCATCTTCTGGAAACACCCGCAGGTTCCACACACAGCTTGTCAAGGGCCCTGAGACCCCCTGAACGACTCAAGGGGCAAGCAGAGTTCCGTTACTCAGACAAGACGAGGCCTGACTCTCCTGTCCCAACTCTGCAGGGACCCTGCGGTCGGTGTCAGAAATGGAGAGGTAGCCTGAGGTTCCTGCCTCCAATCGAGATGAGGCCCTCTTTCATTTCGTCAAACCTAGTGGAGTCCCGAGAGGCCCCTCTAACTCCTCAGTATCCCTCACCTCTCAGAGGCACCTGGGAAGTTCCCTAAGGTCCCCTGTAGAGGTCGATGGAAACGAGTGTTTCCCGCCCCAACCCAAGAAAGACCTTGAGAGTCCTTCTTAAATGCCTCTTGAGGCCCTAGTCCCTCCCATGACTCGAGAGCAATGACGCGATCTGCCTGGCCACACGCATGGAGTCAGGCTTCTCTGGCGCCGCACGAGAGGCTCCCTGAACTCCCCATCATATCTCGTGAGAAACCCCACACTGGCGCCGCAGCTCGAGAAAACCCATGAGACGCCCCCGTCATCACGAGAGGAGGGCCATCTTTAACTGCATGGTATGCAGATCAAGCGTGAACCTTCTGTCCAAGCTACACAGGACGCTTGACTCCCTTTAGGCCACTCATTGGGCTCCAAGAGTTACGCGTCCCGACTCGAGAGGATAGTGGAGTCCTTTGCTTCCTTCCACTCGAGACGAGGTGTGACCCACCGGGTGAGACTGGAATGCGACCCCGATATCCCTGTCGCCCCTGGAGAGGAACATTACGTCCTGGACCCAAGCCTAGATGAGGACTCTTTGCCCTGAAGTGACTCGAGAGCAACCCCCAGCTCTCTCTGACAAGTTGAATGGAAGATTGGACTTCCTGGGCCAACACAAGAGGAAGCCTGAATTCCCCGTTGTAACTCGAGAATCCCGCCTCAACTCGAGAAAAACCACGTGTTTCCCTCGTCATCGCAATATGAGGCCCTTGCCCGCTACAGCATCTCCAGAGAATTCCCACGTTCCATCTTGAAGTGCGAAACTGTACTTGGCAGCCTTGATGCGACCTCAAAAGTGCCGTGACATACCGGTCTCACTCGAGGGGACCACCGAGGTTCCCGGCACCACTTCATCTGAGCCCCTTCTCCCCTTCTGATCGCGAGCGGTGGGTCGATTCCCCTGCTTTGTCTGCAAGGGGTTCCCGACCTTCCCAGCGCACCTCAGGATGAGGCCGGTCTCCCGAGGAAATTCGAGACGTAGCCTCGTGGGTGGTACCACATGCTGAAAGACCCCAATTTTCCGGTACGCTCTTGAAAAGAACCCGATGCCCGGAAACCTCTTTGAAGGCAACCCTGTGGATGAAGGCACAACACGAAGGGGCACTGACACCCCCGTGCATCGTCCGGAAAAACCCGCAGGTTCCACACTCAGCTCAACAAGTGGCCTGTCACTCCGTGAACAACTCGAAAGGCAAGGGGAAATCCATTCCTCAACAGAAGACGAGGCGTGACTCTCTTGTCCATACTCTGCAGGTACCCTGCGACCCGAGTCAGATATGGAGAGGACCCCTGAGGTTCCTGCCTCCATTCGAGATGAGGCCCTCTTCGATTGCACCAAACCCAGTTGAGTAACGAAAGGCCCCTCCCAAATCCACAGTGTCCCTGACTTCTCAGAGGCACCCTTAGAAGTTGCCTGAGGTCACCGACACAAATCAAGGGAACCCAGGGTTCCCTGCCGCAACCCGAGAAAGACCTCAAGAGTCCTTCTTCAATGTGTCTTGAGGCCCGATTCGCCTACTATGACTCGAGAGCAATCACGCACTCCCCTTCACCACACGCACGGAGACCTGACGTCCCTAGCACCACACGAGAGGCTCTCTGAGCTCCCCGTTGTACCTCGTGAGAAATCTGATACTGGCGCCGCAGCTGGAGAAAACCCACGAGATGCCCCCATCATCGCGAGATGAGGGCCTTTTTTCCTGCATGGCCAGGAAAACAATCCCGAGTCATCTCCAAACTCCATAGGAGGCTTCACTCCCTTTACGCCATGCAGTGGGCTCCAAGAGATACCCGTCGCGACTCGACAGGAGAGCGGAGTCCTTTTTTTCCCCTCAAGACGAGGCCTGACTCTCCGGGTGAGTCGAGAATGCAACCCTGAGATCCCTGTTGGCCCAGTAGTGGAACACTAGGTCCTGGACACAAGCGTAGATGAGGTCTATTTTGCCCTGCAGTGACTGGAGAGCAATCCCCAGTTCTAACTTGCAACTCGAATGGAATACTGGATTTTCCTGGCGCCATACAAGAGGCTCCCTGAGATCCCCGTGGTACTTCATGAGACACCCCACACTGGCGCCGCAGCTCGAGAAAACCCACGTGACGCCACCGTCATCTCGAGATGAGGGCCTTCTTTTCCTGCATGGCCTGGAGTCCAATCCCGAGTCCTCTCTCCAAACTCCACAGGAGGCTTGACTCTCTTTAGTACACACAGTGGGCTCCAAGAGATACCCATCGAGACTCGAGACGAGAGCGGAATTCTTTGCTTACCCTCGAGGTGAGAACTGACTCCCCAGATGAGTCTGGAATGCAAACCCGAGATCCCTGTCGCCCCTGGAGAGCAACGTTAGATGCTGGACACAAGCCTAGATTAGGTCTCTTTTGCCCTGCAGTGACTCTAGCGCAATCCCCAGCTCCCCCTCGCAACCCGAATGGAAGACTGGATTTCAAGGCCAACAAGAGGAAGCCTAAATTCCCGGTCATAACTCGAGAATCCCGCCGCAACTCGAGCAAAACCACGTGGTTCTCCCGTCATCGCAAGATGAGGCCCTTGCCCGCTACAGCGTTTCAAAAGATGTCCCAGGTTCCGTCTTGAAATGCGAAACGGTACTTGGCACCCTTGATGCGACCCCAAAAGTCCCCCAACACGCCGGTCTCACTCAAGGGGAACACCGAGGTTCCCGGCACCACTTCATTTAAGCCCCTTCTCCCCTCCTGATTGTGACCCGTGGGTCGATTCCCCTGCTTTGTCTGCAAGGGGGCCCGACCTTCCCTGCACAACTCAGGATGAGGCCGGTCTCATGGGGAAATTCGATACGTAGCTTTGTGGGCGGTGCCACTTGCTGAAAGACTCCAATTTCCCGGTCCGCTCTTGATAAGAATCCGATGCTCGGACACCTCTTGGAAGGCAGCCTTGAGTATGAAGGTACAACACGAAGGGGCACTAACACACCTGTGCATCATCCGGAAAAACGGGCATGTTACACACACAGCTCGACAAGTGGCCTGTCACCTCGAGAACAACTCGAGAGGCAAGAGGAGTCCCATCCTCCAGAAAAGACGAGGCCTGACTCTCCTGTACCAACATGCAGGGACCTTGCGATCTGAGTCAGAAATGGAGAGGAACACTGAGGTTCCTGCTTCAACTCGAGATGAGTCCCTCTTACATTCCACCAAATGCAGAGGAGTCTCGAGAGGCCCCTCCAAACTGCACAGTATCCCTGACTTCTCAGAGGCACTCTGAGAAGCTCCCTGAGGTCGCAGGCACAAGTCAAGGGAACCCTGGGTTTTATGCAGTGATCCGAGAAAGACCTCGAGAGTCCTTCTTCAACCCGTCTTGAGGCCCGATTCCCCTACCATGACTCGAGAGCAATGACGAGCTTCCCCTAGCCATCTCATGGGGACCTGACTTCCCTGGCGCCACACGAGAGGCTCCCTGAGCTCCCTCTCGTACCTCGTCAGAAACCCGGCACTAGCGCAGCAGTCTAGAAAACCCACGAGACGCCGCCATCATCGCGAGATGAGGGCCTTCTTTTCCTGCATGGCCTGGAGAGGAATCCCGAGTCCTCTATCCAAACACCACAGGAGGCTTGACTCCCTTTAGGGCACACAGTGGGCTCCAAGAGATACCCATCGCGACTCAAAAGGACAGCGGAGTTCTTTGCTTCCCCTCGAGACGAGGCCTGATTCCCCGGGTGAGTCTGGTATGCAACCCCAAGATCCCTGTCGCCCCTAGGGACGAGCATTAAGTCCTGGACACAAGCCTAGATAAGGTCTATTTTGCCCTGCAGTGACTCGAGAGCAATCCCCAGCTCTCCCTTTAAACTCGAATGGAAGATAGGACTTCCCTGGCCCAACACATGAGGAAGACTGTATTCCCCGTCGAAACTCGAGAATCCCGCCACAACTCGAGAAACGCCACGTGGTTCCCCCGTCATCCCAAGATGAGGCCCTTGCCCCCTACAGCGTCTCAAGAGAAGTCCCACGTTCCATATTGAAGTGCGAAACGGTATTGGCACCCTTGATGCGCCCTCAAATGTTCCTCGACACACCAGTCTGACTCGAGGAGAACACCGAGGTTCCCGGCACCACTACATCTGGGCCCCTTCTCCTTTCCTGATCAGGACAGGAGGGTCGATTCCCCTGTTTTGTCTTGAAGGGGTTCCCACCTTTCCCGGTGCATCTCAGGATGAGGCTGGTCTCACGAGGATATTCGAGACATAGCCACGTGGATGGTGACACATGCCGAAAGACCCCGATTCCCTGGTCCGCTCTTGATAAGAACCCGATGGCAGAACCCAACTCGAAGGCAATCCTGTGGAACAAGGCACAACACGAAGGGGCAGAGACACCACGGTGCATCGTCCAGAAAAACCAGCAAGTTCCACATACAAATCGACAAGTGGCCTGTCACCCCATGAACAACGCGAGAGTCAAGTGGAGTTCCATTCCTCCACACAAGACGAGGCCTGACTCTCCTGTCCCAACTCTGCAGGGACTCTGCGATCCGAGTCAGATCCGGCGCATTCGAAGCCAGGAGAGGAACCCTGTGGTTCCTGCCTCAACTTGTCATGAGGCCCTCTTCCATTGCACCAAACCCAGTGGAGTTCCGAGAGGCCCCTCCCAACTCCACAGTGACCCTGACTTCTCAGAGGCACGCTGAGAAGCTTCCTGAGGTCACTGGCACAAGTCGATGGAACCCAGGGTTTCCTGCTGCAACCCAAGAAAGACCTCGAGAGTCCTTCTTTAACACGTCTTCAGGCCCAATTCCCCTACCATGACTCGAGAACAATGACGGGCTCCCTCTCACCACGTGCATAGAGACCTGACTGCCCTGGCACCACATGAGAGGCTCACTGAGCTCCCAGTCTTACTTCGTGAGAAACCCCACACTAGCGCCACAGCTCGAGAAAACCTACGAGACCCCCAGTCATCGGGAGATGAGGGCCTTCATTTCCTGCATTGCCTGGAGAGCAATCCCGTGTCCTCCCTCCAAACACCAGAGGAGGTTTGACTCCCTTTAAGCCACTCAGTGGGCTCCAAGACATACCCGTCCGACTCGAGAGGAGAGCAGAGTCCTTTGCTTCCCCTCGAGACGAGGCCTGACTCCAGGGTGAGTCTGGAATGCAACCCCGAGATTCCTGTCGCCCCTTGACATGAACATTAGGTCCTGCACACAAGCCTTGGTGGGGTCTCTTTTGCCTTCAGTGACTAGAGCGCACCTCCAGCTCTTCCTCGAATCTCGAATGGAAGATAAGACTTTTGTGGGCCAACACAAGAGGAAGCATGAATTCCCTGTGGTAACTCAAATATCCCACCGCAACTAGAGAAAAACCAAGTGGTTCCCCAGTCATTCCAAGATGAGGCCCTTGCCCGCTGGAGCACCCCAAGAGAAGTCCCACGTTCCAATTGGAAGAGCGAAACGGTACTTGGAACGCGTTATGCGACCCCAAAAGTTACCCGACATACCTGTCTCACTTGAGGGAAACACCGAGGTTCCCAGCAGCACTTCATCTGAGCCACTTCTCCCCTCCTGATCGCCACAGGAGGGTCGATTCCTCTGCTTTGTCTGGAAGGGTTTCATGACCTTCGCGGCACACCTCAGGATGAGGCCGGTTTCATGAGGAAATTCGAGACTAGCCACGTGGGTGGTGCCAAATGCTAAACGACCCCGATTTCCCAGTCCGCTCTTCATAAGAACACGATGCCCGGACACCTCTTCGAAGGCAACCCTGTGGATGAAGACACAAAACGAAGGGTCACTGACACCCCCATGCATCGTCTGGAAAAACCTGCAGATTCCACACACAGTTTGACAAGGGGCCTGAAACCCCATGAACAACTCGAGAGGCAAGCGGAGTTCCATTCCTCAGAAAAGACATAGCCTGACTCTCCTGTCCCAACTCTGCAGGGACACTACGATCAGAGTCAGAATTGGAGAGGAAGCCTGAGGTTCCTGCCTCCACTCGAGATGAGGCCCTCTTCCATTGCGACAAACCCAGTGGAGTCCCGAGAGGCCCCGCCAAATCCACAGCGTCCCTCACCTCTCAGAAGCACCCTGGGAAGTTTCCTCAGGTCCCCGGCAGAAGTCGGGGGAAACGAGGGTTTCCCGCTGCAACCCGAGAAAGACATCGAGAGTCCTTCTTCAACGCGTCTTGAGGCCCTAGTCCCCTCCCATGACTAGAGAACAATGACGCGCTCCTTCTCGCCATGTGCATGGAGACATGACTTCCCTGGAACCGCACGAGAGGCTCCCTGAGATCCTCGTCGTGCCTCGGGAGAAAACCCCCACGGGTGTCACAGCTCGAGGAAACCCCTGAGATGGCCCTTCCTCCGAGGTGAGGGCCTTCTTTTCCTGCCTGGCCTGGAGAGTAATCACGAGTCCTCTCTCAAAAGTGAAGAGGAGGCTGGACTCCCTTGAGGCCACTCAGGGGGCACCAAGATATCCGCGTCGCAACTCGGGAGGAGAGCGGAGTCCTTTGCTTCCCCTCGAGGCGAGGCCTGACTCCCCGGGGGAGCATGGGATTCAACTCTGAGATCCTTGTCTTCCCTGGAGAGGAGCATTAGGTCCTGAACACAGGCCTAGATGAGGTCTCTTTGGCCCTGCAGTGACTCGAGCGCAACCCCCAGCTTTCGCTCGCCACTAGAATAGAAGATTGGGCTACGTAGGGCAGACACAAGAGGAAGCCTGTAATCCCCCGTCGTAACACGAGAATCCCGCCGCAACTCGAGAAAAACCACGTGGTTCCCACCTATTCGCAAGATGATGCCCTTGCCCGTGAAGGCGTCTCAAGGGAAGTCCCCTGTTCCACCCTGAAGTGCGAAACGGGACCTGACAGCCTTCATGTGACCCCAAAAGTTCCCCGAAACGCCTGGTTCCCTCGAGGGGAACACCGAGGGTCCCGGCACCGCTTCATCTGAGCCCCTTCTCCCCTCCTGAGCGCGACAGGAGAGTCGATTCCCTGCGTGGTCTGGAAGGGGTTCCTGGACTTCCTGGCGCACCTCAGGAGGAGGCCGGTCTCACGAGGACATTTGAAATGAGCCACGTGGGTGGTGCCACACGCCGAACGACCCCGATTCCCCGGTCCGCTCTTGAGAAGAACCCGATGACGTACCCCTCTTAGAAGGCAACCCTGTGGGTGAAGGCACAGACCTAAGCGGCATTGACATCACCGTGCATCGTCCGGAAAGACCCGCGGGTTCCACACACAGCTCGACGAGGGGCCTGTGGCCCCCTGAACAACTCGAGAGGCAAGCGGGGTTCCCTTCCTCAGACAAGACGAGGCCTGACTTTCCTGTCCCAACTGTGCAGGGACCCTGCAGTCGGAGTCCGAAACGGAGAGGAATCCTGAGGTTCTTGCCTCCCAACCAGATGAGGACCTATTCCGTTGCGCCAGACCCAGCGGAGTCCCGAGGGGCCCCGCCACCTCCACAGGATCCCTCGCCTCTCAGAGGCACCCTGGCAAGTTCCCTAAGTCCCCGGCAGAAGGCGAGGGAAACGAGGGTTTCCCGCCGCCCCCCGAGAAAGACCTCGAGAGTCCTTCTTCAACGCGTCTCCAGGCCCTAGTCCCCTCCCGTGACTCGAGAGCCAGGACGCGCTCCCCCTCGCCATGCGCATGGAGACCTGACTTCCCTGGCGCCGCACGAGAGGCTCCCTGAGGTCCTCGTCGTGCCTCGGGAGAAAACCCCCACGGGCGCCGCAGCTCGAGGAAACCCCTGAGACGCCCCCGTCCTCGCGAGCTGAGGGCCTTCTTTTCCTGCATGGCCTGGAGAGCAATCCCGGGTCCTCTCTCCAAACGGAAGAGGAGGCTGGACTCCCTTGAGGCCGCTCAGGGGGCTCCAAGAGACCCGCGTCGCGACTCGAGAGGAGAGCGGAGTCCTTGGCTTCCCCTCAAGACGAGGCCTGACTCCCCAGGGGAGCCTGGAATGCAACCCCGAAATCCCTGCCTTCCCTGGAGAGGAATATTAGGTCGCGGACACACGCCTAGGTGAGGTCTCTTCGGCCCTGCAGTGACTCGAGCGCAACCCCCAGCTTTCCCTCGCAACCCGAGGGGAAGATTGGGCTTCCCAGGGCCAACCCAAGGGGAAGGCTGAGATCCCCGTCGTAACTCGAGAATCCCGCCGCAACTCGAGAAAAACCACGTGGTTCCCACCTCTTGGCAAGATGAGGCCCTTGCCCGCGACGTCGTCTCAAGGGAAGTCCCCTGTTCGGACCTGAAGGGCGAAACGGTCCCTGACAGCCTTCCTGCGACCCCCAAAAGTCCCCCGACACACCGGGGTCCCCCGAGGGGAACACCGAGGGTCCCGGCACCGCTTTCTCTGAGCCCCTTCTCCCCTCCTGAGCGCGACAGGAGAGGCGATTCCCCTGCGTGGTCTGGAAGGGGTTCCCGGCCTTCCCGGCACACCTCAAGATGAGGCCGGTCTCACGAGGAAATTCGAGACGAGCCACGTGGGTGGTGCCACATGCCGAACGCCCCCAATTCCCTGGTCCGCCCTTGAGAAGGACCCGAGGGCCGGACCCCTCTTCGAAGGCAACCCTGTGGGTGAAGGCACAACACGAAGGGGCACTGCCACCCCCGTGCATCGTCCGCAAAGACCCGCGGGTTCCACACACAGCTCGACGAGGGGCCTGAGACCCCCTGAGCAACCCGAGAGGCCAGCGGGGTTCCCTTCCTCAGACACGTCGAGGACTGATTCTCCTGTCCCAACTCTGCAGTGACGCTGCGGTCGGAGTCCGAAACGCAGAGGAAGCCTGAGGTTCCTGCCTCCCCTCGAGGTGAGGCCCTCTTCCGTTGCGCCAGACCCAGCGGAGTCCCGAGGGGCCCCGCCACCTCCACAGGATCCCTCGCCTCTCAGAGGCACCCTGGGAAGTTCCCTAAGGTCCCCGGCAGAAGGCGAGGGAAACGAGGGTTTCCCGCCGCCCCCCCAGAAAGACTTCGAGAGTCCTTCTTCAACGCGTCCGGAGGCCCTGGTCCCCTCCCGTGACTCGAGAGCCAGGACGCGCTCCCCCTCGCCACGCGCATGGAGAACTGACTTCCCTGGCGCCGCACGAGAGGCTCCCTGAGGTCCTCGTCGTGCCTCGGGAGAAAACCCCCACGGGCGCCGCAGCTCGAGGAAACCCCTGAGACGCCCCCGTCCTCGCGAGCTGAGGGCCTTCTTTTCCTGCATGGCCTGGAGAGCAATCCCGGGTCCTCTCTCCAAACGGAAGAGGAGGCTGGACTCCCTTGAGGCCGCTCAGGGGGCTCAAAGAGACCCGCGTCGCGACTCGAGAGGAGAGCGGAGTCCTTGGCTTCCCCTCGAGACGAGGCCTGACTCCCCGGGGGAGCCTGGAATGCAACCCCGAGATCCCTGCCTTCCCTGGAGAGGAATATTAGGTCCCGGACACACGCCTAGGTGAGGTCTCTTCGGCCCTGCAGTGACTCGAGCGCAACCCCCAGCTTTCCCTCGCAACCCGAGGGGAAGATTGGGCTTCCCAGGGCCAACCCAAGGGGAAGGCTGAGATCCCCGTCGTAACTCGAGTATGCCGCCGCAACTCGAGAAAAACCACGTGGTTCCCACCTCTTGGCAAGATGAGGCCCTTGCCCGCCACGGCGTCTCAAGGGAAGTCCCCTGTTCCGCCCTGAAGGGCGAAACGGTCCCTGACAGCCTTCCTGCGACCCCCAAGATTCCGCCGACACGCGAGGTTCCCCTGAGGGGAACACCTAGGGTCCTGGCACCGCTTCCTCTGAGCCCCTTCTCCCCTCCTGATCGCAACAGGAGAGGCGATTCCCCTGCGTGGTCTGGAAGGGGTTCCCGGCCTTCCCTGCGCACCTCAGGATGAGGCCGGACTCACGAGGAAATTCGAGACGAGCCACGTGGGTGGGGCCACATGCCGAACGCCCCCGATTCCCCGGTCCGCTCTTGAGAAGGAGCCGAGGCCCAGACCCCTCTTCGAAGGCAACCCTGTGGGTGAAGGCACAACACGAAGGGGCACTGCCACCCCCGTGCATCGTCCGCAAAGACCCGCGGGTTCCACACACAGCTCGACGAGGGGCCTGAGACCCCATGAGCAACTAGAAAGGCCAGCGGGGTTCCCTTCCTCAGACAAGACGAGGCCTGACTCCCCTGTCCCAACTCTGCAGGGACCCTGCGGTCGGAGTCCGAAACGCAGAGGAAGCCTGAGGTTCCTGCCTCCCCTCGAGGTGAGGCCCTCTTCCGTTGCGCCAGACCCAGCGGAGTCCCGACTGGCCCCGCCACCTCCACAGGATCGCTCGCCTCTCAGAGGCACACTGGCAAGTTCCCTAAGGTCCCCGGCAGAAGGCGAGGGAAACGAGGGTTTCCCGCCGCCCCCCGAGAAAGACCTCGAGAGTCCTTCTTCAACGCGTCTCGAGGCCCTAGTCCCCTCCCGTGACTCGAGAGCCAGGACGCGCTCCCCCTCACCACGCGCATGGAGACCTGACTTCCCTGGCGCCGCACGAGAGGCTCCCTGAGATCCTCGTCGTGCCTCGGGAGAAAACCCCCACGGGGGCCGCAGCTCGAGGAAACCCCTGAGACGCCCCCATCCTCGCGAGCTGAGGGCCTTCTTTTCCTGCATGGCCTGGAGAGCAATCCCGGGTCCTCTCTCCAAACGGAAGAGGAGGCTGGACTCCCTTGAGGCCGCTCAGGGGGCTCCAAGAGCCCCGCGTGGCGACTCGAGAGGAGAGCGGAGTCCTTGGCTTCCCCTCGAGACGAGGCCTGACTCCCCGGGGGAGCCTGGAATGCAACCCCGAGATCCCTGCCTTCCCTGGAGAGGAATATGAGGTCCCGGACACACGCCTAGGTGAGGTCTCTTCGGCCCTGCAGTGACT
Organism: Bubalus kerabau; assembly: GCF_029407905.1. Taxonomy (NCBI): domain Eukaryota; kingdom Metazoa; phylum Chordata; class Mammalia; order Artiodactyla; family Bovidae; genus Bubalus; species Bubalus kerabau. Next base: position 2,727,239 of record NW_026577889.1, on the reverse strand, counting down.
CGAGCGCAACCCCCAGTTTTCCCTCGCCACCCGAGGGGAAGATTGGGCTTCCCAGGGCCAACCCAAGGGGAAGGCTGAGATCCCCGTCGTTACTCGAGAATCCCGCCGCAACTCGAGAAAAACGACGTGGTTCCAACGTCTTCACAGGATGAGGCCCTTGCCCGCTACAGCGTCTCCAGGGAAGTCCCATGTTCCGTCCTGAAGTGGGAAATGGTACTTGGCTCCCTTGATGCGACCCCTAAAGTTCCCTGAAACGCCAGGTTCCCTCGAGTGGAACACCTAGAGTCCCGGCCCCACTTCATCTGAGCCCCATCTCCCCTCCTGATCGCGACAAGAGAGTCGATTCCCCTTCTTTGTGTGGAAGGTGTTCCCAGGCTTCCCGGCGCACCTCAGGATGATGCTGGTCTCACGAGGAAATTCGAGATGAGCCACGTGGGTGGTGCCACATGCCGAATGACCCCGATTTCCCGGTCCGCTCTTGAAATGAACCTGATGCTGGACACCTCTTTGAAGGCAACCCTGTGGGGGAAGGCACCAAATGAAGGGGCAATGACACCCCCGTGCATCTTCTGGAAACACCCGCAGGTTCCACACACAGCTCGACAAGGGGCCTGAGACCCACTGAACGACTCGAGAGGCAAGCAGAGTTCCATTACACAGACAAGACGAGGCCTGACTCTCCTGTCCCAACCCTGCAGGGACCCTGCGGTCGGAGTCAGAAATGGAGAGGAAGCCTGAGGTTCCTGCCTCCAATCGAGATGAGGCCCTCTTTCATTTCTTCAAACCTAGTGGAGTCCCGAGAGGCCCCTCTAACTCCTCAGTATCCCTCACCTCTCAGAGGCACCTGGGAAGTTCCCTAAGGTCCCCGGTAGAGGTCGAGGGAAACGAGTGTTTCCCGCCCCAACCCAAGAAAGACCTCGAGAGTCCTTCTTAAATGCGTCTGGAGGCCCTAGTCCCTCCCATGATTCCAGAGCAATGACGCGATCTGCCTGGCCACACGCATGGAGGCCTGACTTCTCTGGCGCCGCACGAGAGGCTCCCTGAGCTCCCCATCATATCTCGTGAGAAACCCCACACTGGCGCCGCAGCTCGAGAAAACCCATGAGACGCTCCCGTCATCACGAGAGGAGGGCCATCTTTAACTGAATGGTATGCAGATCAAGCGTGAACCTTCTGTCCAAGCTACACAGGACGCTTGACTCCCTTTAGGCCACTCATTGGGCTCCAAGAGTTACACGTCGCGACTCGAGAGGATAGTGGAGTCCTTTGCTTCCACTCGAGACGAGGCGTGACCCACCGGGTGAGACTGGAATGCGACCCCGATATCCCTGTTGCCCCTGGAGAGGAACACTACGTCCTGGATCCAAGCCTAGATGAGGACTCTTTGCCCTGAAGTGACTCGAGAGCAACCCACAGCTCTCTCTGACAAGTTGAATGGAAGATTGGACTTCCTGGGCCAACACAAGAGGAAGCCTGAATTCCCCGTCGTAACTCGAGAATCCCGCCGCAACTCGAGAAAAACCACGTGTTTCCCTCGTCATCGCAATATGAGGCCCTTGCCCGCTAGAGCATCTCCAGAGAATTCCCACGTTCCATCTTGAAGTGCGAATCTGTACTTGGCACCCTTGATGCGACCTCAAAAGTGCCATGACATACCGGTCTCACTCGAGGGGACCACCGAGGTTCCCGGCACCACTTCATCTGAGCCCCTTCTCCCCTTCTGATCGCGACCGGTGGGTCGATTCCCCTGCTTTGTCTGCAAGGGTTCCCTACCTTCCCGGCGAACCTCAGGATGAGGCCGGTCTCCCGAGGAAATTCGAGACGTAGCCTCGTGGGTGGTACCACATGCTGAAAGACCCCAATTTTCTGGTACGCTCTTGAAAAGAACCCGATGCCCGGACACCTCTTTGAAGGCAACCCTGTGGATGAAGGCACAACACGAAGGGGCACTGACACCCCCGTGCATCATCCGGAAAAACCCGAAGGTTCCACACACAGCTCAACAAGTGGCCTGTCACTCCGTGAACAACTCGAAAGGCAAGCGGAGATCCATTCCTCCACGGAAGACGAGGCGTGACTCTCTTGTCCGTACTCGGCAGGTACTCTGCGACCCGAGTCAGAAATGGAGAGGACCCCTGAGGTTCCTGCCTCCATTCGAGATGAGGCCCTCTTCGATTGCACCAAACCCAGTTGAGTAATGAAAGGCCCCTCCCAAATCCACAGTGTCCCTGACTTCTCAGAGTCACCCTGAGAAGTTGCCTGAGGTCACCGACACAAGTCGAGGGAACCCAGGGTTCCCTGCCACAACCCGAGAAAGACCTCGAGAGTCCTTCTTCAATGCGTCTTGAGGCCCGATTCGCCTACTATGACTCGAGAGCAATCACGCACTCCCCTTCACCACACGCACGGAGACCTGACGTCCCTAGCACCACACGAGAGGCTCTCTGAGCTCCCCGTCGTACCTCGTGAGAAATCTGATACTGGCGCCGCAGCTGGAGAAAACCCACGAGACGCCCCCGTCATCGCGAGATGAGGGCCTTTTTTCCTGCATGGCCAGGAAAACAATCCCGAGTCATCTCTCCAAACTCCATAGGAGGCTTCACTCCCTTTACGCCACGCAGTGGGCTCCAAGAGATACCCGTCGCGACTCGACAGGAGAGCGGAGTCCTTTTTTTCCCCTCAAGACGAGGCCTGACTCTCCGGGTGAGTCGAGAATGCAACCCTGAGATCCCTGTCGGCCCAGTAGTGGAACACTAGGTCCTGGACACAAGCGTAGATGAGGTCTATTTTGCCCTGCAGTGACTGGAGAGCAATCCCCAGTTCTAACTTGCAACTCGAATGGAATACTGGATTTTCCTGGCGCCACACAAGACGCTCCCTGAAATCCCTGTGGTACTTCATGAGACACCCCACACTGGCGCCGCAGCTCGAGAAAACCCACGAGACGCCACCGTCATCTCGAGATGAGGGCCTTCTTTTCCTGCATGGCCTGGAGTCCAATCCCGAGTCCTCTCTCCAAACTCCACAGGAGGCTTGACTCCCTTTAGTACACACATTGGGCTCCAAGAGATACCCATCGAGACTCGAGACGAGAGCGGAATTCTTTGCTTACCCTCGAGGTGAGAACTGACTCCCCGGATGAGTCTGGAATGCAAACCCGAGATCCCTGTCGCCCCTGGAGAGCAACGTTAGATCCTGGACACAAGCCTAGATTAGGTCTCTTTTGCCCTGCAGTGACTCTAGCGCAATCCCCAGCTCCCCCTCGCAACCCGAATGGAAGATTGGATTTCAAGGCCAACAAGAGGAAGCCTAAATTCCCGGTCATAACTCGAGAATCCCGCCGCAACTCGAGCAAAACCACGTGGTTCTCCCGTCATCGCAAGATGAGGCCCTTGCCCGCTACAGCGTTTCAAAAGATGTCCCAGGTTCCATCTTGAAATGCGAAACGGTACTTGGCACCCTTGATGCGACCCCAAAAGTCCCCCAACACGCCGGTCTCACTCAAGGGGAACACCGAGGTTCCCGGCACCACTTCATTTAAGCCCCTTCTCCCCTCCTGATCGTGACCGGTGGGTCGATTCCCCTGCTTTGTCTGCAAGGGGGCCCGACCTTCCCTGCACAACTCAGGATGAGGCCGGTCTCATGGGGAAATTCGATACGTAGCTTTGTGGGTGGTGCCACTTGCTGAAAGACTCCAATTTCCCGGTCCGCTCTTGATAAGAATCCGATGCTCGGACACCTCTTGGAAGGCAGCCTTGAGTATGAAGGTACAACACGAAGGGGCACTAACACACCTGTGCATCATCCGGAAAAAAGGGCAGGTTACATACACAGCTCGACAAGTGGCCTGTCACCTCGAGAACAACTCGAGAGGCAAGAGGAGTCCCATCCTCCAGAAAAGACGAGGCCTGACTCTCCTGTACCAACATGCAGGGACCTTGCGATCTGAGTCAGAAATGGAGAGGAACACTGAGGTTCCTGCTTCAACTCGAGATGAGTCCCTCTTACATTCCACCAAATGCAGAGGAGTCTCGAGAGGCCCCTCCAAACTGCACAGTATCCCTGACTTCTCAGAGGCACTCTGAGAAGCTCCCTGAGGTCGCAGGCACAAGTCAAGGGAACCCTGGGTTTTATGCAGTGACCTGAGAAAGACCTCGAGAGTCCTTCTTCAACCCGTCTTGAGGCCCGATTACCCTACCATGACTCGAGAGCAATGACGAACTCCCCCTAGCCATCTCATGGGGACCTGACTTCCCTGGCGCCACACGAGAGGCTCCCTGAGCTCCCTCTCGTACCTCGTCAGAAACCCGGCACTAGCGCAGCAGTCTAGAAAACCCACAAGAGGCCGCCGTCATCGCGAGATGAGGGCCTTCTTTTCCTGCATGGCCTGGAGAGGAATCCCGAGTCCTCTATCCAAACAGCACAGGAGGCTTGACTCCCTTTAGGGCACACAGTGGGCTCCAAGAGATACCCATCGCGACACAAAAGGACAGCGGAGTTCTTTGCTTCCCCTCGAGACGAGGCCTGATTCCCCGGGTGAGTCTGGTATGCAAGCCCGAGATCCCTGTCGCCCCTAGGGATGAACATTAAGTCCTGGACACAAGCCTAGATGAGGTCTATTTTGCCCTGCAGTGACTCGAGGGCAATCCCCAGCTCTCCCTTGAAACTCGAATGGAAGATAGGACTTCCCTGGGCCAACACATGAGGAAGACTGTATTCCCCGTCGAAACTCGAGAATCCCGCCACAACTCGAGAAACGCTACGTGGTTCCCCCGTCATCCCAAGATGAGGCCCTTGCCCCCTACAGCGTCTCAAGAGAAGTCCCACGTTCCGTCTTGAAGTGCGAAACGGTATCGGCACCCTTGATGCAACCTCAAAAGTTCCTCGACACACTGGTCTGACTCGAGGAGAACACCGAGGTTCCCGGCACCACTACATCTGGGCCCCTTCTCCCCTCCTGATCCCGACAGGAGGGTCGATTCCCCTGTTTTGTCTTGAAGGGGTTCCCGCCTTTCCCGGTGCATCTCAGGATGAGGCCGGTCTCACGAGTATATTCGAGACATAGCCTCGTGGATGGTGACACATGCCGAAAGACCCCGATTTCCCGGTTCGCTCTTGATAAGATCCCAATGCCCGGACACCTCTTTGAAGATAACCCTTTTGATGAAGGCACAACACGAAGGGGCACTGACACCCCCGGGTATCGTCCGGAGAAACCCGCAGGTACCACACACAGCTCGAGAAGTGACCTGTCACCCCGTGAACAACTGGAGAGGCAAGCAGAGTTCCATTCCTCCGCACAAGACGAGGCCTGACTCTCCTGTTCGAACTCTGCAGCGAAACTGCAATCCGAGTCAGATCTGGCCCAGGGGAAGTCAGGAGAGGAAACATGAGTTTCCTGCCTCCACTCGAGATGAGGCCCTCTTCCATTGCACCGAACCCAGTGGAGTCCCGAGAGGCCCCTCCCAACTGCACAGTATCCCTGACTTCTCAGAGGCACCCTTAGACCTTCCTGAGATCACCGGCACAAGTCGAGGGAACCAAGGGTTTCCTGCCCCAACCCGTAAAAGACCTCGAGAGTCCTTCTTCAACGCGTCTTGAGGTGCGATTCCCCTACCATGACTCGAGAGCAATGACGCACTCCGCCTAGCCACGCGCATAGAAACCTGACTTCCCTGGCGCCACAGGAGAGGCTCCCTGAGCTCCCCATTATACCTCGTGAGCAACACCACACTGGAGCCGCAGCCCGAGAATACCCACGAGACGCCCCAGTCCTCACGAGATGAGGGCCTTCTTTTGCTGTATGGCCTGGAGAGCAATCCTGAGTCCTCTCTCCAAACTCCACAGGAGGCTTGCCTCATTTTAGGCCACACAGTGAGCTCCAAGATATACCCGTCGCGACTTGACAGGAGAGCGGTGTCCTTGGCTTCCCCTCGAGACGAGGCCTGATTCCCCGGGTGAGTCGAGAATGCAATGCCGAGATCGCTGTCGCCCAAGCAGAGGAACATTAGGTCCTGGACACAAGCCTAGATGAGGTCTATTTGGCCCTGCAGTGTCTCGAGAGCAATCCCCAGTTCTAACTCGCAATTCGAATGAAAACTGGACTTCCCTGGGCCAGTTGAACAGGAAGCCTGAATTCCCCGTCGTAACTCGAGAATCCCGCCGCAACTCAAGAAAAACCACGTGGTTCCCCCGTCATCGAAAGATGAGGCCCTTGCCCGCTACAGCGTCTCAAGAGAAGTCCCACGTTCCGTATTGAAGAGCGAAAAGTTACTTGGAACCCTTGATGCGACCCCAAAAGTTCCCCAACATACCAGTCTCACTTGAGGAGAACACCGAGGTTCCCGGCACCACTTCATCTGAGACTCTTCTCCCCTCTTGATCGCGACAGGAGGTTCGATTCCCCTGCTTTGTCTGGAAGGCATTCCCGACCTTCCTGGCGCACATCAAGATGAGGCCAGTCTCACGAGGAAATTTGAGACATAGCCTAGTGGGTGGTGCGGCATGCCAAAAGACCCCAATTCCCTGGTCCGCTCTTGATAAGAACCCGATGGCAGAACCCAACTCGAAGGCAATCCTGTGGATCAAGGCACAACACGAAGGGGCAGTGACACCCCGGTGCCTCGTCCAGAAAAACCCACAAGTTCCACATACAAATCGACAAGTGGCCTGTCACCCCATGAACAACGCGAGAGTCAAGCGGAGTTCCAGTCCTCCACACAAGACGAGGCCTGACTCTCCTGTCCCAACTCTGCAGGGACTCTGCGATCCGAGTCAGATCCGGCGCATTCGAAGCCAGGAGAGAAACCCTGAGGTTCCTGCCTCAACTTGTCATGAGGCCCTCTTCCATTGCACCAAACCCAGTGGAGTTCCGAGAGGCCCCTCCCAACTCCACAGTGACCCTGACTTCTCAGAGGCACGCTGAGAAGCTTCATGAAGTCACTGGCACAAGTCGATGGAACCCAGGGTTTCCTGCTGCAACCCAGGAAAGACCTCGAGAGTCCTTCTTTAACACCTCTTCAGGCCCAATTCCCCTACCATGACTCGAGAACAATGACGGGCTCCCTCTCACCACGTGCATAGAGACCTGACTGCCCTGGCACCACGTGAGAGGCTCACTGAGCTCCCAGTCTTACTTCGTGAGAAACCCCACACTAGCGCCACAGCTCGAGAAAACCTACGAGACGCCCCAGTCGTTGGGAGATGAGGGCCTTCATTTCATGCATTCCCTGGAGAGCAATCCCGTGTCCTCCCTCCAAACACCAAAGGAGGTTTGACTCCCTTTAAGCCACTCAGTGGGCTCCAAGACATACCCGTCCGACTCGAGAGGAGAGCAGAGTCCTTTGCTTCCCCTCGAGATGAGGGCTGACTCCAAGGTGAGTCTGGAATGCAACCCCGAGATTTCTGTAGAGCCTTGACATGAACATTAGGTCCTGCACACAAGCCTTGGTGGGGTCTCTTTTGCCTTCAGTGACTAGAGCGCACCTCCAGCTCTTCCTCGAATCTCGAATGGAAGATAAGACTTTTGTGGGCCAACACAAGAGGAAGCATGAATTCCCTGTAGTAACTCAAATATCCCACCGCAACTCGAGAAAAACCAAGTGGTTCCGCAGTCATTCCAAGATGAGGCCCATGCCCGCTGGAGCACCCCAAGAGAAGTCCAAGGTTCCATTTTGAAGAGCGAAACGGTACTTGGAACACTTTATGCGACCCCAAAAGTTACCCGACATACCTATCTCATTTGAGGGAAACACCGAGGTTCCCAGCAGCACTTCATCTGAGCCACTTCTCCCCTCCTGATCGCCACAGGAGGGTCGATTCCTCTGCTTTGTCTGGAAGAGTTTCATGAACTTTGCGGCACATTTCAGGATGAGGCCGGTTTCATGAGGAAATTCGAGACAACCCACGTGGGTGGTGCCAAATGCTGAACGACCCCGATATCCCGGTCCGCTCTTCATAAGAACCCGATGCCCGGACACCTCTTCGAAGGCAACCCTGTGGATGAAGACACAAAACGAAGGGTCACTGACACCCCCGTGCATCGTCTGGAAAAACCTGCAGATTCCACACACAGTTTGACAAGGGGCCTGAAACCCCATGAACAACTCGAGAGGCAAGCGGAGTTCCATTCCTCAGAAAAGACGTAGCCTGTCTCTCCTGTCCCAACTCTGCAGGGACCCTGATGTCGGAGTCCGAAACAGAGAGGAAGTCTGAGGTTCCTGCCTCCCCTCGAGATGAGCCCCTCTTCCATTGCGACAAACCCAGTGGAGTCACGAGAGGCACCGCCAACTCCACAGTATCCCTCAACTCTCAGAGACACCCTGGGAAGTTCCCTAAGGTCACCGGCAGAAGTCGAGGGAAACGACTTTTTCCCGCCACAACCCGAGAAAGACCTCGAGAGTCCCTCTTCAACGCGTCTTGAGGCCCTAGTCCCCTCCCATTACTCGAGAGCCACGACGCGCTCCTCCTCGCTACGCGCAGGGAGACCTGACTTCCCTGGCGCCGCACGAGAGGCTCCCTGAGATCCTCGCCGTGCCTCGCGAGAAAACTCCCACGGGCGCCGCAGCTCGAGGAAACCCCTGAGACGCCCCCGTCCTCGCGATGTGAAGGGACTTCTTTTCCTGCATGGCCTGGAGAACAATCCTGAGCCCTCTCTCCAAAATGAAGAGGAGGCTTGACTCCACTGACGCCACTAGGGGGCTCCAAGATATCCGCGTCGCGACTCGGGAGGACAGCAGAGTGCTTTGCTTCCCCTCAAGACGAGGCCTGACACCCAGGGGGATCCTGGAATGCAACCCCGAGATACCTGCCTTCCCTGGAGAAGAACATTAGGTCCTGGACACAAGCCTAGATGAGGTCTCTTTGGCCCTGCAGTGACTCGAGCGAAACCCCCAGCTTTCCCTCGCCAATCGAATGGAAGACTGGGCTTCCCAGGGCCAACAGAGGAGGAAGCCTGTAATCCCCATCGTCACTCGAGAATCCCGGCGCAACTCGAGAAAAAACACGTGGTTCCAACGTCTTCGCAAGATGAGGCCCTTGCCCACTACAGCGTCTCAGGGGAAGTCCCATGTTCCGCCCTGAAGTGCGAAACAGTACCTGACACCCTTCGTGCGACCACCAAAAGCTCCCCGACACGCCGGGTACCCTCGAGGGAACACCGAGGTCCCAGCACAGCTTCATCTGAGCCCGTTCTCCCCTCCTGATCACGACAGGAGAGGCGATTCCCCTGCGTGGTCTGGAAGGGGTTCCCGGCCTTCCCGGCGCACCTCAGGATGAGGCCGGTCTCACGAGGAAATTCGAGACGAGCCACGTGGGTGGGGCCACATGCCGAACGCCCCCGATTCCCCGGTCCGCCCTTGAGAAGGATCCGAGGCCCGGACCCCTCTTCGAAGGCAACCCTGTGGGGGAAGGCACAACACGAAGGGGCACGGCCACCCCCGTGCATCGTCCGCAAAGACCCGCGGGTTCCACACACAGCTCGACGAGGGGCCTGAGACCCCCTGAGCAACTCGAGAGGCCAGCGGGGTTCCCTTCCTCGAACAAGACGAGGCCTGACTCTCCTGTCCCAACTCTGAAGGGACCCTGCGGTCGGAGTCCGAAGCGGAGGGGAAGCCTGAGGTTCCTGCCTCCCCTCGAGGTGAGGCCCTCTTCCGTTGCGCCAGACCCAGCGGAGTCCCGAGGGGCCCCGCCACCTCCACAGGATCCCTCGCCTCTCAGAGGCACCCTGGGAAGTTCCCTAAGGTCCCTGGCAGAAGGCGAGGGACACGAGGGTTTCCCGCCGCCCCCCCGAGAAATACCTCGAGTGTCCTTCTTCAACGCGTCTCGAGGCCCTAGTCCCCTCCCGTGACTCGAGAGCCAGGACGCGCTCCCCCTCGCCATGCGCATGGAGACCTGACTTCCCTGGCGCCGCACGAAAGGCTCCCTGACATCCTCGTCGTGCCTCTGGAGAAAACCACCACGGGCGCGGCAGCTCGAGGAAACCCCTGAGACGCCCCCGTCCTCGCGAGCTGAGGGCCTTCTTTTCCTGCATGGCCTGGAGAGCAATCCCGGGTCCTCTCTCCAAACGGAAGAGGAGGCTGGACTCCCTTGAGGCCGCTCAGGGGGCTCCAAGAGCCCCGCGTCGCGACTCGAGAGGAGAGCGGAGTCCTTGGCTTCCCCTCAAGACGAGGCCTGACTCCCCGGGGGAGCCTGGAATGCAACCCCGAGATCCCTGCCTTCCCTGGAGAGGAATATTAAGTCCCGGACACACGCCTAGGTGAGGTCTGTTCGGCCCTGCAGTGACTCGAGCGCAACCCCCAGCTTTCCCTCGCAACCCGAGGGGAAGATTGGGCTTCCCAGGGCCAACCCAAGGGGAAGGCTGAGATCCCCGTCGTAACTCGAGAATCCCGCCGCAACTCGAGAAAAACCACGTGGTTCCCACCTCTTGGAAAGAGGAGGCCCTTGCCCGCCACGGCGTCTCAAGGGAAGTCCCCTGTTCCGCCCTGAAGGGCGAAACGGTCCCTGACAGCCTTCCTGCGACCCCCAAAAGTCCCCCGACACTCCGGGTTCCCTCGAGGGGAACACCGAGGCTCCCGGCACCGCTTCCTCTGAGCCCCTTCTCCCCTCCTGACCGCGACAGGAGAGGCGATTCCCCTGCGTGGTCTGGAAGGGGTTCCCGGCCTTCCCGGCGCACCTCAGGATGAGGCCGGTCTCACGAGGAAATTCGAGACGAGCCACGTGGGTGGGGCCACATGCCGAACGCCCCCGATTCCCCGGTCCGCCCTTGAGAAGGACCCGAGGCCCGGACCCCTCTTCGAAGGTAACCCTGTGGGGGAAGGCACAACACGAAGGGGCACGGCCACCCCCGTGCATCGTCCGCAAAGACCCGCGGGTTCCACACACAGCTCGACGAGGGGCCTGAGACCCCCTGAGCAACTCGAGAGGCCAGCGGGGTTCCCTTCCTCGGACAAGACGAGGCCTGACTCTCCTGTCCCAACTCTGAAGGGACCCTGCCGTCGGAGTCCGAAGCGGAGGGGAAGCCTGAGGTTCCTGCCTCCCCTCGAGGTGAGGCCCTCTCCCGTTGCGCCAGACCCAGCGGAGTCCCGAGGGGCCCCGCCACCTCCACAGGATCCCTCGCCTCTCAGAGGCACCCTGGGAAGTTCCCTAAGGTCCCCGGCAGAAGGCGAGGGACACGAGGGTTTCCCACCGCCCCCCCGAGAAAGACCTCGAGAGTCCTTCTTCAACGCGTCTCGAGGCCCTAGTCCCCTCCCGTGACTCGAGAGCCAGGACGCGCTCCCCCTCGCCACGCGCATGGAGACCTGACTTCCCTGGCGCCGCACGAGAGGCTCCCTGAGATCCTCGTCGTGCCTCGGGAGAAAACCCCCACGGGCGCCTCAGCTCGAGGAAACCCCTGAGACGCCCCCGTCCTCGCGAGCTGAGGGCCTTCTTTTCCTGCATGGCCTGGAGAGCAATCCCGGGTCCTCTCTCCAAACGGAAGAGGAGGCTGGACTCCCTTGAGGCCGCTCAGGGGGCTCCAAGAGACCCGCGTCGCGACTCGAGAGGAGAGCGGAGTCCTTGGCTTCCCCTCGAGACGAGGCCTGACTCCCCGGGGGAGCCTGGAATGCAACCCCGAGATCCCTGCCTTCCCTGGAGAGGAATATTAAGTCCCGGACACACGCCTAGGTGAGGTCTGTTCGGCCCTGCAGTGACTCGAGCGCAACCCCCAGCTTTCCCTCGCAACCCGAGGGGAAGATTGGGCTTCCCAGGGCCAACCCAAGGGGAAGGCTGAGATCCCCGTCGTAACTCGAGAATACCGCCGCAACTCGAGAAAAACCACGTGGTTCCCACCTCTTGGCAAGATGAGGCCCTTGCCCGCCACGGCGTCTCAAGGGAAGTCTCCTGTTCCACCCTGAAGGGCGATACGGCCCCTGACAGCCTTCCCGCGACCCTCAAAAGTCCCCCGACACGCCGGGTTCCCTCGAGGGGAACACCGAGGGTCCCGGCACCGCTTCCTCTGAGCCCCTTCTCCCCTCCTGATCGCGACAGGAGAGGCGATTCCCCTGCGTGGTCTGGAAGGGGTTCCCGGCCTTCCCGGCGCACCTCAGGATGAGGCCGGTCTCACGAGGAAATTCGAGACGAGCCACGTGGGTGGGGCCACATGCCGAACGCCCCCGATTCCCCGGTCCGCCCTTGAGAAGGACCCGAGGCCCGGACCCCTCTTCGAAGGCAACCCTGTGGGTGAAGGCACAACACGAAGGGGCACTGCCACCCCGTGCATCGTCCGCAAAGACCCGCGGGTTCCACACACAGCTCGACGAGGGGCCTGAGACCCCCTGAGCAACTCGAGAGGCCAGCGGGGTTCCCTTCCTCAGACAAGACGAGGCCTGACTCTCCTGTCCCAACTCTGCAGGGACCCTGCGGGCGGAGTCCGAAACGGAGAGGAAGCCTGAGGTTGCTGCCACCCCTCGAGGTGAGGCCCTCTTCCGTTGCGCCAGACCCAGCGGAGCCCCGAGGGGCCCCGCCACCTCCACAGGATCCCTCGCCTCTCAGAGGCACCCTGGCAAGTTCCCTAAGATCCCCGGCAGAAGGCGAGGGACACGAGGGTTTCCCGCCGCCCCCCCGAGAAAGACCTCGAGAGTCCTTCTTCAACGCGTCTCGAGGCCCTAGTCCCCTCCCGTGACTCGAGAGCCAGGACGCGCTCCCCCTCGCCACGCGCATGGAGACCTGACTTCCCTGGCGCCGCACGAGAGGCTCCCTGAGATCCTCGTCGTGCCTCGGGAGAAAACCCCCACGGGCGCCGCAGCTCGAGGAAACCCCTGAGACGCCCCCGTCCTCGCGAGCTGAGGGCCTTCTTTTCCTGCATGGCCTGGAGAGCAAGCCCGGGTCCTCTCTCCAAACGGAAGAGGAGGCTGGACTCCCTTGAGGCCGCTCAGGGGGCTACAAGAGACCCGCGTCGCGACTCGAGAGGAGAGCGGAGTCCTTGGCTTCCCCTCGAGACGAGGCCTGACTCCCCGGGGGAGCCTGGAATGCAACCCCGAGATCCCTGCCTTCCCTGGAGAGGAATAGTAGGTCCCGGACACACGCCTAGGTGAGGTCTCTTCGGCCCTGCAGTGACTCGAGCGCAACCCCCAGCTTTCCCTCGCAACCCGAGGGGAAGATTGGGCTTCCCAGGGCCAACCCAAGGGGAAGGATGACATCCCCGTCGTAACTCGAGAATCCCGCCGCAACTCGAGAAAAACCACGTGGTTCCCACCTCTTGGCAAGAGGAGGCCCTTGCCCGCCACTGCGTCTCAAGGGAAGTCCCCTGTTCTGCCCTGAAGGGCGAAACGGTCCCTGACAGCCTTCCCGCGACCCCCAAAAGTCCCCCGACACGCCGGGTTCCCTCGAGGGGAACACCGAGGGTCCCGGCACCGCTTCCTCTGAGCCCCTTCTCCCCTCCTGATCGCGATAGGAGAGGCGATTCCCCTGCGTGGTCTGGAAGGGGTTCCCGGCCTTCCCGGCGCACCTCATGATGAGGCCGGTCTCACGAGGAAATTCGAGAAAAGCCACGTGGGTGGAGCCACATGCCGAACGCCCCGATTCCCCGGTCCGCCCTTGAGAAGGACCCGAGGCCCGGACCCCTCTTCGAAGGCAACCCTGTGGGGGAAGGCACAACACGAAGGGGCACTGCCACCCCCGTGCATCGTCCGCAAAGACCCGCGGGTTCCACACACAGCTCGACGAGGGGAATGAGACACCCTGAGCAACTCGAGAGGCCAGCGGGGTTCCCTTCCTCAGACAAGACGAGGCCTGACTCTCCTGTCCCAACTCTGCAGGGACCCTGCGGTCGGAGTCCGAAACGGAGAGGAAGCCTGAGGTTCCTGCCTCCCCTCGAGGTGAGGCCCTCTTCCGTTGCGCCAGACCCAGCGGAGTCCCGAGGGGCCCCGCCACTTCCACAGGATCCCTCGCCTCTCAGAGGCACCCTGGCAAGTTCCCTAAGGTCCCCGGCAGAAGGCGAGGGACACGAGGGTTTCCCGCCGCCCCCCGAGAAAGACCTCGAGAGTCCTTCTTCAACGCGTCTCGAGGCCCTAGTCCCCTCCCGTGACTCGAGAGCCAGGACGCGCTCCCCCTCGCCACGCGCATGGAGACCTGACTTCCCTGGCGCCGCACGAGAGGCTCCCTGAGATCCTCGTCGTGCCTCGGGAGAAAACCCCCACGGGCGCCGCAGCTCGAGGAAACCCCGGAGACGCCCCCGTCCTCGCGAGCTGAGGGCCTTCTTTTCCTGCATGGCCTGCAGAGCAATCCCGGGTCCTCTCTCCAAACGGAAGAGGAGGCTGGACTCCCTTGAGGCCGCTCAGGGGGCTCCAAGAGCCCCGCGTCGCGACTCGAGAGGAGAGCGGAGTCCTTGGCTTCCCCTCGAGACGAGGCCTGACTCCCCGGGGGAGCCTGGAATGCAACCCCGAGATCCCTGCCTTCCCTGGAGAGGAATATTAGGTCCCGGACACACGCCTAGGTGAGGTCTCTTCAGCCCTGCGGTGACTCGAGCGCAAGCCCCAGCTTTCCCTCGCAACCCGAGGGGAAGATTGGGCTTCCCAGGGCCAACCCTAGGGGAAGGCTGAGATCCCCGTCGTAACTCGAGAATCCCGCCGCAACTCGAGAAAAACCACGTGGTTCCCACCTCTTGGCAAGATGAGACCCTTGCCCGCCACGGCGTCTCAAGGGAAGTCCCCTGTTCCACCCTGAAGGGCGAAACGGTCCCTGACAGCCTTCCTGCGACCCCCAAAAGTCCCCCGACACGCCGGGTTCCCTCGAGGGGAACACCGTGGGTCCCAGCACCGCTTCCTCTGAGCCCCTTCTCCCCTCCTGATCGCGACAGGAGAGGCGATTCCCCTGCGTGGTCTGGAAGGGGTTCCCGGCCTTCCCGGCGCACCTCAGGAGGAGGCCGGTCTCACGAGGAAATTCGAGACGAGCCACGTGGGTGGGGCCACATGCCGAACGCCCCCGATTCCCCGGTCCGCCCTTGAGAACGACCCGAGGCCCGGACCCCTCTTCGAAGGCAACCCTGTGGGGGAAGGCACAACACGAAGGGGCACTGCCACCCCCGTGCATCGTCCGCAAAGACCCGCGGGTTCCACACACAGCTCGACGAGGGGCCTGAGACCCCCTGAGCAACTCGAGAGGCCAGCGGGGTTCCCTTCCTCAGACAAGACGAGGCCTGACTCTCCTGTCCCAACTCTGCAGGGACCCTGCGGTCGGAGTCCGAAACGGAGAGGAAGCCTGAGGTGCCTGCCTCCCCTCGAGGTGAGGCCCTCTTCCGTTGCGCCAGACCCAGCGGAGTCCCGAGGGGCCCCGCCTCCTCCACAGGATCCCTCGCCTCTCAAAGGCACCCTGGGAAGTTCCCTAAGGTCCCTGGCAGAAGGCGAGGGACACAAGGGTTTCCCGCCGCCCCCCGAGAAAGACCTCGAGAGTCCTTCTTCAACGTGTCTCGAGGCCCTAGTCCCCTCCCGTGACTCGAGAGCCAGGACGCGCTCCCCCTCGCCACGCGCATGGAGACCTGACTTCCCTGGCGCCGCACGAGAGGCTCCCTGAGATCCTCGTCGTGCCTCGGGAGAAAACCCCCACGGGCGCCGCAGCTCGAGGAAACCCCTGAGACGCCCCCGTCCTCGCGAGCTGAGGGCCTTCTTTTCCTGCATGGCCTGGAGAGCAATCCCGGGTCCTCTCTCCAAACGGAAGAGGAGGCTGGACTCCCTTGAGGCCGCTCAGGGGGCTCCAAGAGACCCGCGTCGCGACTCGAGAGGAGAGCGGAGTCCTTGGCTTCCCCTCGAGACGAGGCCTGACTCCCCGGGGGAGCCTGGAATGCAACCCCGAGATCCCTGCCTTCCCTGGAGAGGAATATTAGGTCCCGGACACACGCCTAGGTGAGGTCTCTTCGGCCCTGCAGTGACTCGAGCGCAACCCCCAGCTTTCCCTCGCAACCCGAGGGGAAGATTGGCCTTCCCAGGGCCAACCCAAGGGGAAGGCTGAGATCCCCGTCGTAACTCGAGAATCCCGCCGCAACTCGAGAAAAACCACGTGGTTCCCACCTCTTGGCAAGATGAGGCCCTTGCCAGCCACGGCGTCTCAAGGGAAGTCCCCTGTTCCGCCCTGAAGGGCGAAACGGTCCCTGACAGCCTTCCTGCGACCCCCAAAAGTCCCCCGACACGCCGGTTTCCCTCGAGGGGAACACCGAGGGTCCCGGCACCGCTTCCTCTGAGCCCCTTCTCCCCTCCTGACCGCGACAGGAGAGGCGATTCCCCTGCGTGGTCTGGAAGGGGTTCCCGGCCATCCCGGCGCACCTCAGGATGAGGCCGGTCTCACGAGGAAATTCGAGACGAGCCACGTGGGTGGGGCCACATGCCGAACGCCCCCGATTCCCCGGTCCGCCCTTGAGAAGGACCCGAGGCCCGGACCCCTCTTCGAAGGCAACCCTGTGGGGGAAGGCACAACACGAAGGGGCACGGCCACCCCCGTGCATCGTCCGCAAAGACCCGCGGGTTCCACACACAGCTCGACGAGGGGCCTGAGACCCCCTGAGCAACTCGAGAGGCCAGCGGGGTTCCCTTCCTCAGACAAGACGAGGCCTGACTCTCCTGTCCCAACTCTGCAGGGACCCTGCGGTCGGAGTCCAAATCGGAGAGGAAGCCTGAGGTTCCTGCCTCCCCTCGAGGTGAGGCCCTCTTCCGTTGCGCCAGACCCAGCGGAGTCCCGAGGGGACCCGCCACCTCCACAGGGTCCCTCGCCTCTCAGAGGCACACTGGGAAGTTCCTTAAGGTCCCCGGCAGAAGGCGAGGGACACGAGGGTTTCCCGCCGCCCCCCGAGAGTCCTTCTTCAACGCGTCTCGAGGCCCTAGTCCCCTCCCGTGACTCGAGAGCCAGGACGCGCTCCCCCTCGTCACGCGCATGGAGACCTGACTTCCCTGGCGCCGCACGAGAGGCTCCCTGAGATCCTCGTCGTGCCTCGGGAGAAAACCCCCACGGGCGCCGCAGCTCGAGGAAACCCCTGAGACGCCCCCGTCCTCGCGAGCTGAGGGCCTTCTTTTCCTGCATGGCCTGGAGAGCAATCCCGGGTCCTCTCTCCAAACGGAAGAGGAGGCTGGACTCCCTTGAGGCCGCTCAGGGGGCTCCAAGAGACCCGCGTCGCGACTCGAGAGGAGAGCGGAGTCCTTGGCTTCCCCTCGAGACGAGGCCTGACTCCCCGGGGGAGTCTGGAATGCATCCCCGAGATCCCTGCCTTCCCTGGAGAGGAACATTAGGTCCCGGACACACGCTTAGGTGAGGTCTCTTCGGCCCCGCAGTGACTCGAGCGCAACCCCCAGCTTTCCCTCGCAACTCGAGGGGAAGATTGGGCTTCCCAGGGCCAACCCAAGGGGAAGGCTGAGATCCCCGTCGTAACTCGAGAATGCCGCCGCAACTCGAGAAAAACCACGTGGTTCCCACCGCTTGGCAAGATGAGGCCCTTGCCCACGACGGCGTCTCAAGGGAAGTACCCTGTTCTGCCCTGAAGGGCGAGACGGTCCCTGACAGACTTCCTGCGACCCACAAAAGTCCCCCGACACGCCGGGCTCCCCCGAGGGGAACACCGAGGGTCCCGGCACCGCTTCCTCTGAGCCCCTTCTCCCCTCCTGATCGCGACAGGAGAGGCGATTCCCCTGTGTGGTCTGGAAGGGGTTCCCGGCCTTCCCGGCGCACCTCAGGATGAGGCCGGTCTCACGAGGAAATTCGAGACGAGCCACGTGGGTGGGGCCACATGCCGAACGCCCCCGATTCCCCGGTCCGCTCTTGAGAAGGACCCGAGGCCCGGACCCCTCTTCGAAGGCAACCCTGTGGGTGAAGGCACAACACGAAGGGGCACTGCCACCCCGGGCATCGTCCGCAAAGACCCGCGGGTTCCACACACAGCTCGACGAGGGGCCTGAGAACCCCTGAGCAACTCGAGAGGCCAGCGGGGTTCCCTTCCTCAGACAAGACGAGGCCTGACTCTCCTGTCCCAACTCTGCAGGGACCCTGCGGTCGGAGTCCGAAACGGAGAGGAAGCCTGAGGTTCCTGCCTCCCCTCGAGGTGAGGCCCTCTTCCGTTGCGCCCGACCCAGCGGAGTCCCGAGGGGCCCCGCCACCTCCACAGGATCCCTCGCCTCTCAGAGGCACCCTGGGAAGTTCCCTAAGGTCCCCGGCAGAAGGCGAGGGAAACGAGGGTTTCCCGCCGCCCCCCGAGAAAGACCTCGAGAGTCCTTCTTCAACGCGTCTCGAGGCCCTAGTCCCCTCCCGTGACTAGAGAGCCAGGACGCGCTCCCCCTCGCCACGCGCATGGAGACCTGACTTCCCTGTCGCCGCACGAGAGGCTCCCTGAGATCCTCGTCGTGCCTCGGGAGAAAACCCCCACGGGCGCCGCAGCTCGAGGAAACCCCTGAGACGCCCCCGTCCTCGCGAGCTGAGGGCCTTCTTTTCCTGCATGGCCTGGAGAGCAATCCCGGGTCCTCTCTCCAAACGGAAGAGGAGGCTGGACTCCCTTGAGGCCGCTCAGGGGTCTCCAAGAGACCCGCGTCGCGACTCGAGAGGAGAGCGAAGTACTTGGCTTCCCCCCGAGACGAGGCCTGACTCCCCGGGAGAGCCCGGAATGCATCCCCGAGATCCCTGCCTTCCCTGGAGAGGAACATTAGGTCCCGGACACACGCTTAGGTGAGGTCTCTTCGGCCCCGCACTGACTTGAGCGCAACCCCCAGCTTTCCCTCGCAACCCGAGGAGAAGATTGGGCTTCCCAGGGCCAACCCAAGGGGAAGGCTGAGATCCCCGTCGTAACTCGAGAATGCCGCCGAAACTCGAGAAAAACCACGTGGTTCCCACCGCTTGGCAAGATGAGGGCCTTGCCCGCGACGGCGTCTCAAGGGAAGTCCCCTGTTCCGCCCTGAAGGGCGAGACGGTCCCTGACAGCCTTCCTGCGACCCCCAAAAGTCCCCCGACACGCCGGGGTCCCCCGAGGTGAACACCGAGGGACCCGGCACCGCTTCCTCTGAGCCCCTTCTCCCCTCCTGATCGCGACAGGAGAGGCGATTCCCCTGCGAGGTCTGGAAGGGGTTCCCGGCCTTCCCGGCGCACCTCAGGATGAGGCCGGTCTCACGAGGAAATTCGAGACGAGCCACGTGGGTGGGGCCACATGCCGAACGCCCCCGATTCCCCGGTCCGCTCTTGAGAAGGACCCGAGGCCCGGACCCCTCTTCGAAGGCAACCCTGTGGGTGAAGGCACAACACGAAGGGACACTGCCACCCCCGTGCATCGTCCGCAAAGACCCGCGGTTTCCACACACAGCTCGACGAGGGGCCTGAGACCCCCTGAGCAACTCGAGAGGCCAGCGGGGTTCCCTTCCTCAGACAAGACGAGGCCTGACTCTCCTGTCCCAACTCTGCAGGGACCCTGCGGTCGGAGTCCGAAACGGAGAGGAAGCCTGAGGTTCCTGCCTCCCCTCGAGGTGAGGCCCTCTTCCGTTGCGCCAGACCCAGCGGAGTCCCGAGGGGCCCCGCCACCTCCGCAGAATCCCTCGCCTCTCAGATGCACCCTGGGAAGTTCCCTAAGGTCCCCGGCAGAAGGCGAGGGACACGAGGGTTTCCCGCCGCCCCCCGACAAAGACCTCGAGAGTCCTTCTTCAACGCGTCTCGAGGCCCTAGTCCCCTCCCGTGACTCGAGAGCCAGGACGCGCTCCCCCTCGCCACGCGCATGGAGACCTGACTTCCCTGGCGCCGCACGAGAGGCTCCCTGAGATCCTCGTCGTGCCTCGGGAGAAAACCCCCACGGGCGCCGCAGCTCGAGGAAACCCCTGAGATGCCCCCGTCCTCGCGAGCTGAGGGCCTTCTCTTCCTGCATGGCCTGGAGAGCAATCCCGGGTCCTCTCTCCAAACGGAAGAGCAGGCTGGACTCCCTTGAGGCCGCTCAGGGGGCTCCAAGAGACCCGCGTCGCGACTCGAGAGGAGAGCGGAGTCCTTGGCTTCCCCTCGAGACGAGGCCTGACTCCCCGGGGGAGCCTGGAATGCAACCCCGAGATCCCTGCCTTCCCTGGAGAGGAATATTAGGTCCCGGACACACGCCTAGGTGAGGTCTCCTCGGCCCTGCGGTGACTCGAGCGCAACCCCCAGCTTTCCCTCGCAACCCGAGGGGAAGATTGGGCTTCCCAGGGCCAACCCAAGGGGAAGGCTGAGATCCCCGTCGTAACTCGAGAATGCCGCCGCAACTCGAGAAAAACCACGTGTTTCCCACCTCTTCGCAAGATGAGGCCCTTGCCCGCCACGGCGTCTCAAGGGAATTCCCCTGTTCCGCCCTGAAGGGCGAAACGGTCCCTGACAGCCTTCCTGCGACCCCCAAAAGTCCCCCGACACGCCGGGTTCCCTCGAGGGGAACACCGAGGGTCCCGGCCCCGCTTCCTCTGAGCCCCTTCTCCCCTCCTGATCGAGACAGGGGAGGCGATTCCCCTGCGTGGTCTGGAAGGGGTTCCCGGCCTTCCCGGCGCACCTCAGGATGAGGCCGGTCTCACGAGGAAATTCGAGACGAGCCACGTGGGTGGGGCCACATGCCGAACGCCCCCGATTCCCCGGTCCGCCCTTGAGAAGGACCCGAGGCCCGGACCCCTCTTCGAAGGCAACCCTGTGGGGGAAGGCACAACACGAAGGGGCACTGCCACCCCCGTGCATCGTCCGCAAAGACCCGCGGGTTCCACACACAGCTCGACGAGGGGCCTGAGACCCCCTGAGCAACTCGAGAGGCCAGCGGGGTTCCCTTCCTCAGACAAGACGAGGCCTGACTCTCCTGTCCCAACTCTGCAGGGACCTTGCGGTCGGAGTCCGAAACGGAGAGGAAGCCTGAGGTTCCTGCCTCCCCTCGAGGTGAGGCCCTCTTCCGTTGCGCCAGACCCAGCGGAGTCCCGAGGGGCCCCGCCACCTCCACAGGATCCCTCGCCTCTCAGAGGCACCCTGGGAAGTTCCCTAAGGTCCCCGGCAGAAGGCGAGGGACACGAGGGTTTCCCGCCGCCCCCCGAGAAAGACCTCGAGAGTCCTTCTTCAACGCGTCTCGAGGCCCTAGTCCCCTCCCGTGACTCGAGAGCCAGGACGCGCTCCCCCTCGCCACGCGCGTGGAGACCTGACTTCCCTGGCGCCGCACGAGAGGCTCCCTGAGATCCTCGTCGTGCCTCGGGAGAAAACCCCCACGGGCGCCGCAGCTCGAGGAAACCCCTGAGACGCCCCCGTCCTCGCGAGCTGAGGGCCTTCGTTTCCTGCATGGCCTGGAGAGCAATCCCGGGTCCTCTCTCCAAACGGAAGAGGAGGCTGGACTCCCTTGAGGCCGCTCAGGGGGCTCCAAGAGACCCGCGTCGCGACTCGAGAGGAGAGCGGAGTCCTTGGCTTCCCCTCGAGACGAGGCCTGACTCCCCGGGGGAGCCTGGAATGCAACCCCGAGATCCCTGCCTTCCCTGGAGAGGAATATTAGGGCACGGACACACGCCTAGGTGAGGTCTCTTCGGCCCTGCGGTGACTCGAGCGCAACCCCCAGCTTTCCCTCGCAACCCGAGGGGAAGATTGGGCTTCCCAGGGCCAACCCAAGGGGAAGGCTGAGATCCCCGTCGTAACTCGAGAATCCCGCCGCAACTCGAGAAAAACCACGTGGTTCCCACCTCTTGGCAAGATGAGGCCCTTGCCCGCCACGGCGTCTCAAGGGAAGTCCCCTGTTCCGCCCTGAAGGGCGAAACAGTCCCTGACAGCCTTCCTGCGACCCACAAAAGTCCCCCGACACGCCGGGTTCCCTCGAGGGCAACACCGAGGGTCCCGGCCCCGCTTCCTCTGAGCCCCTTCTCCCCTCCTGATCGCGACAGGAGAGGCGATTCCCCTGCGTGGTCTGGAAGGGGTTCCCGGCCTTCCTGGGGCACCTCAGGATGAGGCCGGTCTCACGAGGAAATTCGAGACGAGCCACGTGGGTGGGGCCACATGCCGAACGCCCCCGATTCCCCGGTCCGCCCTTGAGAAGGACCCGAGGCCCGGACCCCTCTTCGAAGGCAACCCTGTGGGGGAAGGCACAACACGAAGGGGCACTGCCAACCCCGTGCATCGTCCGCAAAGACCCGCGGGTTCCACACACAGCTCGACGAGGGGCCTGAGACCCCCTGAGCAACTCGAGAGGCCAGCGGGGTTCCCTTCCTCAGACAAGACGAGGCCTGACTCTCCTGTCCCAACTCTGCAGGGACCCTGCGGTCGGAGTCCGAAACGGAGAGGAAGCCTGAGGTTCCTGCCTCCCCTCGAGGTGAGGCCCTCTTCCGTTGCGCCAGACCCAGCGGAGTCCCGAGGGGCCCCGCCACCTCCACAGGATCCCTCGCCTCTCAGAGGCACCCTGGGAAGTTCCCTAAGGTCCCCGGCAGAAGGCGAGGGACACGAGGGTTTCCCGCCGCCCCCCGAGAAAGACCTCGAGAGTCCTTCTTCAACGCGTCTCGAGGCCCTAGTCCCCTCCCGTGACTCGAGAGCCAGGACGCGCTCCCCCTCGCCACGCGCATGGAGACCTGACTTCCCTGGCGCCGCACGAGAGGCTCCCTGAGATCCTCGTCGTGCCTCGGGAGAAAACCCCCACGGGCGCCGCAGCTCGAGGAAACCGCTGAGATGCCCCCGTCCTCGCGAGCTGAGGGCCTTCTCTTCCTGCATGGCCTGGAGAGCAATCCCGGGTCCTCTCTCCAAACGGAAGAGTAGGCTGGACTCCCTTGAGGCCGCTCAGGGGGCTCCAAGAGACCCGCGTCGCGACTCGAGAGGAGAGCGGAGTCCTTGGCTTCCCCTTGAGACGAGGCCTGACTCCCCGGGGGAGCCTGGAATGCAACCCCGAGATCCCTGCCTTCCCTGGAGAGGAATAGTAGGTCCCGGACACACGCCTAGGTGAGGTCTCTGCGGCCCTGCGGTGACTCGAGCGCAACCCCCAGCTTTCCCTCGCAACCCGAGGGGAAGATTGGGCTTCCCAGGGCCAACCCAAGGGGAAGGCTGAGATCCCCGTCGTAACTCGAGAATGCCGCCGCAACTCGAGAAAAACCACGTGGTTCCCACCTCTTGGCAAGATGAGGCCCTTGCCCGCCACGGCGTCTCAAGGGAAGTCCCCTGTTCCGCCCTGAAGGGCGAAACGGTCCCTGACAGCCTTCCTGCGACCCCCAAAAGTCCCCCGACACGCCGGGTTCCCTCGAGGGGAACACCGAGGGTCCCGGCACCGCTTCCTCTGAGCCCCTTCTCCCCTCCTGATCGCGACAGGAGAGGCGATTCCCCTGCGTGGTCTGGAAGGGGTTCCCGGCCTTCCCGGCGCACCTCAGGATGAGGCCGGTCTCACGAGGAAATTCGAGACGAGCCACGTGGGTGGGGCCACATGCCGAACGCCCCCGATTCCCCGGTCCGCCCTTGAGAAGGACCCGAGGCCCGGACCCCTCTTCGAAGGCAACCCTGTGGGGGAAGGCACAACACGAAGGGGCACTGCCACCCCCGTGCATCGTCCGCAAAGACCCGCGGGTTCCACACACAGCTCGACGAGGGGCCTGAGACCCCCTGAGCAACTCGAGAGGCCAGCGGGGTTCCCTTCCTCAGACAAGACGAGGCCTGACTCTCCTGTCCCAACTCTGCAGGGACCCTGCGGTCGGAGTCCGAAACGGAGAGGAAGCCTGAGGTTCCTGCCTCCCCTCGAGGTGAGGCCCTCTTCCGTTGCGCCAGACCCAGCGGAGTCCCGAGGGGCCCCGCCACCTCCACAGGATCCCTCGCCTCTCAGAGGCACCCTGGGAAGTTCCCTAAGGTCCCCGGCAGAAGGCGAGGGACACGAGGGTTTCCCGCCGCCCCCCGAGAAAGACCTCGAGAGTCCTTCTTCAACGCGTCTCGAGGCCCTAGTCCCCTCCCGTGACTCGAGAGCCAGGACGCGCTCCCCCTCGCCACGCGCATGGAGACCTGACTTCCCTGGCGCCGCACGAGAGGCTCCCTGAGATCCTCGTCGTGCCTCGGGAGAAAACCCCCACGGGCGCCGCAGCTCGAGGAAACCCCTGAGACGCCCCCGTCCTCGCGAGCTGAGGGCCTTCGTTTCCTGCATGGCCTGGAGAGCAATCCCGGGTCCTCTCTCCAAACGGAAGAGGAGGCTGGACTCCCTTGAGGCCGCTCAGGGGGCTCCAAGAGACCCGCGTCGCGACTCGAGAGGAGAGCGGAGTCCTTGGCTTCCCCTCGAGACGAGGCCTGACTCCCCGGGGGAGCCTGGAATGCAACCCCGAGATCCCTGCCTTCCCTGGAGAGGAATATCAGGGCACGGACACACGCCTAGGTGAGGTCTCTTCGGCCCTGCGGTGACTCCAGCGCAACCCCCAGCTTTCCCTCGCAACCCGAGGGGAAGATTGGGCTTCCCAGGGCCAACCCAAGGGGAAGGCTGAGATCCCCGTCGTAACTCGAGAATCCCGCCGCAACTCGAGAAAAACCACGTGGTTCCCACCTCTTGGCAAGATGAGGCCCTTGCCCGCCACGGCGTCTCAAGGGAAGTCCCCTGTTCCGCCCTGAAGGGCGAAACGGTCCCTCACAGCCTTCCTGCGACCCCCAAAAGTCCCCCGACACGCCGGGTTCCCTCGAGGGCAACACCGAGGGTCCCGGCCCCGCTTCCTCTGAGCCCCTTCTCCCCTCCTGACCGCGACAGGAGAGGCGATTCCCCTGCGTGGTCTGGAAGGGGTTCCCGGCCTTCCCGGGGCACCTCAGGATGAGGCCGGTCTCACGAGGAAATTCGAGACGAGCCACGTGGGTGGGGCCACATGCCGAACGCCCCCGATTCCCCGGTCCGCCCTTGAGAAGGACCCGAGGCCCGGACCCCTCTTCGAAGGCAACCCTGTGGGGGAAGGCACAACACCAAGGGGCACTGCCACCCCCGTGCATCGTCCGCAAAGACCCGCGGGTTCCACACACAGCTCGACGAGGGGCCTGAGACCCCCTGAGCAACTCGAGAGGCCAGCGGGGTTCCCTTCCTCAGACAAGACGAGGCCTGACTCTCCTGTCCCAACTCTGCAGGGACCCTGCGGTCGGAGTCCGAAACGGAGAGGAAGCCTGAGGTTCCTGCCTCCCCTCGAGGTGAGGCCCTCTTCCGTTGCGCCAGACCCAGCGGAGTCCCGAGGGGCCCCGCCACCTCCACAGGATCCCTCGCCTCTCAGAGGCACCCTGGGAAGTTCCCTAAGGTCCCCGGCAGAAGGCGAGGGACACGAGGGTTTCCCGCCGCCCCCCGAGAAAGACCTCGAGAGTCCTTCTTCAACGCGTCTCGAGGCCCTAGTCCCCTCCCGTGACTCGAGAGCCAGGACGCGCTCCCCCTCGCCACGCGCATGGAGACCTGACTTCCCTGGCGCCGCACGAGAGGCTCCCTGAGATCCTCGTCGTGCCTCGGGAGAAAACCCCCACGGGCGCCGCAGCTCGAGGAAACCGCTGAGACGCCCCCGTCCTCGCGAGCTGAGGGCCTTCTCTTCCTGCATGGCCTGGAGAGCAATCCCGGGTCCTCTCTCCAAACGGAAGAGTAGGCTGGACTCCCTTGAGGCCGCTCAGGGGGCTCCAAGAGACCCGCGTCGCGACTCGAGAGGAGAGCGGAGTCCTTGGCTTCCCCTCGAGACGAGGCCTGACTCCCCGGGGGAGCCTGGAATGCAACCCCGAGATCCCTGCCTTACCTGGAGAGGAATAGTAGGTCCCGGACACACGCCTAGGTGAGGTCTCTTCGGCCCTGCGGTGACTCGAGCGCAACCCCCAGCTTTCCCTCGCAACCCGAGGGGAAGATTGGGCTTCCCAGGGCCAACCCAAGGGGAAGGCTGAGATCCCCGTCGTAACTCGAGAATGCCGCCGCAACTCGTGAAAAACCACGTGGTTCCCACCTCTTGGCAAGATGAGGCCCTTGCCCGCCACGGCGTCTCAAGGGAAGTCCCCTGTTCCGCCCTGAAGGGCGAAACGGTCCCTGACAGCCTTCCTGCGACCCCCAAAAGTCCCCCGACACGCCGGGTTCCCTCGAGGGCAACACCGAGGGTCCCGGCCCCGCTTCCTCTGAGCCCCTTCTCCCCTCCTGATCGCGACAGGAGAGGCGATTCCCCTGCGTGGTCTGGAAGGGGTTCCCGGCCTTCCCGGGGCACCTCAGGATGAGGCCGGTCTCACGAGGAAATTCGAGACGAGCCACGTGGGTGGGGCCACATGCCGAACGCCCCCGATTCCCCGGTCCGCCCTTGAGAAGGACCCGAGGCCCGGACCCCTCTTCGAAGGCAACCCTGTGGGGGAAGGCACAACACGAAGGGGCACTGCCACCCCCGTGCATCGTCCGCAAAGACCCGCGGGTTCCACACACAGCTCGACGAGGGGCCTGAGACCCCCTGAGCAACTCGAGAGGCCAGCGGGGTTCCCTTCCTCAGACAAGACGAGGCCTGACTCTCCTGTCCCAACTCTGCAGGGACCCTGCGGTCGGAGTCCGAAACGGAGAGGAAGCCTGAGGTTCCTGCCTCCCCTCGAGGTGAGGCCCTCTTCCGTTGCGCCAGACCCAGCGGAGTCCCGAGGGGCCCCGCCACCTCCACAGGATCCCTCGCCTCTCAGAGGCACCCTGGGAAGTTCCCTAAGGTCCCCGGCAGAAGGCGAGGGACACGAGGGTTTCCCGCCGCCCACCGAGAAAGACCTCGAGAGTCCTTCTTCAACGCGTCTCGAGGCCCTAGTCCCCTCCCGTGACTCGAGAGCCAGGACGCGCTCCCCCTCGCCACGCGCATGGAGACCTGACTTCCCTGGCGCCGCACGAGAGGCTCCCTGAGATCCTCGTCGTGCCTCGGGAGAAAACCCCACGGGCGCCGCAGCTCGAGGAAACCCCTGAGACGCCCCCGTCCTCGCGAGCTGAGGGCCTTCTTTTCCTGCATGGCCTGGAGAGCAATCCCGGGTCCTCTCTCCAAACGGAAGAGGAGGCTGGACTCCCTTGAGGCCGCTCAGGGGGCTCCAAGAGACCCGCGTCGCGACTCGAGAGGAGAGCGGAGTCCTTGGCTTCCCCTCGAGACGAGGCCTGACTCCCCGGGGGAGCCTGGAATGCAACCCCGAGATCCCTGCCTTCCCTGGAGAGGAATATCAGGTCCCGGACACACGCCTAGGTGAGGTCTCTTCGGGCCTGCGGTGACTCGAGAGCAACCCCCAGCTTTCCCTCGCAACCCGAGGGGAAGATTGGGCTTCCCAGGGCCAACCCAAGGGGAAGGCTGAGATCCCCGTCGTAACTCGAGAATCCCGCCGCAACTCGAGAAAAACCACGTGGTTCCCACCTCTTGGCAAGATGAGGCCCTTGTCCGCCATGGCGTCTCAAGGGAACTCCCCTGTTCCGCCCTGAAGGGCGAAACGGTCCCTGACAGCCTTCCTGCGACCCCCAAAAGTCCCCCGACACGCCGGGTTCCCTCGAGGGGAACACCGAGGGTCCCGGCACCGCTTCCTCTGAGCCCCTTCTCCCCTCCTGATCGCGACAGGAGAGGCGATTCCCCTGCGTGGTCTGGAAGGGGTTCCCGGCCTTCCCGGCGCACCTCAGGATGAGGCCGGTCTCACGAGGAAATTCGAGACGAGCCACGTGGGTGGGGCCACATGCCGAACGCCCCCGATTCCCCGGTCCGCCCTTGAGAAAGACCCGAGGCCCGGATCCCTCTTCGAAGGCAACCCTGTGGGTGAAGGCACAACACGAAGGGGCACTGCCAACACCGTGCATCGTCCGCAAAGACCCGCGGGTTCCACACACAGATCGACGAGGGGCCTGAGAACCCCTGAGCAACTCGAGAGGCCAGCGGGGCTCCCTTCCTCAGACAAGACGAGGCCTGACTCTCCTGTCCCAACTCTGCAGGGACCCTGCGGTCGGAGTCCGAAACGGAGAGGAAGCCTGAGGTTCCTGCCTCCCCTCGAGGTGAGGCCCTCTTCCGTTGCGCCAGACCCAGCGGAGTCCCGAGGGGCCCCGCCACCTCCACAGGATCCCTCGCCTCTCAGAGGCACCCTGGGAAGTTCCCTAAGGTCCCCGGCAGAAGGCGAGGGACACGAGGGTTTCCCGCCGCCCCCCGAGAAAGACCTCGAGAGTCCTTCTTCGACGCGTCTCGAGGCCCTAGTCCCCTCCCGTGACTCGAGAGCCAGGACGCGCTCCCCCTCGCCACGCGCATGGAGACCTGACTTCCCTGGCGCCTCACGAGAGGCTCCCTGAGATCCTCGTCGTGCCTCGGGAGAAAACCCCCACGGGCGCCGCAGCTCGAGGAAACCCCTGAGACGCCCCCGTCCTCGCGAGCTGAGGGCCTTCTTTTCCTGCATGGCCTGGAGAGCAATCCCGGGTCCTCTCTCCAAACGGAAGAGGAGGCTGGACTCCCTTGAGGCCGCTCAGGGGGCTCCAAGAGACCCGCGTCGGGACTCGAGAGGAGAGCGGAGTCCTTGGCTTCCCCTCGAGACGAGGCCTGACTCCCCGGGGGAGCCTGGAATGCAACCCCGAGATCCCTGCCTTCCCTGGAGAGGAATAGTAGGTCCCGGACACACGCCTAGGTGAGGTCTCTTCGGCCCTGCAGTGACTCGAGCGCAACCCCCAGCATTCCCTCGCAACCCGAGGGGAAGATTGGGCTTCCCAGGGCCAACCCAAGGGGAAGGCTGAGATCCCCGTCGTAACTCGAGAATCCCGCCGCAACTCGAGAAAAACCACGTGGTTCCCACCTCTTGGCAAGAGGAGGCCCTTGCCCGCCACGGCGTCTCAAGGGAAGTCCCCTGTTCCGCCCTGAAGGGCGAAACGGTCCCTGACAGCCTTCCTGCAACCCCCAAAAGTCCTCCGACACGCCGGGTTCCCTCGAGGGGAACACCGAGGGTCCCGGCACCGCTTCCTCTGAGCCCCTTCTCCCCTCCTGACCGCGACAGGAGAGGCGATTCCCCTGCGTGGTCTGGAAGGGGTTGCCGGCCTTCCCGGCGCACCTCAGGATGAGGCCGGTCTCACGAGGAAATTCGAGACGAGCCACGTGGGTGGGGCCACATGCCGAACGCCCCCGATTCCCCGGTCCGCCCTTGAGAAGGACCCGAGGCCCGGACCCCTCTTCGAAGGCAACCCTGTGGGGGAAGGCACAACACGAAGGGGCACGGCCACCCCCGTGCATCGTCCGCAAAGACCCGCGGGTTCCACACACAGCTCGACGAGGGGCCTGAGACCCCCTGAGCAACTCGAGAGGCCAGCGGGGTTCCCTTCCTCAGACAAGACGAGGCCTGACTCTCCTGTCCCAACTCTGCAGGGACCCTGCGGTCGGAGTCCGAAACGGAGAGGAAGCCTGAGGTTGCTGCCTCCCCTCGAGGTGAGGCCCTCTTCCGTTCGCCAGACCCAGCGGAGTCCCGAGGGACCCCGCCACCTCCACAGGATCCCTCGCCTCTCAGAGGCACCCTGGCAAGTTCCCAAAGGTCCCCAGCAGAAGGCGAGGGACACGACGGTTTCCCGCCACCCCCCGAGAAAGACCTCGAGAGTCCTTCTTCAACGCGTCTCGAGGCCCTAGTCCCCTCCCCTGACTCGAGAGCCAGGACGCGCTCCCCCTCGCCATGCGCATGGAGACCTGACTTCCCTGGCGCCGCACGAGAGGCTCCCTGAGATCCTCGTCGTGCCTCGGGAGAAAACCTCCACGGGCTCCACAGCTCGAGGAAACCCCTGAGACTCCCCCTTCCTCGCGAGCTGAGGGCCTTCTTTTCCTGCATGGCCTGGAGAGCAATCCCGGGTCCTCTCTCCAAACGGAAGAGGAGGCTGGACTCCCTTGAGGCCGCTCAGGGGGCTCCAAGAGACCCGCGTCGCGACTCGAGAGGAGAGCGGAGTCCTTGGCTTCCCCTCGAGACGAGGCCTGACTCCCCGGGGGAGCCTGGAATGCAACCCCGAGATCCCTGCCTTCCCTGGAGAGGAATATTAGGTCCTGGACACACGCCTAGGTGAGGTCTCTTCGGCCCTGCGGTGACTCGAGCGCAACCCCCAGCTTTCCCTCGCAACCCGAGGGGAAGATTGGGCTTCCCAGGGCCAACCCAAGGGGAAGGCTGAGATCCCCGTCGTAACTCGAGAATCCCGCCGCAACTCGAGAAAAACCACGTGGTTCCCACCTCTTGGCAAGATGAGGCCCTTGCCCGCCACGGCGTCTCAAGGGAAGTCCCCTGTTCCGCCCTGAAGGGCGAAACGGTCCCTGACAGCCTTCCTGCGAGCCCCAAAAGTCCCCCGACACGCCGGGTTCCCTCGAGGGGAACACCGAGGGTCCCGGCACCGCTTCCTCTGAGCCCCTTCTCCCCTCCTGATCGCGACAGGAGAGGCGATTCCCCTGCGTGGTCTGGAAGGGGTTCCCGGCCTTCCCGGCGCACCTCAGGATGAGGCCGGTCTCACGAGGAAATTCGAGACGAGCCACGTGGGTGGGGCCACATGCCGAACGCCCCCGATTCCCCGGTCCGCCCTTGAGAAGGACCCGAGGCCCGGACCCCTCTTGGAAGGCAACCCTGTGGGGCAAGGCACAACACGAAGGGGCACTGGCACCCACGTGCAACGTCCGCAAAGACCCGCGGGTTCCACACACAGCTCGACGAGGGGCCTGAGACCCCCTGAGCAACTCGAGAGGCCAGCGGGGTTCCCTTCCTCAGACAATATGAGGCCTGACTCTCCTGTCCCAACTCTGCAGGGACCCTGCGGTCGTAGTCCGAAACAGAGAGGAAGCCTGAGGTTCCTGCCTCCCCTCGAGGTGAGGCCCTCTTCCGTTGCGCCAGACCCAGCGGAATCCCGAGGGGCCCCGCCACCTCCACAGGATCCCTCGCCTCTCAGAGGCACCCTGGGAAGTTCCCTAAGGTCCCCGGCAGAAGGCGAGGGACACGAGGGTTTCCCGCCACCCCCCGAGAAAGACCTCGAGAGTCCTTCTTCAACGCGTCTCGAGGCCCTAGTCCCCTCCCGTGACTCGAGAGCCAGGACGCGCTCCCCCTCGCCACGCGCATGGAGACCTGACTTCCCTGGCGCCGCACGAGAGGCTCCCTGAGATCCTCGTCGTGCCTAGTGAGAAAACCCCCACGGGGGCCGCAGCTCGAGGAAACCCCTGAGACGCCCCCGTCCTCGCGAGCTGAGGGCCTTCTTTTCCTGCATGGCCTGGAGAGCAATCCCGGGTCCTCTCTCCAAACGGAAGAGGAGGCTGGACTCCCTTGAGGCCGCTCAGGGGGCTCCAAGAGACCCGCGTCGCGACTCGAGAGGAGAGCGGAGTCCTTGGCTTCCCCTCGAGACGAGGCCTGACTCCCCGGGGGAGCCTGGAATGCAACCCCGAGATCCCTGCCTTCCCTGGAGAGGAATATTAGGTCCCGGACACACGCCTAGGTGAGGTCTCTTCGGCCCTGCGGTGACTCGAGCGCAACCCCCAGCTTTCCCTCGCAACCCGAGGGGAAGATTGGGCTTCCCAGGGCCAACCCAAGGGGAAGGCTGAGATCCCCGTCGTAACTCGAGAATCCCGCCGCAACTCGAGAAAAACCACGTGGTTCCCACCTCTTGGCAAGATGAGGCCCTTGCCCGCCACGGCGTCTCAAGGGAAGTCCCCTGTTCCGCCCTGAAGGGCGAAACGGTCCCTGACAGCCTTCCTGCGAGCCCCAAAAGTCCCCCGACACGCCGGGTTCCCTCGAGGGGAACACCGAGGGTCCCGGCACCGCTTCCTCTGAGCCCCTTCTCCCCTCCTGATCGCGACAGGAGAGGCGATTCCCCTGCGTGGTCTGGAAGGGGTTCCCGGCCTTCCCGGCGCACCTCAGGATGAGGCCGGTCTCACGAGGAAATTCGAGACGAGCCACGTGGGTGGGGCCACATGCCGAACGCCCCCGATTCCCCGGTCCGCCCTTGAGAAGGACCCGAGGCCCGGACCCCTCTTCGAAGGCAACCCTGTGGGGGAAGGCACAACACGAAGGGGCACTGCCAACCCCGTGCATCGTCCGCAAAGACCCGCGGGTTCCACACACAGCTCGACGAGGGGCCTGAGACCCCCTGAGCAACTCGAGAGGCCAGCGGGGTTCCCTTCCTCAGACAAGACGAGGCCTGACTCTCCTGTCCCAACTCTGCAGGGACCCTGCGGTCGGAGTCCGAAACGGAGAGGAAGCCTGAGGTTCCTGCTTCCCCTCGAGGTGAGGCCCTCTTCAGTTGTGCCAGACCCAGCGGAGTCCCGAGGGGCCCCGCCACCTCCACAGGATCCCTCGCCTCTCAGAGGCACCCTGGGAAGTTCCCTAAGGTCCCCGGCAGAAGGCGAGGGACACGAGGGTTTCCCGCCGCCCCCTGAGAAAGACCTCGAGAGTCCTTCTTCAACGCGTCTCGAGGCCCTAGTCCCCTCCCGTGACTCGAGAGCCAGGACGCGCTCCCCCTCGCCACACGCATGGAGAACTGACTTCCCTGGCGCCGCACGAGAGGCTCCCTGAGATCCTCGTCGTGCCTCGGGAGAAAACCCCCACGGGCGCCGCAGCTCGAGGAAACCCCTGAGACGCCCCCGTCCTCGCGAGCTGAGGGCCTTCTTTTCCTGCATGGCCTGGAGAGCAATCCCGGGTCCTCTCTCCAAACGGAAGAGGAGGCTGGACTCCCTTGAGGCCGCTCAGAGGGCTCCAAGAGACCCGCGTCGCGACTCGAGAGGAGAGCGGAGTCCTTGGCTTCCCCTCGAGACGAGGCCTGACTCCCCGGGGGAGCCTGGAATGCAACCCCGAGATCCCTGCCTTCCCTGGAGAGGAATAGTAGGTCCCGGACACACGCCTAGGTGAGGTCTCTTCGGCCCTGCGGTGACTCGAGCGCAACCCCCAGCTTTCCCTCACAACCCGAGGGGAAGATTGGGCTTCCCAGGGCCAACCCAAGGGGAAGGCTGAGATCCCCGTCGTAACTCGAGAATCCCGCCGCAACTCGAGAAAAACCACGTGGTTCCAACCTCTTGGCAAGATGAGGCCCTTGCCCGCCACGGCGTCTCAAGGGAAGTCCCCTGTTCCGCCCTGAAGGGCGAAACGGTCCCTGACAGCCTTCCTGCGAGCCCCAAAAGTCCCCCGACACGCCGAGTTCCCTCGAGGGGAACACCGAGGGTCCCGGCACCGCTTCCTCTGAGCCCCTTCTCCCCTCCTGATCGCGACAGGAGAGGCGATTCCCCTGCGTGGTCTGGAAGGGGTTCCCGGCCTTCCCGGCGCACCTCAGGAGGAGGCCGGTCTCACGAGGAAATTCGAGACGAGCCACGTGGGTGGGGCCACATGCCGAACGCCCCCGATTCCCCGGTCCGCCCTTGAGAAGGACCCGAGGCCCGGACCCCTCTTCGAAGGCAACCCTGTGGGGGAAGGCACAACACGAAGGGGCACTGCCACCCCCGTGCATCGTCCGCAAAGACCCGCGGGTTCCACACACAGCTCGACGAGGGGCCTGAGACCCCCTGAGCAACTCGAGAGGCCAGCGGGGTTCCCTTCCTCAGACAAGACGAGGCCTGACTCTCCTGTCCCAACTCTGCAGGGACCCTGCGGTCGGAGTCCGAAACGGAGAGGAAGCCTGAGGTTCCTGCCTCCCCTCGAGGTGAGGCCCTCTTCCGTTGCGCCAGACCCAGCGGAGTCCCGAGGGTCCCCGCCACCTCCACAGGATCCCTCGCCTCTCAGAGGCACCCTGGGAAGTTCCCTAAGGTCCCCGGCAGAAGGCGAGGGACACGAGGGTTTCCCGCCGCCCCCCGACAAAGACCTCGAGAGTCCTTCTTCAACGCGTCTCGAGGCCCTAGTCCCCTCCCGTGACTCGAGAGCCAGGACGCGCTCCCCCTCGCCACGCGCATGGAGACCTGACTTCCCTGGCGCCGCACGAGAGGCTCCCTGAGATCCTCGTCGTGCCTCGGGAGAAAACCCCCACGGGCGCCACAGCTCGAGGAAACCCCGGAGACGCCCCCATCCTCGCGAGCTGAGGGCCTTCTTTTCCTGCATGGCCTGGAGAGCAATCCCGGGTCCTCTCTCCAAGCGGAAGAGGAGGCTGGACTCCCTTGAGGCCGCTCAGGGGGCTCCAAGAGACCCGCGTCGCGACTCGAGAGGAGAGCGGAGTCCTTGGCTTCCCCTCGAGACGAGGCCTGACTCCCCGGGGGAGCCTGGAATGCAACCCCGAGATCCCTGCCTTCCCTGGAGAGGAATATTAGGGCCCGGACACACGCCTAGGTGAGGTCTCTTCGGCCCTGCAGTGACTCGAGCGCAACCCCCAGCTTTCCCTCGCAACCCGAGGGGAAGATTGGGCTTCCCAGTGCCAACTCAAGGGGAAGGCTGAGATCCCCGTCGTAACTCGAGAATCCCGCCGCAACTCGAGAAAAACCACGTGGTCCCCACCTCTTGGCAAGAGGAGGCCCTTGCCCGCCACGGCGTCTCAAGGGAAGTCCCCTGTTCCGCCCTGAAGGGCGAAACGGTCCCTGACAGCCTTCCTGCGACCTTCAAAAGCCCCCCGACACGCCGGGTTCCCTCGAGGGGAACACCGAGGGTCCCGGCACCGCTTCCTCTGAGCCCCTTTCCCCTCCTGATCGCGACAGGAGAGGCGATTCCCCTGCGTGGTCTGGAAGGGGTTCCCGGCCTTCCCGGCGCACCTCAGGATGAGGCCGGTCTCACGAGGAAATTCGAGACGAGCCACGTGGGTGGGGCCACATGCCGAACGCCCACGATTCCCCGGTCCGCCCTTGAGAAGGACCCGAGGCCCGGACCCCTCTTCGAAGGCAACCCTGTGGGGGAAGGCACAACACGAAGGGGCACTGCCACCCCCGTGCATC
Source organism: Bubalus kerabau (assembly GCF_029407905.1). Lineage (NCBI taxonomy): Eukaryota > Metazoa > Chordata > Mammalia > Artiodactyla > Bovidae > Bubalus > Bubalus kerabau. The sequence goes on along the minus strand of NW_026577889.1, from coordinate 2,692,518 downwards.
GTCCGCAAAGACCCGCGGGTTCCACACGCAGCTAAACGAGGGGCCTGAGACCCCCTGAGCAACTCGAGAGGCCAGCGGGGTTCCCTTCCTCAGACAAGACGAGGCCTGACTCTCCTGTCCCAACTCTGCAGGGACCCTGCGGTCGGAGTCCGAAACGGAGAGGAAGCCTGAGGTTCCTGCCTCCCCTCGAGGTGAGGCCCTCTTCCGTTGCGCCAGACCCAGCGGAGTCCCGAGGGGCCCCGCCACCTCCACAGGATCCCTCGCCTCTCAGAGGCACCCTGGGAAGTTCCCTAAGGTCCCCGGCAGAAGGCGAGGGACACGAGGGTTTCCCGCCGCCCCCCGAGAAAGACCTCGAGAGTCCTTCTTCGACGCGTCTCGAGGCCCTAGTCCCCTCCCGTGACTCGAGAGCCAGGACGCGCTCCCCCTCGCCACGCGCATGGAGACCTGACTTCCCTGGCGCCGCACGAGAGGCTCCCTGAGATCCTCGTCGTGCCTCGGGAGAAAACCCCCACGGGCGCCACAGCTCGAGGAAACCCCGGAGACGCCACCGTCCTCGCGAGCTGAGGGCCTTCTTTTCCTGCATGGCCTGGAGAGCAATCCCGGGTCCTCTCTCCAAACGGAAGAGGAGGCTGGACTCCCTTGAAGCCGCTCAGGGGGCTCCAAGAGACCCGCATCGCGACTCGAGAGGAGAGCGGAGTCCTTGGCTTCCCCTCGAGACGAGGCCTGACTCCCCGGGGGAGCCTGGAATGCAACCCCGAGATCCCTGCCTTCCCTTGAGAGGAATATTAGGGCACGGACACACGCCTAGGTGAGGTCTCTTCGGCCCTGCAGTGACTCGAGCGCAACCCCCAGCTTTCCCTCGCAACCCGAGGGGAAGATTGGGCTTCCCAGTGCCAACCCAAGGGGAAGGCTGAGATCCCCGTCGTAACTCGAGAATCCCGCCGCAACTCGAGAAAAACCACGTGGTTCCCACCTCTTGGCAAGATGAGGCCCTTGCCCGCCACGGCGTCTCAAGGGAAGTCCCCTGTTCTGCCCTGAAGGGCGAAACGGTCCCTGACAGCCTTCCTGCGACCCCCAAAAGTCCCCCGACACGCCGGGTTCCCTCGAGGGGAACACCGAGGGTCCCGGCACCGCTTCCTCTGAGCCCCTTCTCCCCTCCTGACCGCGACAGGAGAGGCGATTCCCCTGCGTGGTCTGGAAGGGGTTCCCGGCCTTCCCGGCGCACCTCAGGATGAGGCCGGTCTCACGAGGAAATTCGAGACGAGCCATGTGGGTGGGGCCACATGCCGAACGCCCCCGATTCCCCGGTCCGCCCTTGAGAAGGACCCGAGGCCCGGACCCCTCTTCGAAGGCAGCCCTGTGGGAGAAGGCACAACACAAAGGGGCACTGCCACCCCCGTGCATCGTACGCAAAGACCCGCAGGTTCCACACACAGCTCGACGAGGGGCCTGAGACCCCCTGAGCAACTCGAGAGGCCAGCGGGGTTCCCTTCCTCAGACAAGACGAGGCCTGACTCTCCTGTCCCAACTCTGCAGGGACCCTGCGGTCGGAGTCCGAAACGGAGAGGAAGCCTGAGGTTCCTGCCTCCCCTCGAGGTGAGGCCCTCTTCCGTTGCGCCAGACCCAGCGGAGTCCCGAGGGGCCCCGCCACCTCCACAGGATCCCTCGCCTCTCAGAGGCACCCTGGCAAGTTCCCTAAGGTCCCCGGCAGAAGGCGAGGGACACGAGGGTTTCCCGCCGCCCCCCCGAGAAAGACCTCGAGAGTCCTTCTTCAACGCGTCTCGAGGCCCTAGTCCCCTCCCGTGACTCGAGAGCCAGGACGCGCTCCCCCTCGCCACGCGCAAGGAGACCTGACTTCCCTGGCGCCGCACGAGGGGCTCCCTGAGATCCTCGTCGTGCCTCGGGAGAAAACCCCCACGGGCGCCGCAGCTCGAGGAAACCCCTGAGACGCCCCCGTCCTCGCGAGCTGAGGGCCTTCTTTTCCTGCATGGCCTGGAGAGCAATCCCGGGTCCTCTCTCCAAACGGAAGAGGAGGCTGGACTCCCTTGAGGCCGCTCAGGGGGCTCCAAGAGACCCGCGTCGCGACTCGAGAGGAGAGCGGAGTCCTTGGCTTCCCCTCGAGACGAGGCCTTACTCCCCGGGGGAGCCTGGAATGCAACCCCGAGATGCCCGCCTTCCCTGGAGAGGAATATTAGGTCCCGGACACACGCCTAGGTGAGGTCTCTTCAGCCCTGCGGTGACTCGAGCGCAACCCCCAGCTTTCCCTCGCAACCCGAGGGGAAGATTGGGCTTCCCAGGGCCAACCCAAGGGGAAGGCTGAGATCCCCGTCGTAACTCGAGAATCCCGCCGCAACTCGAGAAAAACCACGTGGTCCCCACCTCTTGGCAAGAGGAGGCCCTTGCCCGCCACGGCGTCTCAAGGGAAGTCCCCTGTTCCGCCCTGAAGGGCGAAACGGTCCCTGACAGCCTTCCTGCGACCCCCAAAAGTCCCCCGACACGCCGGGTTCCCTCGAGGGGAACACCGAGGGTCCCGGCACCGCTTCCTCTGAGCCCCTTCTCCCCTCCTGACCGCGACAGGAGAGGCGATTCCCCTGCGTGGTCTGGAAGGGGTTCCCGGCCTTCCCGGCGCACCTCAGGATGAGGCCGGTCTCACGAGGAAATTCGAGACGAGCCACGTGGGTGGGGCCACATGCCGAACGCCCCCGATTCCCCGGTCCGCCCTTGAGAAGGATCCGAGGCCCGGACCCCTCTTCGAAGGCCACCCTGTGGGTGAAGGCACAACACGAAGGGGCACTGCCACCCCCGTGCATCGTCCGCAAAGACCCGCGGGTTCCACACACAGCTCGACGAGGGGCCTGAGACCCCCTGAGCAACTCGAGAGGCCAGCGGGGTTCCCTTCCTCAGACAAGACGAGGCCTGACTCTCCTGTCCCAACTCTGCAGGGACCCTGCGGTCGGAGTCCGAAACGGAGAGGAAGCCTGAGGTTCCTGCCTCCCCTCGAGGTGAGGCCCTCTTCCGTTGCGCCAGACCCAGCGGAGTCCCGAGGGTCCCCGCCACCTCCACAGGATCCCTCGCCTCTCAGAGGCACCCTGGCAAGTTCCCTAAGGTCCCCGGCAGAAGGCGAGGGACACGAGGGTTTCCCGCCGCCCCCCGAGAAAGACCTCGAGAGTCCTTCTTCAACGCGTCTCGAGGCCCTAGTCCCCTCCCGTGACTCGAGAGCCAGGACGCGCTCCCCCTCGCCACGCGCATGGAGACCTGACTTCCCTGGCGCCGCACGAGAGGCTCCCTGAGATCCTCGTCGTGCCTCGGGAGAAAACCCCCACGGGCGCCACAGCTCGAGGAAACCCCGGAGACGCCCCCATCCTCGCGAGCTGAGGGCCTTCTTTTCCTGCATGGCCTGGAGAGCAATCCCGGGTCCTCTCTCCAAACGGAAGAGGAAGCTGGACTCCCTTGAGGCCGCTCAGGGGGCTCCAAGAGACCCGCGTCGCGACTCGAGAGGAGAGCGGAGTCCTTGGCTTCCCCTCGAGACGAGGCCTGACTCCCCGGGGGAGCCTGGAATGCAAGCCCGAGATCCCTGCTTTCCCTGGAGAGGAATATTAGGTCCCGGACACACGCCTAGGTGAGGTCTCTTCGGCCCTGCAGTGACTCGAGCGCAACCCCCAGCTTTCCCTCGCAACCCGAGGGGAAGATTGGGCTTCCCAGGGCCAACCCAAGGGGAAGGCTGAGATCCCCGTCGTAACTCGAGAATCCCGCCGCAACTCGAGAAAAACCACGTGGTTCCCACCTCTTGGCAAGATGAGGCCCTTGCCCGCCACGGCGTCTCAAGGGAAGTCCCCTGTTCCGCCCTGAAGGGCGAAACGGTCCCTGACAGCCTTCCTGCGACCCCCAAAAGTCCCCCGACACGCCGGGTTCCCTCGAGGGGAACACCGAGGGTCCCGGCACCGCTTCCTCTGAGCCCCTTCTCCCCTCCTGACCGCGACAGGAGAGGCGATTCCCCTGCGTGGTCTGGAAGGGGTTCCCGGCCTTCCCGGCGCACCTCAGGATGAGGCCGGTCTCACGAGGAAATTCGAGACGAGCCACGTGGGTGGGGCCACATGCCGAACGCCCCCGATTCCCCGGTCCGCCCTTGAAAAGGACCCGAGGCCCGGACCTCTCTACGAAGACAGCCCTGTGGGGGAAGGCACAACACGAAGGGGCACTGCCACCCCCGTGCATCGTCCGCAAAGACCCGCGGGTTCCACACACAGCTCGACGAGGGGCCTGAGACCCCCTGAGCAACTCGAGAGGCCAGCGGGGTTCCCTTCCTCAGACAAGACGAGGCCTGACTCTCCTGTCCCAACTCTGCAGGGACCCTGCGGTCGGAGTCCGAAACGGAGAGGAAGCCTGAGGTTCCTGCCTCCCCTCGAGGTGAGGCCCTCTTCCGTTGCGCCAGACCCAGCGGAGTCCCGAGGGGCCCCGCCACCTCCACAGGATCCCTCGCCTCTCAGAGGCACCCTGGGAAGTTCCCTAAGGTCCCCGGCAGAAGGCGAGGGACACGAGGGTTTCCCGCCGCCCCCCGTCAAAGACCTCGAGAGTCCTTCTTCAACGCATCTCGAGGCCGTAGTCCCCTCCCGTGACTCGAGAGCCAGGACGCGCTCCCCCTCGCCACGCGCATGGAGACCTGACTTCCCTGGCGCCGCACGAGAGGCTCCCTGAGATCCTCGTCGTGCCTCGGGAGAAAACCCCCACGGGGGCCGCAGCTCGAGGAAACACCTGAGACGCCCCCGTCCTCGCGAGCTGAGGGCCTTCTCTTCCTGCATGGCCTGGAGAGCAATCCCGGGTCCTCTCTCCAAACGGAAGAGGAGGCTGGACTCCCTTGAGGCCGCTCAGGGGGCTCCAAGAGACCCGCGTCGCGACTCGAGAGGAGAGCGGAGTCCTTGGCTTCCCCTCGAGACGAGGCCTGACTCCCCGGGGGAGCCTGGAATGCAACCCCGAGATGCCCGCCTTCCCTGGAGAGGAATATTAGGTCCCGGACACACGCCTAGGTGAGGTCTCTTCGGCCCTGCGGTGACTCGAGCGCAACCCCCAGCTTTCCCTCGCAACCCGAGGGGAAGATTGGGCTTCCCAGGGCCAACCCAAGGGGAAGGCTGAGATCCCCGTCGTAACTCGAGAATCCCGCCGCAACTCGAGAAAAACCACGTGGTCCCCAACTCTTGGCAAGAGGAGGCCCTTGCCCGCCACGGCGTCTCAAGGGAAGTCCCCTGTTCCGCCCTGAAGGGCGAAACGGTCCCTGACAGCCTTCCTGCGACCCCCAAAAGTCCCCCGACACGCCGGGTTCCCTTGAGGGGAACACCGAGGGTCCCGGCACCGCTTCCTCTGAGCCCCTTCTCCCCTCCTGATCGCGACAGGAGAGGCGATTCCCCTGCGTGGTCTGGAAGGGGTTCCCGGGCTTCCCGGCGCACCTCAGGATGAGGCCGGTCTCACGAGGAAATTCGAGACGAGCCACGTGGGTGGGGCCACATGCCGAACGCCCCCGATTCCCCGGTCCGCCCTTGAGAAGGACCCGAGGCCCGGACCCCTCTTCGAAGGCAACCCTGTGGGGGAAGGCACAACACGAAGGGGCACTGCCACCCCCGTGCATCGTCCGCAAAGACCCGCGGGTTCCACACACAGCTCGACGAGGGGCCTGAGACCCCCTGAGCAACTCGAGAGGCCAGCGGGGTTCCCTTCCTCAGACAAGACGAGGCCTGACTCTCCTGTCCCAACTCTGCAGGGACCCTGCGGTCGGAGTCCGAAACGGAGAGGAAGCCTGAGGTTCCTGCCTCCCCTCGAGGTGAGGCCCTCTTCCGTTGCGCCAGACCCAGCGGAGTCCCGAGGGGCCCCGCCACCTCCACAGGATCCCTCGCCTCTCAGAGGCACCCTGGGAAGTTCCCTAAGGTCCCGGCAGAAGGCGAGGGAAACGAGGGTTTCCCGCCGCCCCCCAAGAAAGACCTCGAGAGTCCTTCTTCAACGCGTCTCGAGGCCCTAGTCCCCTCCCGTGACTCGAGAGCCAGGACGCGCTCCCCCTCGCCACGCGCATGGAGACCTGACTTCCCTGGCGCCGCACGAGAGGCTCCCTGAGATCCTCGTCGTGCCTCGGGAGAAAACCCCACGGGCGCCGCAGCTCGAGGAAACCCCTGAGACGCCCCCGTCCTCGCGAGCTGAGGGCCTTCTTTTCCTGCATGGCCTGGAGAGCAATCCCGGGTCCTCTCTCCAAACGGAAGAGGAGGCTGGACTCCCTTGAGGCCGCTCAGGGGGCTCCAAGAGAACCGCGTCGCGACTCGAGAGGAGAGCGGAGTCCTTGGCTTCCCCTCGAGACGAGGCCTGACTCCCCGGGGGAGCCTGGAATGCAACCCCGAGATCCCTGCCTTCCTTGGAGAGGAATATCAGGTCCCGGACACACGCCTAGGTGAGGTCTCTTCGGGCCTGCGGTGACTCGAGAGCAACCCCCAGCTTTCCCTTGCAACCCGAGGGGAAGATTGGGCTTCCCAGGGCCAACCCAAGGGGAAGGCTGAGATCCCCGTCGTAACTCGAGAATCCCGCCGCAACTCGAGAAAAACCACGTGGTTCCCACCTCTTGGCAAGATGAGGCCCTTGCCCGCCACGGCGTCTCAAGGGAAGTCCCCTGTTCCGCCCTGAAGGGCGAAACGGTCCCTGACAGCCTTCCTGCGACCCCCAAAAGTCCCCCGACACGCCGGGTTCCCTCGAGGGGAACACCGAGGGTCCCGGCACCGCTTCCTCTGAGCCCCTTCTCCCCTCCTGATCGCGACAGGAGAGGCGATTCCCCTGCGTGGTCTGGAAGGGGTTCCCGGCCTTCCCGGCGCACCTCAGGATGAGGCCGGTCTCACGAGGAAATTCGAGACGAGCCACGTGGGTGGGGCCACATGCCGAACGCCCCCGATTCCCCGGTCCGCCCTTGAGAAGGACCCGAGGCCCGGACCCCTCTTCGAAGGCAACCCTGTGGGGGAAGGCACAACACGAAGGGGCACTGCCACCCCCGTGCATCGTCCGCAAAGACCCGCGGGTTCCACACACAGCTCGACGAGGGGCCTGAGACCCCCTGAGCAACTCGAGAGGCCAGCGGGTTTCCCTTCCTCAGACAAGACGAGGCCTGACTCTCCTGTCCCAACTCTGCAGGGACCCTGCGGTCGGAGTCCGAAACGGAGAGGAAGCCTGAGGTTCCTGCCTCCCCTCGAGGTGAGGCCCTCTTCCGTTGCGCCAGACCCAGCGGAGTCCCGAGGGGCCCCGCCACCTCCACAGGATCCCTCGCCTCTCAGAGGCACCCTGGGAAGTTCCCTAATGTCCCGGCAGAAGGCGAGGGAAACGAGGGTTTCCCGCCGCCCCCCAAGAAAGACCTCGAGAGTCCTTCTTCAACGCGTCTCGAGGCCCTAGTCCCCTCCCGTGACTCGAGAGCCAGGACGCGCTCCCCCTCGCCACGCGCATGGAGACCTGACTTCCCTGGCGCCGCACGAGAGGCTCCCTGAGATCCTCGTCGTGCCTCGGGAGAAAACCCCACGGGCGCCGCAGCTCGAGGAAACCCCTGAGACGCCCCCGTCCTCGCGAGCTGAGGGCCTTCTTTTCCTGCATGGCCTGGAGAGCAATCCCGGGTCCTCTCTCCAAACGGAAGAGGAGGCTGGACTCCCTTGAGGCCGCTCAGGGGGCTCCAAGAGACCCGCGTCGCGACTCGAGAGGAGAGCGGAGTCCTTGGCTTCCCCTCGAGACGAGGCCTGACTCCCCGGGGGAGCCTGGAATGCAACCCCGAGATCCCTGCCTTCCTTGGAGAGGAATATCAGGTCCCGGACACACGCCTAGGTGAGGTCTCTTCGGGCCTGCGGTGACTCGAGAGCAACCCCCAGCTTTCCCTCGCAACCCGAGGGGAAGATTGGGCTTCCCAGGGCCAACCCAAGGGGAAGGCTGAGATCCCCGTCGTAACTCGAGAATCCCGCCGCAACTCGAGAAAAACCACGTGGTTCCCACCTCTTGGCAAGATGAGGCCCTTGCCCGCCACGGCGTCTCAAGGGAAGTCCCCTGTTCCGCCCTGAAGGGCGAAACGGTCCCTGACAGCCTTCCTGCGACCCCCAAAAGTCCCCCGACACGCCGGGTTCCCTCGAGGGGAACACCGAGGGTCCCGGCACCGCTTCCTCTGAGCCCCTTCTCCCCTCCTGATCGCGACAGGAGAGGCGATTCCCCTGCGTGGTCTGGAAGGGGTTCCCGGCCTTCCCGGCGCACCTCAGGATGAGGCCGGTCTCACGAGGAAATTCGAGACGAGCCACGTGGGTGTGGCCACATGCCGAACGCCCCCGATTCCCCGGTCCGCCCTTGAGAAGGACCCGAGGCCCGGACCCCTCTTCGAAGGCAACCCTGTGGGGGAAGGCACAACACGAAGGGGCACTGCCACCCCCGTGCATCGTCCGCAAAGACCCGCGGGTTCCACACACAGCTCGACGAGGGGCCTGAGACCCCCTGAGCAACTCGAGAGGCCAGCGGGGCTCCCTTCCTCAGACAAGACGAGGCCTGACTCTCCTGTCCCAACTCTGCAGGGACCCTGCGGTCGGAGTCCGAAACGGAGAGGAAGCCTGAGGTTCCTGCCTCCCCTCGAGGTGAGGCCCTCTTCCGTTGCGCCAGACCCAGCGGAGTCCCGAGGGGCCCCGCCACCTCCACAGGATCCCTCGCCTCTCAGAGGCACCCTGGGAAGTTCCCTAAGGTCCCCTGCAGAAGGCGAGGGACACGAGGGTTTCCCGCCGCCCCCCGAGGAAGACCTCGAGAGTCCTTCTTCAACGCGTCTCGAGGCCCTAGTCCCCTCCCGTGACTCGAGAGCCAGGACGCGCTCCCCCTCGCCACGCGCATGGAGACCTGACTTCCCTGGCACCGCACGAGAGGCTCCCTGAGATCCTCGTCGTGCCTCGGGAGAAAACCCCCACGGGCGCCGCAGCTCGAGGAAACCCCTGAGACGCCCCCGTCCTCGCGAGTTGAGGGCCTTCTTTTCCTGCATGGCCTGGAGAGCAATCCCGGGTCCTCTCTCCAAACGGAAGAGGAGGCTGGACTCCCTTGAGGCCGCTCAGGGGGCTCCAAGAGACCCGCGTCGCGACTCGAGAGGAGAGCGGAGTCCTTGGCTTCCCCTCGAGACGAGGCCTGACTCCCCGGGGGAGCCTGGAATGCAACCCCGAGATCCCTGCCTTCCCTGGAGAGGAATATCAGGATCCCGGACACACGCCTAGGTGAGGTCTCTTCGGCCCTGCAGTGACTCGAGCGCAACCCCCAGCTTTCCCTCGCAACCCGAGGGGAAGATTGGGCTTCCCAGGGCCAACCCAAGGGGAAGGCTGAGATCCCCGTCGTAACTCGAGAATCCCGCCGCAACTCGAGAAAAACCACGTGGTTCCCACCTCTTGGCAAGATGAGGCCCTTGCCCGCCACGGCGTCTCAAGGGAAGTCCCCTGTTCCACCCTGAAGGGCGAAACGGTCCCTGACAGCCTTCCTGCGACCCCCAAAAGTCCCCCGACACGCCGGGTTCCCTCGAGGGGAACACCGAGGGTCCCGGCACCGCTTCCTCTGAGCCCCTTCTCCCCTCCTGATCGCGACAGGAGAGGCGATTCCCCTGCGTGGTCTGGAAGGGGTTCCCGGCCTTCCCGGCGCACCTCAGGATGAGGCCGGTCTCACGAGGAAATTCGAGACGAGCCACGTGGGTGGGGCCACATGCCGAACGCCCCCGATTCCCCGGTCCACCCTTGAGAAGGACCCGAGGCCCGGACCCCTCTTCGAAGGCAACCCTGTGGGTGAAGGCACAACACGAAGGGGCACTGCCACCCCCGTGCAGCGTCCGCAAAGACCCGCGGGTTCCACACACAGCTCGACGAGGGGCCTGAGACCCCCTGAGCAACTCGAGAGGCCAGCGGGGTTCCCTTCCTCAGACAAGACGAGGCCTGACTCTCCTGTCCCAACTCTGCAGGGACCCTGCGGTCTGAGTCCGAAACGGAGAGGAAGCCTGAGGTTCCTGCCTCCCCTCGAGGTGAGGCCCTCTTCCGTTGCGCCAGACCCAGCGGAGTCCCGAGGGGCCCCGCCACCTCCACAGGATCCCTCGCCTCTCAGAGGCACCCTGGGAAGTTCCCTAAGGTCCCCGGCAGAAGGCGAGGGACACGAGGGTTTCCCGCCGCCCCCCGAGGAAGACCTCGAGAGTCCTTCTTCAACGCGTCTCGAGGCCCTAGTCCCCTCCCGTGACTCGAGAGCCAGGACGCGCTCCCCCTCGCCACGCGCATGGAGACCTGACTTCCCTGGCACCGCACGAGAGGCTCCCTGAGATCCTCGTCGTGCCTCGGGAGAAAACCCCCACGGTCGCCGCAGCTCGAGGAAATCCCTGAGACGCCCCCGTCCTCGCGAGCTGAGGGCCTTCTTTTCCTGCATGGCCTGGAGAGCAATCCCGGGTCCTCTCTCCAAACGGAAGAGGAGGCTGGACTCCCTTGAGGCCGCTCAGGGGGCTCCAAGAGACCCGCGTCGGGACTCGAGAGTAGAGCGGAGTACTTGGCTTCCCCTCGAGACGAGGCCTGACTCCCCGGGGGAGCCTGGAATGCAACCCCGAGATCCCTGCCTTCCCTGGAGAGGAATAGTAGGTCCCGGACACACGCCTAGGTGAGGTCTCTTCAGCCCTGCAGTGACTCGAGCGCAACCCCCAGCATTCACTCGCAACCCGAGGGGAAGATTGGGCTTCCCAGGGCCAACCCAAGGGGAAGGCTGAGATCCCCGTCGTAACTCGAGAATCCCGCCGCAACTCGAGAAAAACCACGTGGTTCCCACCTCTTGGCAAGAGGAGGCCCTTGCCCGCCACGGCGTCTCAAGGGAAGTCCCCTGTTCCGCCCTGAAGGGCGAAACGGTCCCTGACAGCCTTCCTGCAACCCCCAAAAGTCCTCCGACACGCCGGGTTCCCTCGAGGGGAACACCGAGGGTCCCGGCACCGCTTCCTCTGAGCCCCTTCTCCCCTCCTGACCGCGACAGGAGAGGCGATTCCCCTGCGTGGTCTGGAAGGGGTTGCCGGCCTTCCCGGCGCACCTCAGGATGAGGCCGGTCTCACGAGGAAATTCGAGACGAGCCACGTGGGTGGGGCCACATGCCGAACGCACCCGATTCCCCGGTCCGCCCTTGAGAAGGACCCGAGGCCCGGACCCCTCTTCGAAGGCAACCCTGTGGGGGAAGGCACAACACGAAGGGGCACGGCCACCCCCGTGCATCGTCCGCAAAGACCCGCGGGTTCCACACACAGCTCGACGAGGGGCCTGAGACCCCCTGAGCAACTCGAGAGGCCAGCGGGGTTCCCTTCCTCAGACAAGACGAGGCCTGACTCTCCTGTCCCAACTCTGCAGGGACCCTGCGGTCGGAGTCCGAAACGGAGAGGAAGCCTGAGGTTGCTGCCTCCCCTCGAGGTGAGGCCCTCTTCCGTTCGCCAGACCCAGCGGAGTCCCGAGGGACCCCGCCACCTCCACAGGATCCCTCGCCTCTCAGAGGCACCCTGGCAAGTTCCCAAAGGTCCCCAGCAGAAGGCGAGGGACACGACGGTTTCCCGCCACCCCCCCAGAAAGACCTCGAGAGTCCTTCTTCAACGCGTCTCGAGGCCCTAGTCCCCTCCCCTGACTCGAGAGCCAGGACGCGCTCCCAATCGCCATGCGCATGGAGACCTGACTTCCCTGGCGCCGCACGAGAGGCTCCCTGAGATCCTCGTCGTGCCTCGGGAGAAAACCTCCACGGGCTCCGCAGCTCGAGGAAACCCCTGAGACGCCCCCGTCCTCGCGAGCTGAGGGCCTTCTTTTCCTGCATGGCCTGGAGAGCAATCCCGGGTCCTCTCTCCAAACGGAAGAGGAGGCTGGACTCCCTTGAGGCCACTCAGGGGGCTCCAAGAGACCCGCGTCGCGACTCGAGAGGAGAGCGGAGTCCTTGGCTTCCCCTCGAGACGAGGCCTGACTCCCCGGGGGAGCCTGGAATGCAACCCCGAGATCCCTGCCTTCCCTGGAGAGGAATATTAGGTCCTGGACACACGCCTAGGTGAGGTCTCTTCGGCCCTGCGGTGACTCGAGCGCAACCCCCAGCTTTCCCTCGCAACCCGAGGGGAAGATTGGGCTTCCCAGGGCCAACCCAAGGGGAAGGCTGAGATCCCCGTCGTAACTCGAGAATCCCGCCGCAACTCGAGAAAAACCACGTGGTTCCCACCTCTTGGCAAGATGAGGCCCTTGCCCGCCACGGCGTCTCAAGGGAAGTCCCCTGTTCCGCCCTGAAGGGCGAAACGGTCCCTGACAGCCTTCCTGCGAGCCCCAAAAGTCCCCCGACACGCCGGGTTCTCTCGAGGGGAACACCGAGGGTCCCGGCACCGCTTCCTCTGAGCCCCTTCTCCCCTCCTGATCGCGACAGGAGAGGCGATTCCCCTGCTTGGTCTGGAAGGGGTTCCCGGCCTTCCCGGCGCACCTCAGGAGGAGGCCGGTCTCACGAGGAAATTCGAGACGAGCCACGTGGGTGGGGCCACATGCCGAACGCCCCCGATTCCCCGGTCCGCCCTTGAGAAGGACCCGAGGCCCGGACCCCTCTTCGAAGGCAACCCTGTGGGGGAAGGCACAACACGAAGGGGCACTGCCACCCCCGTGCATCGTCCGCAAAGACCCGCGGGTTCCACACACAGCTCGACGAGGGGCCTGAGACCCCCTGAGCAACTCGAGAGGCCAGCGGGGTTCCCTTCCTCAGACAAGACGAGGCCTGACTCTCCTGTCCCAACTCTGCAGGGACCCTGCGGTCGGAGTCCGAAACGGAGAGGAAGCCTGAGGTTCCTGCTTCCCCTCGAGGTGAGGCCCTCTTCCGTTGTGCCAGACCCAGCGGAGTCCCGAGGGGCCCCGCCACCTCCACAGGATCCCTCGCCTCTCAGAGGCACCCTGGGAAGTTCCCTAAGGTCCCCGGCAGAAGGCGAGGGACACGAGGGTTTCCCGCCGCCCCCTGAGAAAGACCTCGAGAGTCCTTCTTCAACGCGTCTCGAGGCCCTAGTCCCCTCCCGTGACTCGAGAGCCAGGACGCGCTCCCCCTCGCCACACGCATGGAGACCTGACTTCCCTGGCGCCGCACGAGAGGCTCCCTGAGATCCTCGTCGTGCCTCGGGAGAAAACCCCCACGGGCGCCGCAGCTCGAGGAAACCCCTGAGACGCCCCCGTCCTCGCGAGCTGAGGGCCTTCTTTTCCTGCATGGCCTGGAGAGCAATCCCGGGTCCTCTCTCCAAACGGAAGAGGAGGCTGGACTCCCTTGAGGCCGCTCAGAGGGCTCCAAGAGACCCGCGTCGCGACTCGAGAGGAGAGCGGAGTCCTTGGCTTCCCCTCGAGACGAGGCCTGACTCCCCGGGGGAGCCTGGAATGCAACCCCGAGATCCCTGCCTTCCCTGGAGAGGAATATTAGGTCCCGGACACACGCCTAGGTGAGGTCTCTTCGGCCCTGCGGTGACTCGAGCGCAACCCCCAGCTTTCCCTCACAACCCGAGGGGAAGATTGGGCTTCCCAGGGCCAACCCAAGGGGAAGGCTGAGATCCCCGTCGTAACTCGAGAATCCCGCCGCAACTCGAGAAAAACCACGTGGTTCCAACCTCTTGGCAAGATGAGGCCCTTGCCCGCCACGGCGTCTCAAGGGAAGTCCCCTGTTCCGCCCTGAAGGGCGAAACGGTCCCTGACACCCTTCCTGCGAGCCCCAAAAGTCCCCCGACACGCCGGGTTCCCTCGAGGGGAACACCGAGGGTCCCGGCACCGCTTCCTCTGAGCCCCTTCTCCCCTCCTGATCGCGACAGGAGAGGCGATTCCCCTGCGTGGTCTGGAAGGGGTTCCCGGCCTTCCCGGCGCACCTCAGGAGGAGGCCGGTCTCACGAGGAAATTCGAGACGAGCCACGTGGGTGGGGCCACATGCCGAACGCCCCCGATTCCCCGGTCCGCCCTTGAGAAGGACCCGAGGCCCGGACCCCTCTTCGAAGGCAACCCTGTGGGGGAAGGCACAACACGAAGGGGCACTGCCACCCCCGTGCATCGTCCGCAAAGACCCGCGGGTTCCACACACAGCTCGACGAGGGGCCTGAGACCCCCTGAGCAACTCGAGAGGCCAGCGGGGTTCCCTTCCTCAGACAAGATGAGGCCTGACTCTCCTGTCCCAACTCTGCAGGGACCCTGCGGTCGGAGTCCGAAACGGAGAGGAAGCCTGAGGTTCCTGCCTCCCCTCGAGGTGAGGCCCTCTTCCGTTGCGCCAGACCCAGCGGAGTCCCGAGGGTCCCCGCCACCTCCACAGGATCCCTCGCCTCTCAGAGGCACCCTGGGAAGTTCCCTAAGGTCCCCGGCAGAAGGCGAGGGACACGAGGGTTTCCCGCCGCCCCCCGACAAAGACCTCGAGAGCCCTTCTTCAACGCGTCTCGAGGCCCTAGTCCCCTCCCGTGACTCGAGAGCCAGGACGCGCTCCCCCTCGCCACGCGCATGGAGACCTGACTTCCCTGGCGCCGCACGAGAGGCTCCCTGAGATCCTCGTCGTGCCTCGGGAGAAAACCCCCACGGGCGCCACAGCTCGAGGAAACCCCGGAGACGCCCCCATCCTCGCGAGCTGAGGGCCTTCTTTTCCTGCATGGCCTGGAGAGCAATCCCGGGTCCTCTCTCCAAGCGGAAGAGGAGGCTGGACTCCCTTGAGGCCGCTCAGGGGGCTCCAAGAGAACCGCGTCGCGACTCGAGAGGAGAGCGGAGTCCTTGGCTTCCCCTCGAGACGAGGCCTGACTCCCCGGGGGAGCCTGGAATGCAACCCCGAGATCCCTGCCTTCCCTGGAGAGGAATATTAGGGCCCGGACACACGCCTAGGTGAGGTCTCTTCGGCCCTGCAGTGACTCGAGCGCAACCCCCAGCTTTCCCTCGCAACCCGAGGGGAAGATTGGGCTTCCCAGTGCCAACTCAAGGGGAAGGCTGAGATCCCCGTCGTAACTCGAGAATCCCGCCGCAACTCGAGAAAAACCACGTGGTCCCCACCTCTTGGCAAGAGGAGGCCCTTGCCCGCCACGGCGTCTCAAGGGAAGTCCCCTGTTCCGCCCTGAAGGGCGAAACGGTCCCTGACAGCCTTCCTGCGACCTTCAAAAGCCCCCCGACACGCCGGGTTCCCTCGAGGGGAACACCGAGGGTCCCGGCACCGCTTCCTCTGAGCCCCTTCCCCCTCCTGATCGCGACAGGAGAGGCGATTCCCCTGCGTGGTCTGGAAGGGGTTCCCGGCCTTCCCGGCGCACCTCAGGATGAGGCCGGTCTCACGAGGAAATTCGAGACGAGCCACGTGGGTGGGGCCACATGCCGAACGCCCACGATTCCCCGGTCCGCCCTTGAGAAGGACCCGAGGCCCGGACCCCTCTTCGAAGGCAACCCTGTGGGGGAAGGCACAACACGAAGGGGCACTGCCACCCCCGTGCATCGTCCGCAAAGACCCGCGGGTTCCACACGCAGCTAAACGAGGGGCCTGAGACCCCCTGAGCAACTCGAGAGGCCAGCGGGGTTCCCTTCCTCAGACAAGACGAGGCCTGACTCTCCTGTCCCAACTCTGCAGGGACCCTGCGGTCGGAGTCCGAAACGGAGAGGAAGCCTGAGGTTCCTGCCTCCCCTCGAGGTGAGGCCCTCTTCCGTTGCGCCAGACCCAGCGGAGTCCCGAGGGGCCCCGCCACCTCCACAGGATCCCTCGCCTCTCAGAGGCACCCTGGGAAGTTCCCTAAGGTCCCCGGCAGAAGGCGAGGGACACGAGGGTTTCCCGCCGCCCCCCGAGAAAGACCTCGAGAGTCCTTCTTCAAAGCGTCTCGAGGCCCTAGTCCCCTCCCGTGACTCGAGAGCCAGGACGCGCTCCCCCTCGCCACGCGCATGGAGACCTGACTTCCCTGGCGCCGCACGAGAGGCTCCCTGAGATCCTCGTCGTGCCTCGGGAGAAAACCCCCACGGGCGCCACAGCTCGAGGAAACCCCGGAGACGCCACCGTCCTCGCGAGCTGAGGGCCTTCTTTTCCTGCATGGCCTGGAGAGCAATCCCGGGTCCTCTCTCCAAACGGAAGAGGAGGCTGGACTCCCTTGAGGCCGCTCAGGGGGCTCCAAGAGACCCGCATCGCGACTCGAGAGGAGAGCGGAGTCCTTGGCTTCCCCTCGAGACGAGGCCTGACTCCCCGGGGGAGCCTGGAATGCAACCCCGAGATCCCTGCCTTCCCTGGAGAGGAATATTAGGGCACGGACACACGCCTAGGTGAGGTCTCTTCGGCCCTGCAGTGACTCGAGCGCAACCCCCAGCTTTCCCTCGCAACCCGAGGGGAAGATTGGGCTTCCCAGTGCCAACCCAAGGGGAAGGCTGAGATCCCCGTCGTAACTCGAGAATCCCGCCGCAACTCGAGAAAAACCACGTGGTTCCCACCTCTTGGCAAGATGAGGCCCTTGCCCGCCACGGCGTCTCAAGGGAAGTCCCCTGTTCCGCCCTGAAGGGCGAAACGGTCCCTGACAGCCTTCCTGCGACCCCCAAAAGTCCCCCGACACGCCGGGTTCCCTCGAGGGGAACACCGAGGGTCCCGGCACCGCTTCCTCTGAGCCCCTTCTCCCCTCCTGACCGCGACAGGAGAGGCGATTCCCCTGCGTGTTCTGGAAGGGGTTCCCGGCCTTCCCGGCGCACCTCAGGATGAGGCCGGTCTCACGAGGAAATTCGAGACGAGCCACGTGGGTGGGGCCACATGCCGAACGCCCCCGATTCCCCAGTCCGCCCTTGAGAAGGACCCGAGGCCCGGACCCCTCTTCGAAGGCAGCCCTGTGGGAGAAGGCACAACACGAAGGGGCACTGCCACCCCCGTGCATCGTCCGCAAAGACCCGCAGGTTCCACACACAGCTCGACGAGGGGCCTGAGACCCCCTGAGCAACTCGAGAGGCCAGCAGGGTTCCCTTCCTCAGACAAGACGAGGCCTGACTCTCCTGTCCCAACTCTGCAGGGACCCTGCGGTCGGAGTCCGAAACGGAGAGGAAGCCTGAGGTTCCTGCCTCCCCTCGAGGTGAGGCCCTCTTCCGTTGCGCCAGACCCAGCGGAGTCCCGAGGGGCCCCGCCACCTCCACAGGATCCCTCGCCTCTCAGAGGCACCCTGGCAAGTTCCCTAAGGTCCCCGGCAGAAGGCGAGGGACACGAGGGTTTCCCGCCGCCCCCCCGAGAAAGACCTCGAGAGTCCTTCTTCAACGCGTCTCGAGGCCCTAGTCCCCTCCCGTGACTCGAGAGCCAGGACGCGCTCCCCCTCGCCACGCGCAAGGAGACCTGACTTCCCTGGCGCCGCACGAGGGGCTCCCTGAGATCCTCGTCGTGCCTCGGGAGAAAACCCCCACGGGCGCCGCAGCTCGAGGAAACCCCGGAGACGCCCCCGTCCTCGCGAGCTGAGGGCCTTCTTTTCCTGCATGGCCTGGAGAGCAATCCCGGGTCCTCTCTCCAAACGGAAGAGGAGGCTGGACTCCCTAGAGGCCGCTCAGGGGGCTCCAAGAGACCCGCGTCGCGACTCGAGAGGAGAGCGGAGTCCTTGGCTTCCCCTCGAGACGAGGCCTTACTCCCCGGGGGAGCCTGGAATGCAACCCCGAGATGCCCGCCTTCCCTGGAGAGGAATATTAGGTCCCGGACACACGCCTAGGTGAGGTCTCTTCGGCCCTGCGGTGACTCGAGCGCAACCCCCAGCTTTCCCTCGCAACCCGAGGGGAAGATTGGGCTTCCCAGGGCCAACCCAAGAGGAAGGCTGAGATCCCCGTCGTAACTCGAGAATCCCGCCGCAACTCGAGAAAAACCACGTGGTCCCCACCTCTTGGCAAGAGGAGGCCCTTGCCCGCCACGGCGTCTCAAGGGAAGTCCCCTGTTCCGCCCTGAAGGGCGAAACGGTCCCTGACAGCCTTCCTGCGACCCCCAAAAGTCCCCCGACACGCCGGGTTCCCTCGAGGGGAACACCGAGGGTCCCGGCACCGCTTCCTCTGAGCCCCTTCTCCCCTCCTGACCGCGACAGGAGACGCGATTCCCCTGCGTGGTCTGGAAGGGGTTCCCGGCCTTCCCGGCGCACCGCAGGATGAGGCCGGTCTCACGAGGAAATTCGAGACGAGCCACGTGGGTGGGGCCACATGCCGAACGCCCCCGATTCCCCGGTCCGCCCTTGAGAAGGACCCGAGGCCCGGACCCCTCTTTGAAGGCAGCCCTGTGGGAGAAGGCACAACACGAAGGGGCACTGCCACCCCCGTGCATCGTCCGCAAAGACCCGCGGGTTCCACACACAGCTCGACGAGGGGCCTGAGACCCCCTGAGCAACTCGAGAGGCCAGCGGGGTTCCCTTCCTCAGACAAGACGAGGCCTGACTCTCCTGTCCCAACTCTGCAGGGACCCTGCGGTCGGAGTCCGAAACGGAGAGGAAGCCTGAGGTTCCTGCCTCCCCTCGAGGTGAGGCCCTCTTCCGTTGCGCCAGACCCAGCGGAGTCCCGAGGGGCCCCGCCACCTCCACAGGATCCCTCGCCTCTCACAGGCACCCTGGGAAGTTCCCTAAGGTCCCCGGCAGAAGGCGAGGGACACGAGGGTTTCCCGCCGCCCCCCGACAAAGACCTCGAGAGTCCTTCTTCAACGCGTCTCGAGGCCCTAGTCCCCTCCCGTGACTCGAGAGCCAGGACGCGCTCCCCCTCGCCACGCGCATGGAGACCTGGCTTCCCTGGCGCCGCACGAGAGGCTCCCTGAGATCCTCGTCGTGCCTCTGGAGAAAACCCCCACAGGCGCCGCAGCTCGAGGAAACCCCTGAGACGCCCCCGTCCTCGCGAGCTGAGGGCCTTCTTTTCCTGCATGGCCTGGAGAGCAATCCCGGGTCCTCTCTCCAAACGGAAGAGGAGGCTGGACTCCCTTGAGGCCGCTCAGGGGGCTCCAAGAGACCCGCGTCGCGACTCGAGAGGAGAGCGGAGTCCTTGGCTTCCCCTCGAGACGAGGCCTGACTCCCCGGGGGAGCCTGGAATGCAACCCCGAGATGCCCGCCTTCCCTGGAGAGGAATATTAGGTCCCGGACACACGCCTAGGTGAGGTCTCTTCGGCCCTGCAGTGACTCGAGCGCAACCCCCAGCTTTCCCTCGCAACCCGAGGGGAAGATTGGGCTTCCCAGGGCCAACCCAAGGGGAAGGCTGAGATCCCCGTCGTAACTCGAGAATCCCGCCGCAACTCGAGAAAAACCACGTGGTTCCCACCTCTGGGCAAGAGGAGGCCCTTGCCCGCCACGGCGTCTCAAGGGAAGTCCCCTGTTCCGCCCTGAAGTGCGAAACGGTCCCTGACAGCCTTCCTGCGACCCCCAAAAGTCCCCCGACACGCCGGGTTCCCTCGAGGGGAACACCGAGGGTCCCGGCACCGCTTCCTCTGAGCCCCTTCTCCCCTCCTGACCGCGACAGGAGAGGCGATTCCCCTGCGTGTTCTGGAAGGGGTTCCCGGCCTTCCCGGCGCACCTCAGGATGAGGCCGGTCTCACGAGGAAATTCGAGACGAGCCACGTGGGTGGGGCCACATGCCGAACGCCCCCGATTCCCCGGTCCGCCCTTGAGAAGGACCCGAGGCCCGGACCCCTCTTCGAAGGCAACCCTGTGGGTGAAGGCACCACACGAAGGGGCACTGCCACCCCCGTGCATCGTCCGCAAAGACCCGCGGGTTCCACACACAGCTCGACGAGGGGCCTGAGACCCCCTGAGCAACTCGAGAGGCCAGCGGGGTTCCCTTCCTCAGACAAGACGAGGCCTGACTCTCCTGTCCCAACTCTGCAGGGACCCTGCGGTCGGAGTCCGAAACGGAGAGGAAGCCTGAGGTTGCTGCCTCCCCTCGAGGTGAGGCCCTCTTCCGTTGCGCCAGACCCAGCGGAGTCCCGAGGGGCCCCCCACCTCCACAGGATCCCTCGCCTCTCAGAGGCACCCTGGCAAGTTCCCTAAGGTCCCCGGCAGAAGGCGAGGGACACGAGGGTTTCCCGCCGCCCCCCGAGGAAGACCTCGAGAGTCCTTCTTCAACGCGTCTCGAGGCCCTAGTCCCCTCCCATGTCTCGAGAGCCAGGACGCGCTCCCCCTCGCCACGCGCATGGAGACCTGACTTCCCTGGCGCCGCACGAGAGGCTCCCTGAGATCCTCGTCGTGCCTCGGGAGAAAACCCCCACGGGCGCCGCAGCTCGAGGAAACCCCTGAGACGCCCCCGTCCTCGCGAGCTGAGGGCCTTATTTTCCTGCATGGCCTGGAGAGCAATCCCGGGTCCTCTCTCCAAACGGAAGAGGAGGCTGGACTCCCTTGAGGCCGCTCAGGGGGCTCCAAGAGACCCGCGTCGAGACTCGAGAGGAGAGCTGAGTCCTTGGCTTCCCCTCGAGACGAGGCCTGACTCCCCGGGGGAGGCTGGAATGCAACCCCGAGATCCCTGCCTTCCCTGGAGAGGAATATTAGGTCCCGGACACACGCCTAGGTGAGGTCTCTTCGGCCCTGCAGTGACTCGAGCGCAACCCCCAGCTTTCCCTCGCAACCCGAGGGGAAGATTGGGCTTCCCAGGGCCAACCCAAGGGGAAGGCTGAGATCCACGTCGTAACTCGAGAATCCCGCCGCAACTCGAGAAAAACCACGTGGTTCCCACCTCTGGGCAAGAGGAGGCCCTTGCCCGCCACGGCGTCTCAAGGGAAGTCCCCTGTTCCGCCCTGAAGTGCGAAACGGTCCCTGACAGCCTTCCTGCGACCCCCAAAAGTCCCCCGACACGCCGGGTTCCCTCGAGGGGAACACCGAGGGTCCCGGCACCGCTTCCTCTGAGCCCCTTCTCCCCTCCTGACCGCGACAGGAGAGGCGATTCCCCTGCGTGTTCTGGAAGGGGTTCCCGGCCTTCCCGGCGCACCTCAGGATGAGGCCGGTCTCACGAGGAAATTCGAGACGAGCCACGTGGGTGGGGCCACATGCCGAACGCCCCCGATTCCCCGGTCCGCCCTTGAGAAGGACCCGAGGCCCGGACCCCTCTTCGAAGGCAACCCTGTGGGTGAAGGCACCACACGAAGGGGCACTGCCACCCCCGTGCATCGTCCGCAAAGACCCGCGGGTTCCACACACAGCTCGACGAGGGGCCTGAGACCCCCTGAGCAACTCGAGAGGCCAGCGGGGTTCCCTTCCTCAGACAAGACGAGGCCTGACTCTCCTGTCCCAACTCTGCAGGGACCCTGCGGTCGGAGTCCAAAACGGAGAGGAAGCCTGAGGTTGCTGCCTCCCCTCGAGGTGAGGCCCTCTTCCGTTGCGCCAGACCCAGCGGAGTCCCGAGGGGCCCCCCACCTCCACAGGATCCCTCGCCTCTCAGAGGCACCCTGGCAAGTTCCCTAAGGTCCCCGGCAGAAGGCGAGGGACACGAGGGTTTCCCGCCGCCCCCCGAGGAAGACCTCGAGAGTCCTTCTTCAACGCGTCTCGAGGCCCTAGTCCCCTCCCATGTCTCGAGAGCCAGGACGCGCTCCCCCTCGCCACGCGCATGGAGACCTGACTTCCCTGGCGCCGCACGAGAGGCTCCCTGAGATCCTCGTCGTGCCTCGGGAGAAAACCCCCACGGGCGCCGCAGCTCGAGGAAACCCCTGAGACGCCCCCGTCCTCGCGAGCTGAGGGCCTTATTTTCCTGCATGGCCTGGAGAGCAATCCCGGGTCCTCTCTCCAAACGGAAGAGGAGGCTGGACTCCCTTGAGGCCGCTCAGGGGGCTCCAAGAGACCCGCGTCGAGACTCGAGAGGAGAGCTGAGTCCTTGGCTTCCCCTCGAGACGAGGCCTGACTCCCCGGGGGAGGCTGGAATGCAACCCCGAGATCCCTGCCTTCCCTGGAGAGGAATATTAGGTCCCGGACACACGCCTAGGTGAGGTCTCTTCGGCCCTGCAGTGACTCGAGCGCAACCCCCAGCTTTCCCTCGCAACCCGAGGGGAAGATTGGGCTTCCCAGGGCCAACCCAAGGGGAAGGCTGAGATCCACGTCGTAACTCGAGAATCCCGCCGCAACTCGAGAAAAACCACGTGGTTCCCACCTCTGGGCAAGAGGAGGCCCTTGCCCGCCACGGCGTCTCAAGGGAAGTCCCCTGTTCCGCCCTGAAGGGCGAAACGGTCCCTGACAGCCTTCCTGCGACCCCCAAAAGTCCCCCGACACGCCGGGTTCCCTCGAGGGGAACACCGAGGGTCCCGGCACCGCTTCCTCTGAGCCCCTTCTCCCCTCCTGATCGCGACAGGAGAGGCGATTCCCCTGCGTGGTCTGGAAGGGGTTCCCGGCCTTCCCGGCGCACCTCAGGATGAGGCCGGTCTCACGAGGAAATTCGAGACGAGCCACGTGGGTGGGGCCACATGCCGAACGCCCCCGATTCCCCGGTCCGCCCTTGAGAAGGACCCGAGGCCCGGACCCCTCTTTGAAGGCAGCCCTGTGGGAGAAGGCACAACACGAAGGGACACTGCCACCCCCGTGCATCGTCCGCAAAGACCCGCGGGTTCCACACACAGCTCGACGAGGGGCCTGAGACCCCCTGAGCAACTCGAGAGGCCAGCGGGGTTCCCTTCCTCAGACAAGACGAGGCCTGACTCTCCTGTCCCAACTCTGCAGGGACCCTGCGGTCGGAGTCCGAAACGGAGAGGAAGCCTGAGGTTCCTGCCTCCCCTCGAGGTGAGGCCCTCTTCCGTTGCGCCAGACCCAGCGGCGTCCCGAGGGGCCCCGCCACCTCCACAGGATCCCTCGCCTCTCACAGGCACCCTGGGAAGTTCCCTAAGGTCCCCGGCAGAAGGCGAGGGACACGAGGGTTTCCCGCCGCCCCCCGACAAAGACCTCGAGAGTCCTTCTTCAACGCGTCTCGAGGCCCTAGTCCCCTCCCGTGACTCGAGAGCCAGGACGCGCTCCCCCTCGCCACGCGCATGGAGACCTGACTTCCCTGGCGCCGCACGAGAGGCTCCCTGAGATCCTCGTCGTGCCTCGGGAGAAAACCCCCACGGGCGCCGCAGCTCGAGGAAACCCCTGAGACGCCCCCGTCCTCGCGAGCTGAGGGCCTTATTTTCCTGCATGGCCTGGAGAGCAATCCCGGGTCCTCTCTCCAAACGGAAGAGGAGGCTGGACTCCCTTGAGGCCGCTCAGGGGGCTCCAAGAGACCCGCGTCGAGACTCGAGAGGAGAGCTGAGTCCTTGGCTTCCCCTCGAGACGAGGCCTGACTCCCCGGGGGAGGCTGGAATGCAACCCCGAGATCCCTGCCTTCCCTGGAGAGGAATATTAGGTCCCGGACACACGCCTAGGTGAGGTCTCTTCGGCCCTGCAGTGACTCGAGCGCAACCCCCAGCTTTCCCTCGCAACCCGAGGGGAAGATTGGGCTTCCCAGGGCCAACCCAAGAGGAAGGCTGAGATCCCCGTCGTAACTCGAGAATCCCGCCGCAACTCGAGAAAAACCACGTGGTCCCCACCTCTTGGCAAGAGGAGGCCCTTGCCCGCCACGGCGTCTCAAGGGAAGTCCCCTGTTCCGCCCTGAAGGGCGAAACGGTCCCTGACAGCCTTCCTGCGACCCCCAAAAGTCCCCCGACACGCCGGGTTCCCTCGAGGGGAACACCGAGGGTCCCGGCACCGCTTCCTCTGAGCCCCTTCTCCCCTCCTGACCGCGACAGGAGACGCGATTCCCCTGCGTGGTCTGGAAGGGGTTCCCGGCCTTCCCGGCGCACCGCAGGATGAGGCCGGTCTCACGAGGAAATTCGAGACGAGCCACGTGGGTGGGGCCACATGCCGAACGCCCCCGATTCCCCGGTCCGCCCTTGAGAAGGACCCGAGGCCCGGACCCCTCTTTGAAGGCAGCCCTGTGGGAGAAGGCACAACACGAAGGGGCACTGCCACCCCCGTGCATCGTCCGCAAAGACCCGCGGGTTCCACACACAGCTCGACGAGGGGCCTGAGACCCCCTGAGCAACTCGAGAGGCCAGCGGGGTTCCCTTCCTCAGACAAGACGAGGCCTGACTCTCCTGTCCCAACTCTGCAGGGACCCTGCGGTCGGAGTCCGAAACGGAGAGGAAGCCTGAGGTTCCTGCCTCCCCTCGAGGTGAGGCCCTCTTCCGTTGCGCCAGACCCAGCGGAGTCCCGAGGGGCCCCGCCACCTCCACAGGATCCCTCGCCTCTCACAGGCACCCTGGGAAGTTCCCTAAGGTCCCCGGCAGAAGGCGAGGGACACGAGGGTTTCCCGCCGCCCCCCGACAAAGACCTCGAGAGTCCTTCTTCAACGCGTCTCGAGGCCCTAGTCCCCTCCCGTGACTCGAGAGCCAGGACGCGCTCCCCCTCGCCACGCGCATGGAGACCTGGCTTCCCTGGCGCCGCACGAGAGGCTCCCTGAGATCCTCGTCGTGCCTCTGGAGAAAACCCCCACAGGCGCCGCAGCTCGAGGAAACCCCTGAGACGCCCCCGTCCTCGCGAGCTGAGGGCCTTCTTTTCCTGCATGGCCTGGAGAGCAATCCCGGGTCCTCTCTCCAAACGGAAGAGGAGGCTGGACTCCCTTGAGGCCGCTCAGGGGGCTCCAAGAGACCCGCGTCGCGACTCGAGAGGAGAGCGGAGTCCTTGGCTTCCCCTCGAGACGAGGCCTGACTCCCCGGGGGAGCCTGGAATGCAACCCCGAGATGCCCGCCTTCCCTGGAGAGGAATATTAGGTCCCGGACACACGCCTAGGTGAGGTCTCTTCGGCCCTGCAGTGACTCGAGCGCAACCCCCAGCTTTCCCTCGCAACCCGAGGGGAAGATTGGGCTTCCCAGGGCCAACCCAAGGGGAAGGCTGAGATCCCCGTCGTAACTCGAGAATCCCGCCGCAACTCGAGAAAAACCACGTGGTTCCCACCTCTGGGCAAGAGGAGGCCCTTGCCCGCCACGGCGTCTCAAGGGAAGTCCCCTGTTCCGCCCTGAAGTGCGAAACGGTCCCTGACAGCCTTCCTGCGACCCCCAAAAGTCCCCCGACACGCCGGGTTCCCTCGAGGGGAACACCGAGGGTCCCGGCACCGCTTCCTCTGAGCCCCTTCTCCCCTCCTGACCGCGACAGGAGAGGCGATTCCCCTGCGTGTTCTGGAAGGGGTTCCCGGCCTTCCCGGCGCACCTCAGGATGAGGCCGGTCTCACGAGGAAATTCGAGACGAGCCACGTGGGTGGGGCCACATGCCGAACGCCCCCGATTCCCCGGTCCGCCCTTGAGAAGGACCCGAGGCCCGGACCCCTCTTCGAAGGCAACCCTGTGGGTGAAGGCACCACACGAAGGGGCACTGCCACCCCCGTGCATCGTCCGCAAAGACCCGCGGGTTCCACACACAGCTCGACGAGGGGCCTGAGACCCCCTGAGCAACTCGAGAGGCCAGCGGGGTTCCCTTCCTCAGACAAGACGAGGCCTGACTCTCCTGTCCCAACTCTGCAGGGACCCTGCGGTCGGAGTCCGAAACGGAGAGGAAGCCTGAGGTTGCTGCCTCCCCTCGAGGTGAGGCCCTCTTCCGTTGCGCCAGACCCAGCGGAGTCCCGAGGGGCCCCCCACCTCCACAGGATCCCTCGCCTCTCAGAGGCACCCTGGCAAGTTCCCTAAGGTCCCCGGCAGAAGGCGAGGGACACGAGGGTTTCCCGCCGCCCCCCGAGGAAGACCTCGAGAGTCCTTCTTCAACGCGTCTCGAGGCCCTAGTCCCCTCCCATGTCTCGAGAGCCAGGACGCGCTCCCCCTCGCCACGCGCATGGAGACCTGACTTCCCTGGCGCCGCACGAGAGGCTCCCTGAGATCCTCGTCGTGCCTCGGGAGAAAACCCCCACGGGCGCCGCAGCTCGAGGAAACCCCTGAGACGCCCCCGTCCTCGCGAGCTGAGGGCCTTATTTTCCTGCATGGCCTGGAGAGCAATCCCGGGTCCTCTCTCCAAACGGAAGAGGAGGCTGGACTCCCTTGAGGCCGCTCAGGGGGCTCCAAGAGACCCGCGTCGAGACTCGAGAGGAGAGCTGAGTCCTTGGCTTCCCCTCGAGACGAGGCCTGACTCCCCGGGGGAGGCTGGAATGCAACCCCGAGATCCCTGCCTTCCCTGGAGAGGAATATTAGGTCCCGGACACACGCCTAGGTGAGGTCTCTTCGGCCCTGCAGTGACTCGAGCGCAACCCCCAGCTTTCCCTCGCAACCCGAGGGGAAGATTGGGCTTCCCAGGGCCAACCCAAGGGGAAGGCTGAGATCCACGTCGTAACTCGAGAATCCCGCCGCAACTCGAGAAAAACCACGTGGTTCCCACCTCTGGGCAAGAGGAGGCCCTTGCCCGCCACGGCGTCTCAAGGGAAGTCCCCTGTTCCGCCCTGAAGTGCGAAACGGTCCCTGACAGCCTTCCTGCGACCCCCAAAAGTCCCCCGACACGCCGGGTTCCCTCGAGGGGAACACCGAGGGTCCCGGCACCGCTTCCTCTGAGCCCCTTCTCCCCTCCTGACCGCGACAGGAGAGGCGATTCCCCTGCGTGTTCTGGAAGGGGTTCCCGGCCTTCCCGGCGCACCTCAGGATGAGGCCGGTCTCACGAGGAAATTCGAGACGAGCCACGTGGGTGGGGCCACATGCCGAACGCCCCCGATTCCCCGGTCCGCCCTTGAGAAGGACCCGAGGCCCGGACCCCTCTTCGAAGGCAACCCTGTGGGTGAAGGCACCACACGAAGGGGCACTGCCACCCCCGTGCATCGTCCGCAAAGACCCGCGGGTTCCACACACAGCTCGACGAGGGGCCTGAGACCCCCTGAGCAACTCGAGAGGCCAGCGGGGTTCCCTTCCTCAGACAAGACGAGGCCTGACTCTCCTGTCCCAACTCTGCAGGGACCCTGCGGTCGGAGTCCAAAACGGAGAGGAAGCCTGAGGTTGCTGCCTCCCCTCGAGGTGAGGCCCTCTTCCGTTGCGCCAGACCCAGCGGAGTCCCGAGGGGCCCCCCACCTCCACAGGATCCCTCGCCTCTCAGAGGCACCCTGGCAAGTTCCCTAAGGTCCCCGGCAGAAGGCGAGGGACACGAGGGTTTCCCGCCGCCCCCCGAGGAAGACCTCGAGAGTCCTTCTTCAACGCGTCTCGAGGCCCTAGTCCCCTCCCATGTCTCGAGAGCCAGGACGCGCTCCCCCTCGCCACGCGCATGGAGACCTGACTTCCCTGGCGCCGCACGAGAGGCTCCCTGAGATCCTCGTCGTGCCTCGGGAGAAAACCCCCACGGGCGCCGCAGCTCGAGGAAACCCCTGAGACGCCCCCGTCCTCGCGAGCTGAGGGCCTTATTTTCCTGCATGGCCTGGAGAGCAATCCCGGGTCCTCTCTCCAAACGGAAGAGGAGGCTGGACTCCCTTGAGGCCGCTCAGGGGGCTCCAAGAGACCCGCGTCGAGACTCGAGAGGAGAGCTGAGTCCTTGGCTTCCCCTCGAGACGAGGCCTGACTCCCCGGGGGAGGCTGGAATGCAACCCCGAGATCCCTGCCTTCCCTGGAGAGGAATATTAGGTCCCGGACACACGCCTAGGTGAGGTCTCTTCGGCCCTGCAGTGACTCGAGCGCAACCCCCAGCTTTCCCTCGCAACCCGAGGGGAAGATTGGGCTTCCCAGGGCCAACCCAAGGGGAAGGCTGAGATCCACGTCGTAACTCGAGAATCCCGCCGCAACTCGAGAAAAACCACGTGGTTCCCACCTCTGGGCAAGAGGAGGCCCTTGCCCGCCACGGCGTCTCAAGGGAAGTCCCCTGTTCCGCCCTGAAGGGCGAAACGGTCCCTGACAGCCTTCCTGCGACCCCCAAAAGTCCCCCGACACGCCGGGTTCCCTCGAGGGGAACACCGAGGGTCCCGGCACCGCTTCCTCTGAGCCCCTTCTCCCCTCCTGATCGCGACAGGAGAGGCGATTCCCCTGCGTGGTCTGGAAGGGGTTCCCGGCCTTCCCGGCGCACCTCAGGATGAGGCCGGTCTCACGAGGAAATTCGAGACGAGCCACGTGGGTGGGGCCACATGCCGAACGCCCCCGATTCCCCGGTCCGCCCTTGAGAAGGACCCGAGGCCCGGACCCCTCTTTGAAGGCAGCCCTGTGGGAGAAGGCACAACACGAAGGGACACTGCCACCCCCGTGCATCGTCCGCAAAGACCCGCGGGTTCCACACACAGCTCGACGAGGGGCCTGAGACCCCCTGAGCAACTCGAGAGGCCCGCGGGGTTCCCTTCCTCAGACAAGACGAGGCCTGACTCTCCTGTCCCAACTCTGCAGGGACCCTGCGGTCGGAGTCCGAAACGGAGAGGAAGCCTGAGGTTCCTGCCTCCCCTCGAGGTGAGGCCCTCTTCCGTTGCGCCAGACCCAGCGGCGTCCCGAGGGGCCCCGCCACCTCCACAGGATCCCTCGCCTCTCACAGGCACCCTGGGAAGTTCCCTAAGGTCCCCGGCAGAAGGCGAGGGACACGAGGGTTTCCCGCCGCCCCCCGACAAAGACCTCGAGAGTCCTTCTTCAACGCGTCTCGAGGCCCTAGTCCCCTCCCGTGACTCGAGAGCCAGGACGCGCTCCCCCTCGCCACGCGCATGGAGACCTGACTTCCCTGGCGCCGCACGAGAGGCTCCCTGAGATCCTCGTCGTGCCTCGGGAGAAAACCCCCACGGGCGCCGCAGCTCGAGGAAACCCCTGAGACGCCCCCGTCCTCGCGAGCTGAGGGCCTTATTTTCCTGCATGGCCTGGAGAGCAATCCCGGGTCCTCTCTCCAAACGGAAGAGGAGGCTGGACTCCCTTGAGGCCGCTCAGGGGGCTCCAAGAGACCCGCGTCGAGACTCGAGAGGAGAGCTGAGTCCTTGGCTTCCCCTCGAGACGAGGCCTGACTCCCCGGGGGAGGCTGGAATGCAACCCCGAGATCCCTGCCTTCCCTGGAGAGGAATATTAGGTCCCGGACACACGCCTAGGTGAGGTCTCTTCGGCCCTGCAGTGACTCGAGCGCAACCCCCAGCTTTCCCTCGCAACCCGAGGGGAAGATTGGGCTTCCCAGGGCCAACCCAAGGGGAAGGCTGAGATCCACGTCGTAACTCGAGAATCCCGCCGCAACTCGAGAAAAACCACGTGGTTCCCACCTCTGGGCAAGAGGAGGCCCTTGCCCGCCACGGCGTCTCAAGGGAAGTCCCCTGTTCCGCCCTGAAGTGCGAAACGGTCCCTGACAGCCTTCCTGCGACCCCCAAAAGTCCCCCGACACGCCGGGTTCCCTCGAGGGGAACACCGAGGGTCCCGGCACCGCTTCCTCTGAGCCCCTTCTCCCCTCCTGACCGCGACAGGAGAGGCGATTCCCCTGCGTGTTCTGGAAGGGGTTCCCGGCCTTCCCGGCGCACCTCAGGATGAGGCCGGTCTCACGAGGAAATTCGAGACGAGCCACGTGGGTGGGGCCACATGCCGAACGCCCCCGATTCCCCGGTCCGCCCTTGAGAAGGACCCGAGGCCCGGACCCCTCTTCGAAGGCAACCCTGTGGGTGAAGGCACCACACGAAGGGGCACTGCCACCCCCGTGCATCGTCCGCAAAGACCCGCGGGTTCCACACACAGCTCGACGAGGGGCCTGAGACCCCCTGAGCAACTCGAGAGGCCAGCGGGGTTCCCTTCCTCAGACAAGACGAGGCCTGACTCTCCTGTCCCAACTCTGCAGGGACCCTGCGGTCGGAGTCCAAAACGGAGAGGAAGCCTGAGGTTGCTGCCTCCCCTCGAGGTGAGGCCCTCTTCCGTTGCGCCAGACCCAGCGGAGTCCCGAGGGGCCCCCCACCTCCACAGGATCCCTCGCCTCTCAGAGGCACCCTGGCAAGTTCCCTAAGGTCCCCGGCAGAAGGCGAGGGACACGAGGGTTTCCCGCCGCCCCCCGAGGAAGACCTCGAGAGTCCTTCTTCAACGCGTCTCGAGGCCCTAGTCCCCTCCCATGTCTCGAGAGCCAGGACGCGCTCCCCCTCGCCACGCGCATGGAGACCTGACTTCCCTGGCGCCGCACGAGAGGCTCCCTGAGATCCTCGTCGTGCCTCGGGAGAAAACCCCCACGGGCGCCGCAGCTCGAGGAAACCCCTGAGACGCCCCCGTCCTCGCGAGCTGAGGGCCTTATTTTCCTGCATGGCCTGGAGAGCAATCCCGGGTCCTCTCTCCAAACGGAAGAGGAGGCTGGACTCCCTTGAGGCCGCTCAGGGGGCTCCAAGAGACCCGCGTCGAGACTCGAGAGGAGAGCTGAGTCCTTGGCTTCCCCTCGAGACGAGGCCTGACTCCCCGGGGGAGGCTGGAATGCAACCCCGAGATCCCTGCCTTCCCTGGAGAGGAATATTAGGTCCCGGACACACGCCTAGGTGAGGTCTCTTCGGCCCTGCAGTGACTCGAGCGCAACCCCCAGCTTTCCCTCGCAACCCGAGGGGAAGATTGGGCTTCCCAGGGCCAACCCAAGGGGAAGGCTGAGATCCACGTCGTAACTCGAGAATCCCGCCGCAACTCGAGAAAAACCACGTGGTTCCCACCTCTGGGCAAGAGGAGGCCCTTGCCCGCCACGGCGTCTCAAGGGAAGTCCCCTGTTCCGCCCTGAAGGGCGAAACGGTCCCTGACAGCCTTCCTGCGACCCCCAAAAGTCCCCCGACACGCCGGGTTCCCTCGAGGGGAACACCGAGGGTCCCGGCACCGCTTCCTCTGAGCCCCTTCTCCCCTCCTGATCGCGACAGGAGAGGCGATGCCCCTGCGTGGTCTGGAAGGGGTTCCCGGCCTTCCCGGCGCACCTCAGGATGAGGCCGGTCTCACGAGGAAATTCGAGACGAGCCACGTGGGTGGGGCCACATGCCGAACGACCCCGATTCCCCGGTCCGCCCTTGAGAAGGACCCGAGGCCCGGACCCCTCTTCGAAGGCAACCCTGTGGGGGAAGGCACAACACGAAGGGGCACTGCCACCCCCGTGCATCGTCCGCAAAGACCCGCGGGTTCCACACACAGCTCAACGAGGGGCCTGAGACCCCCTGAGCAACTCGAGAGGCCAGCGGGGTTCCCTTCCTCAGACAAGACGAGGCCTGACTCTCCTGTCCCAACTCTGCAGGGACCCTGCGGTCGGAGTCCGAAACAGAGAGGAAGCCTGAGGTTGCTGCCTCCCCTCGAGGTGAGGCCCTCTTCCGTTGCGCCAGACCCAGCGGAGTCCCGAGGGGCCCCGCCACCTCCACAGGATCCCTCGCCTCTCAGAGGCACCCTGGGAAGTTCC
The DNA here is from genome assembly GCF_029407905.1 of Bubalus kerabau. Lineage (NCBI taxonomy): Eukaryota > Metazoa > Chordata > Mammalia > Artiodactyla > Bovidae > Bubalus > Bubalus kerabau. The sequence goes on along the minus strand of NW_026577889.1, from coordinate 2,661,326 downwards.
CTAAGGTCCCCGGCAGAAGGCGAGGGACACGAGGGTTTCCCGCCGCCCCCCGAGAAAGACCTGGAGAGTCCTTCTTCAACGCATCTCGAGGCCGTAGTCCCCTCCCGTGACTCGAGAGCCAGGACGCGCTCCCCCTCGCCACGCGCATGGAGACCTGACTTCCCTGGCGCCGCACGAGAGGCTCCCTGAGATCCTCGTCGTGCCTCGGGAGAAAACCCCCACGGGCGCCGCAGCTCGAGGAAACCCCTGAGACGCCCCCGTCCTCGCGAGCTGAGGGCCTTCTTTTCCTGCATGGCCTGGAGAGCAATCCCGGGTCCTCTCTCCAAACGGAAGAGGAGGCTGGACTCCCTTGAGGCCGCTCAGGGGGCTCCAAGAGACCCGCGTCGCGACTCGAGAGGAGAGCGGAGTCCTTGGCTTCCCCTCGAGACGAGGCCTTACTCCCCGGGGGAGCCTGGAATGCAACCCCGAGAGCCCTGCCTTCCCTGGAGAGGAATATTAGGTCCCGGACACACGCCTAGGTGAGGTCTCTTCGGCCCTGCAGTGACTCGAGCTCAACCCCCAGCTTTCCCTCGCAACCCGAGGGGAAGATTGGGCTTCCCAGGGCCAACCCAAGGGGAAGGCTGAGATCCCCGTCGTAACTCGAGAATCCCGCCGCAACTCGAGAAAAACCACGTGGTTCCCACCTCTTGGCAAGATGAGGCCCTTGCCCGCCACGGCGTCTCAAGGGAAGTCCCCTGTTCCGCCATGAAGGGCGAAACGGTCCCTGACAGCCTTCCTGCGACCCCCAAAAGTCCCCCGACACGCCGGGTTCCCTCGAGGGGAAAACCGAGGGTCCCGGCACCGCTTCCTCTGAGCCCCTTCTCCCCTCCTGACCGCGACAGGAGAGGCGATTCCCCTGCGTGGTCTGGAAGGGGTTCCCGGCCTTCCCGGCGCACCTCAGGATGAGGCCGGTCTCACGAGGAAATTCGAGACGAGCCACGTGGGTGGGGCCACATGCCGAACGCCCCCGATTCCCCGGTCCGCCCTTGAGAAGGACCCGAGGCCCGGACCCCTCTTCGAAGGCAACCCTGGGGGGGAAGGCACAACACGAAGGGGCACTGCCACCCCCGTGCATCGTCCGCAAAGACCCGCAGGTTCCACACACAGCTCGACGAGGGGCCTGAGACCCCCTGAGCAACTCGAGAGGCCAGCGGGGTTCCCTTCCTCAGACAAGACGAGGCCTGACTCTCCTGTCCCAACTCTGCAGGGACCCTGCGGTCGGAGTCCAAAACGGAGAGGAAGCCTGAGGTTCCTGCCTCCCCTCGAGGTGAGGCCCTCTTCCGTTGCGCCAGACCCAGCGGAGTCCCGAGGGGCCCCGCCACCTCCACAGGACCCCTCGCCTCTCAGAGGCACCCTGGGAAGTTCCCTAAGGTCCCCGGCAGAAGGCGAGGGACACGAGGGTTTCCCGCCGCCCCCCGACAAAGACCTCGAGAGTCCTTCTTCAACGCGTCTCCAGGCCCTAGTCCCCTCCCGTGACTCGAGAGCCAGGACGCGCTCCCCCTCGCCACGCGCATGGAGACCTGACTTCCCTGGCGCCGCACGAGAGGCTCCCTGAGATCCTCGTCGTGCCTCGGGAGAAAACCCCCACGGGCGCCGCAGCTCGAGGAAACCCCTGAGACGCCCCCGTCCTCGCGAGCTGAGGGCCTTCTTTTCCTGCATGGCCTGGAGAGCAATCCCGGGTCCTCTCTCCAAACGGAAGAGGAGGCTGGACTCCCTTGAAGCCGCTCAGGGGGCTCCAAGAGACACGCGTCGCGACTCGAGAGGAGAGCGGAGTCCTTGGCTTCCCCTCGAGACGAGGCCTGACTCCCCAGGGGAGCCTGGAATGCAACCCCGAGATCCCTGCCTTCCCTGGAGAGGAATATCAGGTCCCGGACACACGCCTAGGTGAAGTCTCTTCGGCCCTGCAGTGACTCGAGCGCAACCCCCAGCTTTCCCTCGCAACCCGAGGGGAAGATTGGGCTTCCCAGGGCCAACCCAAGGGGAAGGCTGAGATCCCCGTCGTAACTCGAGAATCCCGCCGCAACTCGAGAAAAACCACGTGGTTCCCACCTCTTGGCAAGATGAGGCCCTTGCCCGCCACGGCGTCTCAAGGGAAGTCCCCTGTTCCGCCCTGAAGGGCGAAACGGTCCCTGACAGCCTTCCTGCGACCCCCAAAAGTCCCCCGACACGCCGGGTTCCCTCGAGGGGAACACCGAGGGTCCCGGCACCGCTTCCTCTGAGCCCCTTCTCCCCTCCTGACCGCGACAGGAGAGGCGATTCCCCTGCGTGGTCTGGAAGGGGTTCCCGGCCTTCCCGGCGCACCTCAGGATGAGGCCGGTCTCACGAGGAAATTCGAGACGAGCCACGTGGGTGTGGCCACATGCCGAACGCCCCCGATTCCCCGGTCCGCCCTTGAGAAGGACCCGAGGCCCGGACCCCTCTTCGAAGGCAACCCTGTGGGGGAAGGCACAACACGAAGGGGCACGGCCACACCCGTGCATCGTCCGCAAAGACCCGCGGGTTCCACACACAGCTCGACGAGGGGCCTGAGACCCCCTGAGCAACTCGAGAGGCCAGCGGGGTTCCCTTCCTCAGACAAGACGAGGCCTGACTCTCCTGTCCCAACTCTGCAGGATCCCTGCGGTCGGAGTCCGAAACGGAGAGGAAACCTGAGGTTGCTGCCTCCCCTCGAGGTGAGGCCCTCTTCCGTTGCGCCAGACCCAGCGGAGTCCCGAGGGGCCCCGCCACCTCCACAGGATCCCTCGCCTCTCAGAGGCACCCTGGCAAGTTCCCTAAGGTCCCCGGCAGAAGGCGAGGGACACAAGGGTTTCCCGCCGCCCCCCGAGAAAGACCTCGAGAGTCCTTCTTCAACGCGTCTCGAGGCCCTAGTCCCCTCCCGTGACTCGAGAGCCAGGACGCGCTCCCCCTCGCCACGCGCATGGAGACCTGACTTCCCTGGCGCCGCACGAGAAGCTCCCTGAGATCCACGTCGTGCCTCGGGAAAAAACCCCCACGGGCGCCGCAGCTCGAGGAAACCCCTGAGACGCCCCCGTCCTCGCGAGCTGAGGGCCTTCTTTTCCTGCATGGCCTGGAGAGCAATCCCGGGTCCTCTCTCCAAACGGAAGAGTAGGCTGGACTCCCTTGAGGCCGCTCAGGGGTCTTCAAGAGACCCGCGTCACGACTTGAGAGCAGAGCGGTGTCCTTGGCTTCCCCTCGAGACGAGGCCTGACTCTCCTGGGGAGCCTGGAATGCAACCCGAGATCCCTGCCTTCCCTGGAGAGGAATATTAGGTCCCGGACACACGCCTAGGTGAGGTCTCTTCGGCCCTGCAGTGACTCGAGCGCAACCCCCAGCTTTCCCTCGCAACCCGAGGGGAAGATTGGGCTTCCCAGGGCCAACCCAAGGGGAAGGCTGAGATCCCCGTCGTAACTCGAGAATGCCGCCGCAACTCGAGAAAAACCACGTGGTTACCACCTCTTGGCAAGATGAGGCCCTTGGCCGCGACGGCGTCTCAAGGGAAGTCCCCTGTTCCGCCCTGAAGGGCGAAACGTTCCCTGACAGCCTTCCTGCGACCCCTAAAAGTCCGCCGACACGCCGGGGTCCCCCGAGGGGAACACCGAGTGTCCCGGCACCGCTTGCTCTGAGCCCCTTCTCCCCTCCTTATCGCGACAGGAGAGGCGATTCCCCTGCATGGTCTGGAAGGGGTTCCCGGCCTTCCCGGCGCACCTCAGGATGAGGCCGGTCTCACGAGGAAATTCGAGACGAGCCACGTGGGTGGGGCCACATGCCGAACGCCCCCGATTCCCCGGTCCGCCCTTGAGAAGGACCCGAGGCCCGGAACCCTCTTCGAAGGCAACCCTGTGGGGGAAGGCACAACACGAAGGGGCACTGCCACCCCCGGGCATCGTCCGCAAAGACCCGCGGGTTCCACACACAGCTCGACGAGGGGCCTGAGACCTCCTGAGCAACTCGAGAGGCCAGCGGGGTTCCCTTCCTCAGAAAAGACGAGGCCTGACTCTCCTGTCCCAACTCTGCAGGGACCCTGCGGTCGGAGTCCGAAACGGAGAGGAAGCCTGAGGTTCCTGCCTCCCCTCAAGGTGAGGCCCTCTTCCGTTGTGCCCGACCCAGCGGAGTCCCGAGGGGCCCCGCCACCTCCACAGGATCCCTCGCCTCTCAGAGGCACCCTGGCATGTTCCCTAAGGTCCCCGGCAGAAGGTGAAGGAAACGAGGGTTTCCCGCCGCCCCCCGAGAAAGACCTCGAGAGTCCTTCTTCAACGCGTCTCGAGGCCCTAGTTCCCTCCCGTGACTCGAGAGCCAGGACGTGCTCCCCCTCGCCACGCGCATGGAAACCTGACTTCCCTGGCGCCACACGAGAGGCTCCCTGAGATCCTCGTCGTGCCTCGGGAGAAAACCCCCACGGGCGCCGCAGCTCGAGGAAACCCCTGAGACGCCCCCGTCCTCGCGAGCTGAGGGCCTTCTTTTCCTGCATGGCCTGGAGAGCAATCCCGGGTCCTCTCTCCAAACGGAAGAGGAGGCTGGACTCCCTTGAGGCCGCTCAGGGGGCTCCAAGAGACCCGCGTCGCGACTCGAGAGGAGAGCGGAGTCCTTGGCTTCCCCTCGAGACGAGGCCTGACTCCCCGGGGGAGCCTGGAATGCAACCCCGAGATGCCTGCCTTCCCTGGAGAGGAATATTAGGTCCCAGACACACGCCTAGGTGAGGTCTCTTCGGCCCTGCAGTGACTCGAGCGCAACCCCCAGCTTTCCCTCGCATCCCGAGGGGAAGATTGGGCTTCCCAGGGCCAACCCAAGGGGAAGGCTGAGATCCCCGTCGTAACTCGAGAATCCCGCCGCAACTCGAGAAAAACCACGTGGTTCCCACCTCTTGGCAAGATGAGGCCCTTGCCCGCGACGGCGTCTCAAGGGAAGTCCCCTGTTCCGCCCTGAAGGGCGAAACGGTCCCTGACAGCCTTCCTGCGACCCCCAAAATTCCCCCGACACGCCGGGGTCCCCCGAGGGGAACACCGAGTGTCCCGGCACCGCTTCCTCTGAGCCCCTTCTCCCCTCCTGATCGCGACAGGAGAGGCGATTCCCCTGCGTGGTCTGGAAGGGGTTCCCGGCCTTCCCGGCGCACCTCAGGATGAGACCGGTCTCACGAGGAAATTCGAGACGAGCCACGTGGGTGGGGCCACATGCTGAACGCCCCCGATTCCCCGGTCCGCTCTTGAGAAGGACCCGAGGCCCGGACCCCTCTTCGAAGGCAACCCTGTGGGTGAAGGCACAACACGAAGGGGCACTGCCACCCCCGTGCATCGTCGGCAATCACCCGCGGGTTCCACACACAGCTCGACGAGCGGCCTGAGACCCCCTGAGCAACTCGAGAGGCAAGCGGGGTTCCCTTCCTCAGACAAGACGAGGCCTGACTCTCCTGTCCCAACTCTGCAGGGACCCTGAAGTTGGAGTCCGTAACGGAGAGGAAGCCTGAGGTTCCTGTCTCCCTTCGAGATGAGGCCCTCTTCCAGTGCGCCAAACCCAGCTTAGTCCCGAGAGGCCCCGCCAACTCCACAGCATCCCTCACCTCTCAGAGGCTCCCTGGGAAGTTCCCTCAGGTCTCCGGCAGAAGTCGAGGGAAACGAGGGTTTCTCGTCGCCACCCGAGAAAGACCTCGAGAGTCCTTCTTCAACGTGTCTTGAGGCCCTAGTCCCCTCCCTGGAGTAGAAAGCAAAGACGCGCTCCCCCTCGCCTCCCCCATGGAGACCTGGCTTCCCTAGCGCCACACGAGAGGCTCCTGAGATCCTCGTCGTGCCTTGTGAGAAAACCCCCACGGGCGCCGCAGCTCGGGGAAACCCCTGAGACGCCCCCGTCCTCTCGAGGTGAGGGCCTTCTTTTCCTGTCTGTCCTAGAGAGCAATTCCGAGTCCTCTCTCCAAACTGAAGTGGAGGCTTGACTCCCTTGAGGCCACTCAGTGGGCTCCAAGAGATCCGCGTCGTGGCTCGAGAGGAGAGCGCAGTCCTTTGCTTCCCCTCGAGGCGTGGCCTGACTCCCCGGGGGAGTCTGGAGTGCGATCCCGAGATCCTTGTCTTTCCATGAGAGGACTATTAGGTCCTGGCCCCATGCCTAGATGAGGTCTCTTTGGCCCTGCAGTGACTCGAGCACAACCCCCAGCTTTCACTCGCAACTCGAAGGGAAGTTTGGGCTTCCCAGGGCCAACACAAGAGGAAGCCTGAAATCCCCATCATAACTCGAGAATCCCGCCACAACTCGAGAAAAACCACGTGGTTCCATCGTCTTCGCAGCATGAGCCCCTTGCCCTGCACAGCGTCTCAAAAGATGTCCACGTTCCCACTGAAGTGCAAAACAGTACTTGGCACCCATGATGGCACCCCCAAAGTTCCCCAACATACATGCCTCACTCGAGGGGAACACCCATGTTCCCCACACCACATCATTTGAGCCCCTTCTCCCCTCCTGATTGCAACAGGAGTGTCAATTCTCCTGCTTTGTCTGGAAGGCGTTACCAATCTTCCCAGCGCACATCAGGATGAGGCCGGTCTCACGAGGAAATTGGAGATGTAGCCTCGTGGGTGGTGCCACATACGGAAAGACCCCATTTCCTGGTCCGCTATTAATAAGAACCCGATGCCCGTACACTTCTTCGAATGCATCCCGTTGGATGAAGGCACAACAAGGAGGGGCCCTGCACACCCGTGCATCTTTTGGAAAATTCTGCAGGTTCCACATACAGCTCGACAAGTGACCTGTTACCTCGTGAACAACTCGAGAGGCAAGCTAAGTTTCATTTCTCCACAGAATACGAGGCCTGACTCTCCTGTCCCAACTCTGCAGGAATCCTGAGATCGGAGTCTGAAATGGAGAGGAACCCTGAGGTTCCTTCCTCAACACGAGATGAGGCCCTCTTGCATTATACCACACCCAGTGGTGTCCCGAGTGGCCCCTCCCAACTCCACAGAATCCCTGACTTCTCAGAGGCACCATGTTAAGCTCCCTGAGGTCACCAGCACAAGTCGAGAAAAACCAGGGTTTCCTGCCGCAACCGGAAAAAGACCTTGAGAGTCGTTCTTCAACGCCTCTTGAGGCCCGATTCCCCTACCATGACTCGAGAGCAATGACGCGCTCCCCCTCCACACGTGCATGGAGACCTGTCTTTCCTGTCACCACACGAGAGACTCCCTGAGCTCCCCATCGTATCTTGTGAGAAACCCCATCCTTGCACCGCACCTCGAGAAAATGCACAAGACGCCCCCGTCATCACGTTATGAGGGCCTTCTTTTCCTGCATGGCCTGGAGAGCAATCCCGAGTCCTCTCTCCAATCTCCACAGGAGGCTTGACTCCCTTTAGGCCACACAATGGGCTCTAAGAGATACCCGTCGCGACTCAAGAGGAGAGGGGAGTCCATTCATTACCCTCTTGAAGAGGCCTGACTCCTCGGGAGGATCTGGAATGCAACTCCGAGATCCCTGTTGCCCCTTGAAAGGAACATTAGGTCCTAGACACAAGCCTAGATGAGGTCTCTTTTGCCCTGCAATAACTCGAGCCAACCCCCAGCTCTAGCTCTCAACTCGTATGGAAATTTGGACTTCCCTGGGCCAACACAAGAGGAAGCCTGAATTCCCTGCCACAACTCGAGAAAAACCACGTGGTTCCCCCGTCATCACAAGATGGGGCCCGTGCTCACTACGGCGTCTCAAGAGAAGTCCCACGTTCTGTGTTGAAGTGCAAAACGTTACTTGGCACCCTTAATGCGACCCCAAATGTTCCCCGACACACCGGTTTCATTTGAGGGGAACACCGAGGTTCCCGGCACCACTTCTTTTGAGCCCCTTCTCCCCTCCTGATAGCGACAAGAGGGTCGATTCCCCTGCTTTGACTTAAAGGAGTTCCCGACATTCACGGCGCACCTCAGGATGAAGCCGGACTCATGGGAAATTTCGAGACGTGGCCTCATGGGGGGTGCCACATGCCGAAAGACCCCGATTTCCCAGTACACTCTTGAGAAGAACCCGATGACCAGACACCTCTTTGAAGACAACCCTGTGGATGAAGGTACAACAAAAGGGGCACTGACACCCCTGTGCATCGTCTGGAAAAACCCGCAGGTTCCACATACAGCTCTACAAGAGGCCTGTCACCCCGTGAACAACTCGAGATGCAAGCGGATTTCCATTCCTCCACACAAGATGAGTCCTGACTCTCCTCTCCCAACTCTGCAGGAACATGCGATCCAAGGCAGAAATGAAGAGGAAACCTGATGTTCCTGCTTTATCTAAAGATGATGCCTTTTTCCATTTCACCAAACCCAGTGGAGTTCCGAGAGGTCACTCCCAACTCCACAGTATCCCTGATTTCACATAGGCACCTGAGAAGCTCCCTGACGTAACATGCATGAGTCGAGGGAACCCATGGTTTCCTGCCACAACCTGAGAAAGACCTTGAGAGTCCTTCTTCAATGCGTCTTGAGGTCAAAATCCCCTATCATGACAAGAGAGCAATGATGCACTCCCCCTCGCCACGCGCATGGAGACCTGACTTCCCTGGCGCCGCACAAGATGCTCCCTGAGCTCCCAGCCTTACCACGAGGGAAACACCACACTTGTGCCTCAGCTCGAGAAAACCAACGAGATGCCCCTGTCATCGCGAGATGAGGGCCTTCTTTTTCTGCATGGCCTGGAGAGCAATACCGAGTCCTCTCTCCAAAATCCACAGGAAGCTTGGCTCCCTGTAGGCCACTCAGTGGGCTCCAAGAGATATCCGTCGCGACTCGAGAGGAGAGTGGAGTCATTTGCTTCCCCTCGAGACGAGGCCTGACTCCCCGGGTGAGTCTGGAATGCAACCCCGAGATCCCTGTCGCCCCTGGAGAGGAACATTAGATCCTGGACACAAGCCAAGATGAGGTCTCTTTTTCCCTACAGTGACTTGTGCGCAATCCCCAGCTCTCCCTCGCAACTCGAATAGAAGATTGGACTTCCCTGGGCCAACACAAGAGGAAGCCTGAAATCCCCGTCGTAACTCGAGAATCCCGCCGTAACTGGAGAAAAACCAAGTGATTGCCCCATCATCGCAATATGAGGCACTTTCCCGCTACAGCGTCTCAAGAGTAGTCCCACGTTCCATCTTGAAGTGCGAAACAGTACTTGGCACCCTTGATGCGACCCCAAAAGTTCCCCAACATACCGGTCTCAATTGAGGGGAACACCGAAGTTCCCGGCACCATTTCTTTTGAGCGCCTTCTCCCCTCCTGATCACGACAGGAGGGTCGATTCCCCTGCTTTGTCTGCAAGGGTTTCCCGACCTTAACGGCGCACCTCAGGATGATGCCGGTCTCACGAGGAAGTTCGAGACGTAGCCTCGTGGGTGGTGCCACATGCCGAAAGACTCCGATTGCCCGGTCCACTCTTGATAAGAACCTGATGCCTGGACACCCCTTAGAAGGCAACCCTGTGGATGAAGGCACAACACAAAGGGGCACAGACACACCCGTGCATCGTCCGGAAAAACCTACAGGTTCCACACACAGCTCGACACGTGGTCTGTCACCCCGTGCACAACTCGAGAGGCAAGCTGAGTTCCATTCTCCACACAGGACGAGGCCTGACTCTCCTGTCCCAAATCTGCTGGGACCCTGCAATCCGAATCAGAAATGGAGAGGAACCCTGAGGTTCCTGCCTCAACTCAAGATGAGGCCCTCTTCCATAGCACCAAAACCACTGGAGTCCCGAGAGGTCCCTCCAACCCACAGTGTCCCTGACTTCTCAGAGGCACCCTGACAAGCTCCCTGAGATCTCCGGCACAAGTCGATGGAACCCAGGGTTTCCTGCCGCAACCCGAGAAAGATTGGACAGTCCTTCTTTGATGCGTCTTGAGGCCCGATTCCCCTACCATGTCTCAAGAGCAATGAAGCACTCCCAGTACCCATGCGCATGGAGACTTAACTTCCCTGGCACCTCACGAGAGGCTCCCTGAGGTCCCCGTCGTACCTCGTGAGAAACCCCACACTGGCGCCGCAGCTCGAGAAAACCCACGAGACGCCCCCGTTATCGTGAGATGAGGGCCATCATTAACTGCATGGCCTGGAGGGCAATCCCGAGTCGTCTCTCCAAACTCCACGGGAGGCTTGACTCACTAAGGCTACTCAGTGCGCTCAATAGGTACCCGTCGCGACTCGAGAGGAAAGCGGAGTACTTTGCTTCCCCTAGAAACAAGGCCGGACTTCCCGGGTGAGTCTGGAATGCCACCCCGAGATCCCTGTCACCCATGGAGAGGAATATTCGGTCCTGGACACAAGCCTAGATATGGTCTATTTTGCCCTGCAGTGACTCGAGTGGGATCCCAGCTCACCCTCGCAACTCGAATGAAAGATTGGACTTCCATGGGCCAACACAGGAGGAAATCTGAATTCCCCGTCGAAACTCGAGACTCCCGCCGCAATGCGAGAAAAACCACGTGGTTCACTCGTCATCCCAAGATGAGGCCCTGGCCCGCTACAGCGTCTCAAGTGAAGTCCCACGTTCCGTCTTGAAGTGCGAAATGCTACTTTTCACCCTTGATGTAACCCCAAAAGTTCCCCGACACACCGTTCTCACCGAGGGGAACACCGAAGTTCCCGGCACCACTTCATCTGATGACTTTCTCCCCTCCTGATCACGACAGGAGGGTAAATTCCCCTGCTTTGTCTGGAAGGAGTTCCCGCCCATCCCGGCGCACCTAAGGATGAGGCCTTTCTCAGGAGGAAATTCGAGACGTAGCCTCGTGGGTGGTGCCACATGCCGAAAGACCCCGATTGTGTGGTCCGCTCTATATAAGAACCCGATGCCCGGACACCACTTCGAAGGCAACCCTGTGGATGAAGGCACAACAGAAGGGTTACTAAAACTCCCGTGCATCGTCCAGAAAAACCCACAGGTTCTACACACAGCTCGACAAGTGGAATGTCACCCCGTGAACAACTCGATAGGCAAGCAGAGTTCGTTTCCTCCACACAAGACGAGGCCTGACTCTCCTGTCCCAACTCTTCAGGGACCCTGCCATCCGAGTCAGAAATGGAGAGGAAACCTGAGGTTCCTGCCTCAACTCGAGATGAGGCCCTCTTGCATTGCACCAAACCCAGATGAGTCGCGAGAGGCCCCTCCCAACTCCACAGTATCCCTGAATTCTCAGAGGCACCTTGAGAATCTACCTGAGGTCACCGGCACAAGTCGAGGGAACCTAGGGTTTCCTGCTGCAACCCGAGAAAGACCTTGAGAGTCCTTCGGCGCGTCTTGAGGCCCGATTCCCCTACCATGACTCGAGAGCAAAGACCCGCTCCCCATCGCCATGCGCATGGAGACCTGACTTCCCTGACGCCTGAAGAGAGTCTCCCTGAGCTCCCCGTCGTACGTCTTTGGAAACCCCATTCAGGCACCGCAGCTCGAGAAAACCCACGATACGCCCCCGTCATCACGAGATGAGGGACTTCTTTCCTGCCTGGCATGGAGAGCAAAACCGAGTCCTCTCTCCAGACTCCACAGGAGGCTTGACTCTCTTTAGGCCTCTCAGTTGGCTCCAAGAGATACCTGTCAGGACTTGAAGGGAGAGCGGAGTCCTTTGCTTCCCCTCGAGACGAGGCCTGACTCCCCGTGTGAGTCTGGAATGCAACCCCGAGTTCCTGTCGCACCTGGAGAGGAAAACTCGGTCCTGGACACAAGCCTAGATGAGGTCTATTTTGCACTGCAGTTACTAGAGAGCAATCGCCAGCTCTCCCTTGCAAATCGAATGGAAGATTGGACTTCCCTGGGCCAACACAAGAGGAAGCCTGAATTCCCCGTTGTAACTCGAGAATCCCGCCGCAGCTTGAGAAAAACCACGTGGCTCCCCCGTCATCGCAAGATGAGGCCCTTGGCCACTACAGCGTATCAAGAGAAGTCCCACGTTCCATCCTGAAGTACAAAACGGTACTTGGCACCCTTGATGCGACCCCCAAAGTTCCCTGACATACCGGTCTCACTCGAGGGAAACACCAAAGTTCACGGCACCACTTCCTGTGAGCCACTTCACCCCTCCTGATCGCGACAGGAGGGTCGATTCCCATGCTTTTTCTGCAAGGGTTCCCGACGTTCCCCGTGAACCTCCGGATGAGGCCGGTCTCATGAGGAAATTCGAAAAGTAGCCTCATGGTTGGTGCCACATGTTGAAAGATCCCGAATTCCCGGTCCACTCTAGATAAGAACCTGAGGCCCGGACATCTCTTCGAAGGCAACCCTTTAGATGAAGGCACAACACGAAAGGACATTGACATCCCCATGCATCGTCTGGAAAAACCCGCCGATTCCACTCACAGCTCCAAATGTGGACTGTCACCCCGTGAACAACTCGAGAGGCAAGTGAAGTTGCATTCCTTCACACAAGACGAGGCCTTACTCTCCTGTCCCAACTCTTCAGGGACCCTGCGATCGGAGTCAGAAATGGAGAGGAACCCTGAGGTTCCTGCCTCAACTAGAGAAGAGGCTCTCTTCCATTGAACCAAACTCAGTGGTGTCCCGAGAGGCCCCTCCCAACACCACAGTATCCCTGAATTCTCAGAGGCTCCCTGAGAAGCTACCTGAGGTCACTGGCACAAGTCGAGGGAACCCAGAGTTTCCTGAAGTAACCCGAGAAAGACTTGGAGAGTCCTTTTTCAACGTCTCTTGATGCCCGATTCCCCTACCATGACTCCAGAGCAAGGACACGCTCCCATCGCCACAAGCAGGAAAACTGACTTCCTTAGTACCACACAAGAGGCTCCCTGAGTACCCCATCATACCTCGTGAGAAAACCCACAGTGGCGCCGCAGTTCGAGAAAAGCCACAAGATGCCCCCGTCAAGGAGAGATGGGGGCCTTCTTTTCCTGCTTGACCTGGAGAGCAATCCCTGGTCCTCTCTCCAAACTTCACAGGAGGATTGACTCCCTTTAGGCCACTCAGTTGGGTCCAAGAAATACCCGGTGCGACTCGAGAGGAGAGCGGAGTCCTTTGCTTCCCTCGAGACGAGGCCTGACTCCCCTGGTGAGTTTGGAATGCAACCCCGAGATCCCTGTCGCCCCTGGAGTGGAACATTATGTCCTAGACACAAGCCTAGATGAGGTCTATTTTGCCCTACAGTGAATCGAGAGCAACCTCCATCTCTCCCTCACAATTTGAATGGAAGATTGGTCTTCCCACGGTCAACACAAGAGGAAATCTGAATTTCCCATCATAATTCGAGAATTCAGCCTCAAGTCTTAAAAACCATGTGGTTCCCCCTTCATCGCAATATGAGGCCCTTGCCAGCTAGAGTCTCAACAGAAGTCCCACATTCCATCTTAAAGTTCGAAATGCTACTTGGCACCCTTGATGCGACCCCAAAGTTCCCCAACATACCGGTCTCACTCCAGGGGAACACCGAAGTTCCGGGCGTCTCCAGGGAAGTCCCATGTTCCGTCCTTAAGTGCGAAACGGTACTTGACACCCTTGATGCGACCGAAAAGGTTCCCCGACACGCTGGGTTCCCTCGAGGGGAACACCGAGGGTCCAGGCACCACTTCATCTGAGCCCCTTCTCCCCTCCTGATCGTGACAGCAGAGTCGATTCCCCTGCTTTCTCTGGAAGGGGTTCCCGGCCTTCCTGGTGCACCTCAGGATGAGGCCGGTCTCAGGAGGAAATTCTTGACTAGCCATGTGTGAGGTGCCACGTGCCGAACGACACCGATTTTCCGATCCGCTCTTGATAAGAACCCGATGCCCGGACACCTCTTCAAAGGCAACCCTGTGAGTGAAGGCACAACACGAAGGGGAACTGACACCCTCGTGCATCATCCAGAAAAACCCGCAGGGTCTACACACAGCTCGACAAGGGGCCTGAGACTCCCGGAACAACTCGAGAGGCAACCAGAATTCCATTCCTCAGACAAGACGTGGCATGACTCTCCTGTCCCAACACTGAACGGACCGTGCAGTCGGAGTCAGAATCGGAGAGGAAACCTGAGGTTCCTGCCTCCCCTCGAGATGAGGCACTCTTCCATTGCGCTGAACCCAGCAGAGTCCCGAGAGGCCCTGCCAACTCCACAGTATCCCTCACCTCTCAGATGCACCCTGGGAAGTTCCCTATAGTCCCTTGCAGAAGTCGAGGGAAACGAGGGTTTCCCGCCGCCACCCGAGAAAGACCTCGAGAGTCCTTCTTCAACGCGTCTCGAGGCCCTAGTCATTTCCCATGACTCGAGAGTGATGACCAGCTCCCCCTCGCCATGCGCATGGAGACATGAGTTCCCTGGCGCCGCACGAGAGGCTCCCTGAGGTCCTCGTCGTGCCTCGTGAGAAAACCCCCACGGGCGCCACAGCCTGAGGAAACCCATGAGACGCCCCCGTCATTGCGAGATGAGGGCCTTCTTTTCCTGCCTGTCCTGGAGAGCAATCCCGAGTCCTCTCTCCAAACTGAAGAGGAGGCTCGACACCCTTGAGTCCACTCAGTGGGCTCCAAGAGATCCGTGTCGCGACTTGAGAGGAAAGCGGAGTCCTCTGCTTCCCCTCGAGGCGAGGCCTGACTCCCCAGGGGAGTCTGGAATGGAAACCCGAGATCCCTGTCTTCCCTTGAGAGGAATATTAGGTCCTGGACACACGCCTAGATGAGGTCTCTTTGGCCCTGTAGTGACTCGAGCAGAACCCCCAGCTTTCCTTCGCAACTCCAGGGGAAGATTGGGCTTCCCAGGGCCAACCCAAGAGGAAGCCTGATATCCCCGTCGTTGTCGAGAATCCAGACGCAACTCGAGAAAAACGACGTGGTTCCAACGTCTTCACAGGATAAGGCCCTTGCCCGCTACAGCGTCTCCAGGGAAGTCCCATGTTCCGTCCTGAAGTGGGAAACGGTACTTGGCTCCCTTGATGCGACCTCTAAAGTTCCCTGAAACGCCGGGTTCCCTCGAGTGGAACACCTAGAGTCCTGGCCCCACTTCATCTGAGCCCCATCTCCCCTCGTGATCTCGACAGGAGAGTAGATTCCCCTGCTTTGTGTGGAAGGTGTTCCCGGCCTTCCCGGCGCACCTCAGGATGATGCTGGTCTCACGAGGAAATTCGAGATGAGCCACGTGGGTGGTGCCACATGCCGAACGACCCCGATTTCCTGGTCCGCTCTTGAAATGAACCCGATGCTCGGACACCTCTTTGAAGGCAACCCTGTGGGGGAAGGCACAAAATGAAGGGGCAATGACACCCCAGTGCATCTTCTGGAAACACCCGCAGGTTCCACACACAGCTCGACAAGGGGCCTGAGACCCACTGAACGACTCGAGAGGCAAGCAGAGTTCCATTACTCAGACAAGACGAGGCCTGACTCTCCTGTCCCAACCCTGCAGGGACCCTGCAGTCAGAGTCTGAAATGGAGAGGAAGCCTGAGGTTCCTGCCTCCAATCGAGATGAGGCCCTCTTTCATTTCGTCAAACCTAGTGGAGTCCCGAGAGGCCCCTCTAACTCCTCAGTATCCCTTACCTCTCAGAGGCACCTGGGAAGTTCCCTAAGGTCCCCTGTAGAGGTCGAGGGAAACGAGTGTTTCCCGCCCCAACCCAAGAAAGACCTCGAGAGTCCTTCTTAAATGCGTCTTGAGGCCCTAGTCCCTCCCATGACTCCAGAGCAATGACGCGATCTGCCTGGCCACACTCATGGAGGCCTGACTTCTCTGGCGCCGCACGAGAGGCTCCCTGAGCTCCCCATCATATCTCGTGAGAAACTCCACACTGGCGCCACAGCTCGAGAAAAACCCATGAGACGCTCCCGTCATCACGAGAGGAGGGCCATCTTTAACTGCATGGTATGCAGATCAAGCGTGAACCTTCTGTCCAAGCTACACAGGACGCTTGACTCCCTTTAGGCCACTCATTGGGCTCCAAGAGTTACACGTCGCGACTCGAGAGGATAGTGGAGTCCTTTGCTTCCACTCGAGACGAGGCGTGACCCACCGGGTGAGACTGGAATGAGACCCCGATATCCCTGTTGCCCCTGGAGAGGAACACTACGTCCTGGACCCAAGCCTAGATGAGGACTCTTTGCCCTGAAGTGACTCGAGAGCAACCCACAGCTCTCTCTGACAAGTTGAATGGAAGATTGGACTTCCTGGGCCAACACAAGAGGAAGCCTGAATTCCCCGTTGTAACTCGAGAATCCCGCCTCAACTCGAGAAAAACCACGTGTTTCCCTCGTCATCGCAATATGAGGCCCTTGCCCGCTAGAGCATCTCCAGAGAATTCCCACGTTCCGTCTTGAAGTGCGAAACTATGCTTGGCACCCTTGATGCGACCTCAAAAGTGCCGTGACATACCGGTCTCACTCGAGGGGACCACCGAGGTTCCCGGCACCACTTCATCTGAGCCCCTTCTCCCCTTCTGATCGCGACCGGTGGGTCGATTCCCCTGCTTTGTCTGCAAGGGGTTCCCTACCTTCCCGGCGAACCTCAGGATGAGGCTGGTCTCCCGAGGAAATTCGACACGTAGCCTCGTGGATGGTACCACATGCTGAAAGACCCCAATTTTCTGGTACGCTCTTGAAAAGAACCCGATGCCCGGACACCTCTTTGAAGGCAACCCTGTGGATGAAGGCACAACACGAAGGGGCACTAACACCCCTGTGCATCGTCCGGAAAAACCCGCAGGTTCCACACTCAGCTCAACAAGTGGCCTGTCACTCTGTGAACAACTCAAAAGGCAAGCGGAGATCCATTCCTCCACAGAAGACGAGGCGTGACTCTCTTGTCCATACTCGGCAGGTATCTGCGACCCGAGTCAGAAATGGAGAGGACCCCTGAGGTTCCTGCCTCCATTCGAGATGAGGCCCTCTTCGATTGCACCAAACCCAGTTGAGTAACGAAAGGCCCCTCCCAAATCCACAGTGTCCCTGACTTCTCAGAGGCACCCTGAGAAGTTGCCTGAGGTCACCGACACAAGTCGAGGGAACCCAGGGTTCCCTGCCGCAACCCGAGAAAGACCTCGAGAGTCCTTCTTCAATGCGTCTTGAGGCCAGATTCGCCTACTATGACTCGAGAGCAATCACGCACTCCCCTTCACCACACACACGGAGACCTGACGTCCCTAGCACCACACGAGAGGCTCTCTGAACTCCCCGTCGTACCTCGTGAGAAATCTGATACTGGCGCCGCAGCTGGAGAAAACCCACGAGACGCCCCCGTCATCGCGAGATGAGGGCCTTTTTTCCTGCATGGCCAGGAAAACAATCCCGAGTCATCTCTCCAAACTCCATAGGAGGCTTCACTCCCTTTACGCCACGCAGTGGGCTCCAAGAGATACCCGTCGCGACTCGACAGGAGAGCGGAGTCCTTTTTTCCCCCTCAAGACGAGGCCTGACTCTCCGGGTGAGTCGAGAATGCAACCCTGAGATCCCTGTCGGCCCAGTAGTGGAACACTAGGTCCTGGACACAAGCGTAGATGAGGTCTATTTTGCCCTGCAGTGACTGGAGAGCAATCCCCAGTTCTAACTTGCAACTCGAATGGAATACTGGATTTTCCTGGCGCCACACAAGAGGCTCCCTGAGATCCCCGTGGTACTTCATGAGACACCCCACACTGGCGCCGCAGCTCGAGAAAACCCACGAGATGCCACCGTCATTTCGAGATGAGGGCCTTCTTTTCCTGCATGGCCTGGAGTCCAATCCCGAGTCCTCTCTCCAAACTCCACAGGAGGCTTGACTCCCTTTAGTACACACATTGGGCTCCAAGAGATACCCATCGAGACTCGAGACGAGAGCGGAATTCTTTGCTTACCCTCGAGGTGAGAACTGACTCCCCGGATGAGTCTGGAATGCAAACCCGAGATCCCTGTCGCCCCTGGAGAGCAACGTTAGATCCTGGACACAAGCCTAGATTAGGTCTCTTTTGCCCTGCAGTGACTCTAGTGCAATCCCCAGCTCCCCCTCGCAACCCGAATGGAAGATTGGATTTCAAGGCCAACAAGAGGAAGCCTAAATTCCCGGTCATAACTCGAGAATCCCGCCGCAACTTGAGCAAAACCACGTGGTTCTCCCGTCATCGCAAGATGAGGCCCTTGCCCGCTACAGCGTTTCAAAAGATTTCCCAGGTTCGGTCTTGAAGTGCAAAAAGGTACTTGGCACCCTTGATGCGACCCCAAAAGTCCCCCAACACGCCGGTCTCACTCAAGGGGAACACCGAGGTTCCCGGCACCACTTCATTTAAGCCCCTTCTCCCCTCCTGATCGTGACCGGTGGGTCGATTCCCCTGCTTTGTCTGCAAGGGGGCCCGACCTTCCCTGCACAACTCAGGATGAGGCCGGTCTCATGGGGAAATTCGATACGTAGCTTTGTGGGTGGTGCCACTTGCTGAAAGACTCCAATTTCCCGGTCCACTCTTGATAAGAGTCCGATGCTCGGACACCTCTTGGAAGGCAGCCTTGAGTATGAAGGTACAACACGAAGGGGCACTAACACACCTGTGCATCATCCGGAAAAACGGGCAGGTTACATACACAGCTCGACAAGTGGCCTGTCACCTCGAGAACAACTCGAGAGGCAAGAGGAGTCCCATCCTCCAGAAAAGACGAGGCCTGACTCTCCTGTACCAACATGCAGGGACCTTGCGATCTGAGTCAGAAATGGAGAGGAACACTGAGGTTCCTGCTTCAACTCGAGATGAGTCCCTCTTACATTCCACCAAATGCGGAGGAGTCTCGAGAGGCCCCTCCAAACTGCACAGTATCCCTGACTTCTCAGAGGCACTCTGAGAAGCTCCCTGAGGTCGCAGGCACAAGTCAAGGGAACCCTGGGTTTTATGCAGTGACCCGAGAAAGACCTCGAGAGTCCTTCTTCAACCCGTCTTGAGGCCCGATTACCCTACCATGACTCGAGAGCAATGACGAACTCCCCCTAGCCATCTCATGGGGACCTGACTTCCCTGGCGCCACACGAGAGGCTCCCTGAGCTCCCTCTCGTACCTCGTCAGAAACCTGGAACTAGCGCGGCAGTCTAGAAAACCCACGAGACGCCACCGTCATCGCGAGATGAGGGCCTTCTTTTCCTGCATGGCCTGGAGAGGAATCCCGAGTCCTCTATCCAAACACCACAGGAGGCTTGACTCCCTTTAGGGCACACAGTGGGCTCCAAGAGATACCCATCGCGACTCAAAAGGACAGCGGAGTTCTTTGCTTCCCCTCGAGACGAGGCCTGATTCCCCGGGTGAGTCTGGTATGCAACCCCAAGATCCCTGTCGCCCCTAGGGACGAGCATTAAGTCCTGGACACAAGCCTAGATGAGGTCTATTTTGCCCTGCAGTGACTCGAGGGCAATCCCCAGCTCTCCCTTTAAACTCGAATGGAAGATAGGACTTCCCTGGGCCAACACATGAGGAAGACTGCATTCCCCGTCGAAACTCGAGAATCCCGCCACAACTCGAGAAACGCCACGTGGTTCCCCCGTCATCGCAAGATGAGGCCCTTGCCCCCTACAGCGTCTCAAGAGAAGTCCCACGTTCCGTCTTGAAGTGCGAAACGGTATTGGCACTCTTGATGCGACCTCAAAAGTTCCTCGACACACTGGTCTGACTCGAGGAGAACACCGAGGTTCCCGGCACCACTACATCTGGGCCCCTTCTCCCCTCCTGAACGCGACAGGAGGGTCGATTACCCTGTTTTGTCTTGAAGGGGTTTCCGCCTTTCGCGGTGCATCTCAGGATGAGGCCGGTCTCACGAGGATATTCGAGACATAGCCTCGTGGATGGTGACACATGCCGAAAGACCCCGATTACCCGGTTCGCTCTTGATAAGATCCCAATGCCCGGACACCTCTTTGAAGATAACCCTTTTGATGAAGGCACAACACGAAGGGGCACTGACACCCCCGGTTATCGTCCGGAGAAACCCGCAGGTACCACACACAGCTCGAGAAGTGACCTGTCACCCCGTGAACAACTGGAGAGGCAAGCAGAGTTCCATTCCTCCACACAAGACGAGGCCTGACTCTCCTGTTCGAACTCTGCAGCGAAACTGCGATCCGAGTCAGACCTGGCCCAGGGGAAGTCAGGAGAGGAAACATGAGTTTCCTGCCTCCACTCGAGATGAGGCCCTCTTCCATTGCACCGAACCCAGTGGAGTCCCGAGAGGCCCCTCCCAACTGCACAGTATCCCTGACTTCTCAGAGGCACCCTTAGACCTTCCTGAGATCACCGGCACAAGTCGAGGGAACCAAGGGTTTCCTGCCCCAACCCGTAAAAGACCTCGAGAGTCCTTCTTCAACGCGTCTTGAGGTGCGATTCCCCTACCATGACTCGAGAGCAATGACGCGCTCCCCCTAGCCACGCGCATAGAAACCTGACTGCCCTGGCACAACGTGAGAGGCTCACTGAGCTCCCAGTCTTACTTCGTGAGAAACCCCACACTAGCGCCACAGCTCGAGAAAACCTACGAGACGCCCCAGTCATCGGGAGATGAGGGCCTTCATTTCCTGTATTGCCTGGAGAGCAATCCCGTGTCCTCCCTCCAAACACCAGAGGAGGTTTGACTCCCTTTAAGCCACTCAGTGGGCTCCAAGACATACCCGTCCGACTCGAGAGGAGAGCAGAGTCCTTTGCTTCCCCTCGAGACGAGGCCTGACTCCAAGGTGAGTCTGGAATGCAACCCCGAGATTTCTGTCGAGCCTTGACATGAACATTAGGTTCTGCAAACAAGCCTTGGAGGGGTCTCTTTTGCCTTCAGTGACTAGAGCGCACATCCAGCTATTCCTCGAATCTCGAATGGAAGATAAGACTTTTGTGGGCCAACACAATAGGAAGCATGAATTCCCTGTGGTAACTCAAATATCCAACCGCAACTCGAGAAAAACCAAGTGGTTCCGCAGTCATTACAAGATGAGGCCCTTGCACGCTGGAGCACCCCAAGAGAAGTCCAACTTTCCATTTTGAAGAGCGAAACGGTACTTGGAACGCTTTATGCGACCCCAAAAGTTACCCGACATACCTGTCTCACTTGAGGGAAACACCGAGGTTCCCAGCAGCACTTCATCTGAGCCACTTCTCCCCTCCTGATCGCCACAGGAGGGTCGATTCCTCTGCTTTGTCTGGAAGAGTTTCATGACCTTCGCGGCACACCTCAGGATGAGGCCGGTTTCATGAGGAAATTCGAGACAACCCACGTGGGTGGTGCCAAATGCTGAACGACCCCGATTTCCCGGTCCGCTCTTCATAAGAACCCGATGCCTGGACACATCTTAGAAGGCAACCCTGTGGATGAAGGCACAACACGAAGGGGCACTGACACCCCTGTGCATCGTCCCCCAAAACCGCAGGTTCCACATACAACTCGACAGGTGGCCTGTCATCCCGTGAACAACTCGAGAGGCAAGCGGAGTTCCATTACTCCACACAAGACGAGGTCTGACTCTCCTGTCCCAACTCTGCAGGGACCCTGCTATCCGAGTCAGAAATGGAGAGGAACCCTGACGTTACTGCCTCAATCCGAGATTAGGTCCTCTTCAATTGCACCAGTCCCTGTGATATCCCGAGAAGCCCCTCTCAACTCCACAGTATCCCTGACTTCTCAGAGGAACCCCGCTAAGCTCCCTGAGGTCATGGGCACAAGTCGAGGGAACCCAGGGTTTCCTGCCACACCCCGAGAAAGACCTCGAGAGTTCTTCTTCGAAGCGTCTTGAGGCTTGATTCCCCTACCATGACTCGAGAGCAATGAGGCACTCCCCCACGCCACGTCCATGGAGACCTGACTTCCGTGGCACCACAGGAGTCTCCCTGAGCTCCCCGTCCTATCTCGTGAGAAACCCCAACCAGGCACTGCACTTTGAGAAAACCCACGAGACGCCCCCGTCATCGCGAGATGAGGGCCTTCTTTTCCTGCATGGCCTAGAGAGCAATCCCGAGTCCTCTCTCCAAACTCCACAGGAGGCTTAACTCCATTTAGGCCACGCTTGGGCTCCAAGGGATACCCGTCGCGACTCGAGAGGAGAGCGGAGTCCATTCATTCCCTTCGAGACGAGGCCTGACTCCCCGGGTGAGTCTGGAATGCAACCCCGAGAACCCTGTCACCCCTGGAGAGAAAAACTCGGTCCTGGACACAAACCTAGATGAGCTCTATTTTGCCCTGCAGTGACTCGAGAGCAATCTCCAGCTCTCACTTGCAACTCGAATGGAAGATTGGACTTCCCTGGGCCAACACAAGAGGAAACCTGTATTCCCCATCGTAACTCAAGAATCCTGCCGCAACTCGAGAAAAAACACGTGGGTCCCCCGTCAGCGCTAGATGAGGCCCTTGCCCACTACAGCATCTCAAGAGAAGTCCCAGGTTCCGTCTTGAAGTGCGAAACGGTACTTGGCACCCTTGATGCAACCAGAAAAGTTACCCGACTTTCACTCAAGGAGAGCACCGAGGTTCCCGGCACTACTTCATCTGAGCCCTTTCTCTCCTCCTGATCCCGAAAGTAGGGTCGATTCCCCTGCTTTGTTTGGAAAGGGTTCCCGGACTTTCCTGCGCGCCTCAGGATGAGGCCGGTCTCACGAGAAAATTCGAGACGTAGCCTAGTGGGTGGTGCAACATGCTGAAAGACCCCAATTTCCCGGTCCGCACTTGAGGAGAACACGATGCCCGGACACCTCTTCGAAGGCAACCCTGTGGATGAAGGCACAACAGGAAGGAGCACTGACGCCCCCGTGCATCTCCGAAAAACCCGCAGGTTCCACACACATCACGAAAAGTGGTGTTATCCTTGAACAACTTGAGATGTAAGCGGAGTTCCATTCCTCCGCAGAACACGAGATCTGACACTCCTGAGCAAACTCAACAGGGACCCTGCGATCTGAGTCAGATCCGGCCTCCAGGAAGTCAGGAGCAGAACCCTGAGGTTCCTGCCTCAACTCGAGATGAGGCCCACTTCCATTGCACCAAACCCAGAGGAGTCCCGAGAGGCCTCTCCCAAATCCACAGTATCCCTGACTTCTCAGAGGCACCCTGAGACGCTCCCTGAGGTCACCGGCACAAGTCAAGGGAACCCAGGGTTTCCTGCCGCAACCCTAGAAAGACATCGAGAGTCCTTTTTCAACCCGTCATGAGGCCCGATTCCCCTACCCTGACTTGAGAGCAATGACGCGCTCCCCCTTGCCCCGCCCATGGAGACCTGACTTCCCTGTTGCCACACGAGAGGCTACCTGAACTCCCCGTCGTACCTCGTGAGAAACCCCACACTGGCGCCGCAGCTAGAGAAAACCCACGAGACGGCCCCGTCATCTCGAGATGTGGGCCTTCTTTTCCTGCATGGCCTGGAGAGCAATCCCGAGTCCTCTCTCCAAACTGAAGAGGAGGGTTGACTCCCTTTAGACCACTCAGTGGGCTCCAAGAGATACGCGTCACAACTCGAGAGGATAGCCGAGTCCTTTGCTTCCCCTCGAGACGAGGCCTAACTCCCCGGGTGAGTCTGTAATGCAAACCCGAGATCCCTGTCGCCCTTGGAGAGGATCATTGGGTCCTGAACACAAGGCTAGATGAGGTCGCTTTTGCCCTGCAGTAACTCGAGAGCACTCCCCAGCTTTCCCTCGCAACCCGAATGGAAGATTGGACCTCCCTGGGCCAACACAAGAGGAAGCCTGAATTCCCAGTAGTAATTCGAGAATTCCGCCTCAACTTGAGAAAAACCACGTGGTTCCCCCGTCATTGCAAGATGAGGCCCTTGCCCGCTCCAGTGTCTCAAGAGTAGTCCCACGTTCTGTCTTCAAGTGCGAAATGATATTTGGCACCCTTAATGCTACCCCAAAAGTTCCCCGACATACGGGTCGCACTAGAGGGGAACACCGAGGTTCCTGGCACCACTTCATCTGAGCCCCTTCTCCCCTCCTGATCGCGAAAGGAGGGTCAATTCCCCTGCTTTGTCTGCAAGGGGTTCCCGACCTTCTCCACGCACCTCAGATGAGGCTGTCTCACGAGGAAATTCGAGACGTAGCCTCGATGGTGGTGCCACATGCCGAAAGACCACGATTTCCCGATCCGCTCTTGATAAGAACGCGATGCCCAGACACCTATTCGAAGATAGTGTGGATGAAGGCACAACACGAAGGGGCACTGACACCCCCGTGCATCGTCCGGAAAAGACCGCAGGTTACTCATACAGCTCAACAAGTGCCTGTCACCCAGTGAACAACTCGAGAGGCAAGCGGAGATCCATTCCTGCACACAAGACAAGGCCTGACTCACCTCTCCCAACTATGCAGGGGGCTGCGATCGGAATCAGAAATTGAGAGGAACCCTGAGGTTCCTGCCTCCCCTCGAGATGAGGCCCCCTTCCATTTCACCAAACCCAGTGGAGTCCCGAGAGGTCTTTCCCAACTCCACAGTATCCCTGACTTCTCAGAGGCACCCGGAGAATCTCCCTGAGGTCACCGGCACAAGTCGAGGGAACCCAGGTATTCTTGCCAAGACCCGAGAGAGATCTTGAGAGTCCTTCAACGCGTCTAGAGGCCTGATTCCCCTACCATGACTCGAGAGCAATGACGCGCTCCCCCTCGCCACACGCATCGAGACCTAACTTCCCTGGCGCCACACAAGAGGCTCCCTGAGCTCCCCGTCGTACCTCCTGAGAAACCAACACAGGCGCTGCAGCTCGGTAAAACCACCGAGACCCCCCCACCCCCCGTCATCGTGAGATGAGGGCCTTCTTTTCCTGCATGTCCTGGAGTGCAATCCCGAGTCCTCTCTCCAAACTCCAGAGGAGGCTTGACTCCCTTTAGTCCACTCAGTGGGCTCCAAGAAATACCCGTCGCGACTCGAGAAGAGAGAGAAGTCCTTTGTTTCCCCTCGAGAGGACGCCTGACTCCTGGGTGAGTCTAGAATGCAACCCCAAGATCCCAGTCATCCCTTGAGAGGAACATTAGGTCCTAGATACAAGCCTGGATGAGGTTTCTTTTGCCCTGCAGTGACTCGAGCGCAACCCCCAGCTCTCCCTCGCAACTCGAATGGAAGATTGGGCTTCCCTGGGCCAACACAAGAGGAAGCCAGAAATCCCTTTCGTAACTCGAGAATCCCGCCGCAACTCGAGAAAAACCACGTGTTTCCAACGTCATCCCAAGATGAGGCCCTTGCTGCTATGGCGTCTCAAGAAAAGAACCACGTTCCGTCTTGAAGTGCGAAACGGTACTTTGCACCCTTGATGCGACACCAAATGTTCCCGGACACGCCGGTCTTACTCGACAGGAACACCGAGGTTCCCGCACCACTTCATCTGAGCATGTTCTCCCCTCCTGTTCGAGACAGGAGAGTCTATTCCCCTGCTTTGTTTGGAAGGGGTTCCCCACATTCCCGGCGCACCTCAGGATGAGGCCGGTCTCACGAGGAAATTCGAGACATAGCGTCGTGGGTGGTGTCACATGCCGAAATACCCCGATTTCCCGGCCCACTCTTGAGAAGAACCCGATGCCCGGACACCTCTTCGAAGGCAACCCTGTGGACGAAGGCACAAAACGAAGGGTCACTGACACTCCCGTGCATCATTCGGTAAAAGCCGCAGGTTCCACACACAGCTCGACAAGAGGCCTGTCATCCCATGAACAACTCGAGAGGCAAGCAGAGTTCCATTCCTCCACTCAAGACGAGGCCTGACTCTCCGGTCCCAACTCTGAAGGGACCCTGCGATCGGAGTCCGAAATGGAGAGGAACCCTGAGGTTCCTGACTCCACTCGAGATGAGGCCCTCTTCCATTACACCAAAAACAGTGGAGGCCCGAGAGGCCCCTACCAAATCCACAGTATCGCGACTTCTCAGAGGCACCCTTAGAAGCTCCCTGAGGTCACTGGCACAAGTCAAGGGAACACAGGGTTTCCTGACGCAACCCGAGAAAGACCTCGAAAATCCTCCTTCAACGCATCTTGAATCCCGATTCCCCTACCATGACTCGAGAGCAATGACGCGTTCCCCCTCGCCACTCGCATGGAGACTTGACTTCCCTGGCGCCACACGAGAGGCTCCCTGAGCTCCCCGTCATACCTCGTGAGAAATCCCACACTGGCTCCCCAGCTCCAGAAAACCCACGAGACGCCTCCGTCATCGCGAGATGAAGGCCTTCTTTTCCTGCATGGCCTGGAGAGCAATCTCGAGGCCTCTCTTCAAACTCCACAGGAGGCCTGACTCCCTTTAGGCCACTCTGTGGGCTCCAAGAGATACCCGTTGGGACTCGAGAGGAGAGCGGAATTCTTTGCTTCCCCTATATACCAGGCCTGACTCCTCAGGTGAGTCTGGAATGCAACCCCGAGATCCCTGTCGCCCCTGGAGAGGAACATTAGGTCCTAGACACAAGCATAGATGAGGTCTCATTTGCCCTGAAGTGACTCGAGAGCAATCCCCTGCTCTCCCTCGCACCTCGAATGGAAGAATGGACTTCCCTGGGACAACACAAGAGGAAACCTGAATTCCCCGTCGTAATTCGAAAATCCTGCTGCAACTCGAGGAAAACCATGTGGTCCCCCCGTCATTGCAAGATGAGGCCCTTGCCAGCTACAGCGTCTCAGTAGAAGCCCTACGTTCCATCTTGAAGTTTAAAACGATAATTGGCAACCTTGATGTTAGCACAAAAGTTCCTCGACACCCTGGTCTCACTCGAGGGGAACACCAAGGTTCGGTGCACCACTTATTCTGAGCCCCTTATCCCCTCCTGATCGCGACGGGAGGGTCGATTACCCTGCTTTGTCTGGAAGGGGTTCTGGACCTTCCCGGCGCACCTCAGGATGAGGCCGGTCTCACGAGGAAATTCGAGACGTAGCCTTGTGGTTGGTGCCACACGCCGAAAGACCCCGATTTCCCTGTCTGCTCTTGATAAGAACCCAACGCTAGGACACCTCTTCGAAGGCAATCCTGTGGACGAAGGCACAAAACGAAGGGGTCTGACACCCTCCTGCATCGTTGGAAAAGCCCACAAGTTCCACATACAGATCGACAAGTGGCCTGTCACCCCGTGAACAACTCGAGAGGCAAGAGGAGTTAAATTCCTCCACACAAGACGAGGCCTGACTCTCCTGTCCCAACTCTGCATGGACACTGAGATCCGATTCAGAAATGGAGAGGAACCATGAGGTTCCTGCCTCAATTCGAGATGAGGCCCTCTTCTACTGCACCAAACCCAGTGGAGTTCGGAGCGGCCCCTCCCAACTGCACAGTATCCCTGACTTCTCAGAGGCACCCTGAAAAGCTCCCTGAGGTCACGGGCATAAGTCGACGGAACCCAGGGTTTCCTGCCGTAACCTGAGAAAAACCTCGAGAGTCCTTCTTCACGCGTCTTGAGGCCCGATTCCCCTACCATGACTGGAGAAAAATGACGCGCTCCCCCTCGCCACGTGCATGAAGATCTGACTTCCCCGGCACCACATGAGAGGCTCCCTGAGCTCCCCATCGTACCTCGTGAGAAACCCCACACTGGCGCCGCAGCTCGAGAAAACCCACGAGACGCCCCTGTCATGGTGAAAGGAGGGCCTTCTTTCCTGCATGACCTGAAGAGCAATCCCGAATCCTCTCTCCAAACTCCAAAGGAGGCTTGACTCCCTTTAGGTCACTCAGTGGGCTCCAAGAGATACCCGTCGATACTCAGGAGGAGAGCGGTGTCCTTTGCTTCCCCTCGAGATGAGGCCTGACTATGAGGGTGAGTCTGGAATGCAACCCTGGATCCCTGTCGCCCCTGGAGAGGAACCTTAGGTCCTGGACAAAAGCCTAGAGGAGGTCTCTTTGGCCCTGCAGTGACTCAAGCGCAACCCCTAGCTTTCCCTTGCAACTCGAATGGAAGATTGGCCTTTCTGAGCCAACACAAGAGGAAGCCTGAATTTCCAGTTGTAATTTGAGAAACCCGCCGCAACTCGAGAAAAATCACGTGGTTCCCCGTATTGCAAGATGAGGCCCTTGCCCCCTACAGAGTCTCAAGAGAAGTCTCACATTCCGTCTTGAAGTGCAAAACAGTACTTGGCACCCTTGATGCAACCCCAAAAGTTCCCCTATATACCGATCTCACTAGAGGGGACACTGAAGTTTCCGGCACCACTTCATCTGAGGCCTTTCTCCTCTCCTGATCGCGATAGGAGGGTCGATTCCACTGCTTTGTCTCGAAGGGATTCCCGACCTTCCCGGCACACCTCAGGATGAGGCCGGTCTCACGAGGAAATTCGAGAGGTAGCCTCGAGGGCCATACTACATGCCGAAAGACCCCGATTCCATGGTCCACTTTTGATCAAAACCAGACTCCTGGACACCTCTTCGAAGGCAAGCCTGTGGATGAAGGCACAACACGTAGGGGCACTGACACCCCGTGCATCTTCCGGAAAAACCCGCAGGTTCTCACACAGCTCCACAAGTGGTCTGTCACCTCGTGAACAACTCGAGAAGCAAGCGGAGTTCCATTCCTCCACACAAGACGATGCCTGACTCTCCTGTCACAACTCTAGGGACCTTGCGCACCGAGTCAGAAATGGAGAGGAAGCCTGAGGTTCCTGCCTCCACTCAAGATGAGGCCCTTTTCCATTGCCACAAAACCAGTGGAGTCCCGAGAGGCCCGTCCCAAATCCACAGTATGCCTGACTTCTCAGAGGCACCCTGAGAAGCTCCCTAAGGTCACCGGCAGAAGTCGACCGAACCCAGGGTTTCCTGCCGCAACCCGAGAAAGACCTTGAGAGTCCTGCTTTAACGTGTCTTGAGGCCCGATTCCCGTATCATATCTCGAGAGCAATGACGCGCTCCCCCTTGCCATGCGCATGGAGACCTGAATTCCCTGGTGCCACACGAAAGGCTCCCTGAGCTTCCCGTCGCACCTCGTCAGAAACCGCACACTGGCACCGCAGCTCGAGAAAACCAACAAGACGCCCCTGTCATCGCGAGATGAGGGTCTTCTTTTCCTGCATGGCCTGGAGAGCAATCCTGAGTCCTCTCTCCAAACTCCACAGGGGGCTTGACTCCCTTTAGGCCACTCAGTGGGCTCCAAGAGACACCTGTGGTGACTCAAGAGGAGAGCGGGGTCCTTTGCTTCCCCTCGAGTAGAGCTCTGACTCCCAGGATGCGTCTGGAATGCAACCCCGAGATCGCTGTTGGCCCTGGAGAGGAATATTAGGTCCTGGGCACAAGCATAGATGAGGTCTCTTTTGCCCTGCAGTGACTCAAGAGCAAACCCCAGCTCTCCCTCGAAACTCGAATGGAAGATTGGACTTCCCTGGGCCAACACAAGAGGAAGCCTGAATTCCCCGTCGTAACTCGAGAATCCCGCCGCACCTTGAGAAAAACCACGTGATTCCCCCGTCATCCCAAGATGAGGCCCTTGCCCTCTACAGCGTGTCAAGAGAAGCCCCAAGTCCGTATTGAAGTGCAAAACGGTACTTGGCACCCTTGAAGTGACCCCAAAAGTTTCCCGACACACCGGTCCCACTCGAGGGGAACACCGAGGTTCCCGGCACGACTTCAACTGAGCCCTTTCACTCCTCCTGATCGCGACAAGATGGTCGATTCCCCTGCTTTGTCTGGAAGGGGTTCCCGATCTTCATGGTGCACCTCAGGATGACACCAGTCTAACGAAGAAATTCGAGACGTAGCCTCATGGATGGTGCCACGTCCTGAAAGACCCCGATTTCCTGCTCTGCTATTGATAAGAACCCGATGTCCGGATACCTCTTTGAAGGCAACCCTGTGGATGAAGGCACAACACGAAGGGGCACTGACCCCCTCATGCATCTTACGGAAAAAACCGAAGGTTCCACTCACAGCTCGACAAATGGTCTGTTATCCTGTGAACAACTCGAGAGGCAAGTGGAGTTCCATTCCTCCACACAAGACGAGGCCTGACTCTCCTGTCCCAACTCTTCAGGGACCCTGTGGTCGGAGTTTTAAATGGAGAGGAACCCTTAGGTTCCTGCCTCAACTCGAGATGAGAACCTTTGCCATTGCACCAAACCCAGTGGAGTTCCGAGAGCGCCTCCCAAGTCCACAGTATGCCTGACTTCTCAGAGGCACCCTGAGAAGCTCCCTGAGGTCACCGGTACAAGTCGAGGGAACCCAGGGTTTCCTGCCCCAACCTGAGAAAGACCTCGAGACTCCTTCTTCAAAGTGTCTTGAGTCCCGATTTCCCTACCATGACTCGAGAGCATTTATGGGCTCCTCCTCATCACACGCATAGACACCTGACTTTCCTGGCGCCACACGAGAGGCTCCCTGAGCTCCCCGTCGTACCTCGTGAGAAAACTCATACTTGCGCTCCAACTCGAGAAAACCCACAAGACGCCCCCGTCATTGCGAGCTGAGGGCCTTCTTTCCTGTATGGCCTGGAGAGCAATCCCGAGTCCTCTCTCCAACTCCACAGGAGGCTTGACTCCCTGGAGGCCACTCAGTGGGCTCCAAGAGATACCTATCGCGACCCAGGAGGATATCAGAATCCTTTGCTTCCCCTCGAGCCGAGGCCTGACTCACTGGGTTAGTCTGGAATGCGTCCCCGTGATCCCTATCGCCCCTGGAGAGGAACATTAGGTCCTGGACACAAGCCTAGATGAGGTCTATTTTGACCTGCCGTGACTCGAGAGCAATTCCCACCCAGCTCTCCCTGGCAACTCGAATGGAAGAATGGACTTCCCTGGGCCAACAGAAGAGGAAGCCTGAATTCCCCGTCGTAAGTCAACAATCCCATCGCAACTCGAAAAAAACCACGTGGTTTCCCCTTCATCACAAGATGAGGCCCTTGCCCGCCACAGCGTCTCAAGAGAAGTCCCACGTTTCATCTTGAAGTTTGAAACAGTATTTGGCAAGCTTTGTGAGACCCCAAAAGTTCCCTGACATACCGGTCTCACTCAAGGGGAACACCGAGGTTCCCGGCACCACTTCATCTGAGCCCCTTCTCCCCTCCTGATCGCGACAGTAGGGTCGATTAACCTGCTTTGTCTGGAAGGCTTTCCTGACCTTCCAGGGGCACCTCAGCATGAGGCCCGTCTCACGAGGAAATTCGAGACGTAGCCTCGTGTGTGGTGCCGCATTCCAAAAGACCCCGATTTCCTGGTCCGCTCTTGATAAGAACCCGATGCCCGCACACCACTTCGAAGGCAACCCTGTGGATGAAAGCACATCACGAAGGGGCACTGACACCCCCGTGCATTGTCCGGAAAAAACCGCAGGTTCCACACACAGCTCGACAAGTGGCCTGTCACTCCTTGAACAACTCGAGAGGCAAGCGGAGTTCCATTCCTCCACACAAGACGAGGCCTGACTCTCCTGTCCCAACTCTGCAGGGACCCTGCGATCTGAGTCAGAAATGGAGAGGAACCCTGAGGTTCCTTCCTGATCTCGAGATTAGGCCCTCTTCCATTGCAGCAAACCCAGTGGAGTCCCGAGAGGCCTCTCCCAGCTCCATAGTATCCCTGACTTCTCAGAGGCACACTGAGAAGCTACCTGAGGTCACAGGCACAAGTCGAGGGAACCCAGGGTTTCCTGCCGCAACCCGAGAAAGACCTCGAGCATCCTTTTTCATTGCGTTGAGCCCTGATTCCACTACCATGACTCGAGAGCAATGACGTGCGCCCCCTCGCCACTCGTATGGAGACTTGACTTCCCTGACACCACACGAGAGGCTCCCTGAGCTCCCGGTCGTACCTTGTGAGAAACCCCACACTGGCACCGCAGCTCCAGAAAAACCATGAGACTCCCCCGACATCGCGAGATGAGGGCCTTCTTTTCCTGCATGGCCTGGAGAGCAATCCCGCGTGCTCTCTCCAAACTCCACAAGAGAGGAGCCAAGATTGCTGAGGAGTAGGACGGGGAGAACTCTTTCCCCCCAAGCAATTTCATCAAAAGAGCATTTAAACGTCGAGTAAATTCCACAATACAACTTATGAATGCTGCCAGAGGACATCAGGCACCCAGAAAAGAACACAACTCTTGGAAAGTAGGTAGGAAAAAGTATAAAAGACAAAAAAAGAGACAAAAGAGGGAGGGAGGGATTTCCGTCCCGGGAAGATAGTCTTAAAAAGAGAAAAGTTTCCAAACACCAGGAAAGCTTTTCACTGCCAAATCTTTGCCAAGCTTTGGAAGCACAAAGGGCAACATAAGGGGGATAAAAATAAATCAACAATTAAAACTCGCAGATTGCAAGCCCTACGGTAACTCCCCCAGCCGCGAAGCAGTGCAGATGCCTGCTCACACCATTAGCAAGCAGGGGCTGGGCAGGGAGGCGCAGCGCGGGCTGCATCGCTTAGAGTAAAAATCTGGCCTGAATACCCTGAGCGCTATCTGAACGAAATAACTTGGGCTAGCAAACCAGACTCTGGGATATCTACCACGCAAAAAGCCAGCCCTAACCTAAGACACCGCCAGGCCCGCGCACGGAACAAAGGACTGAACAGAGATAGCCGGCTGCAGACCTTCCCCCTCCGGTGACAGGCAGCCAGAGCCGGAAGGGGGCAATCGCAGCCCCAGAGAGACATTATCTATAAAACTGTAAGCAGGCTTCTTTGCTAACTAAAACTTCTTGGGGATCTGGACGGTCAACATCTGCCTGAGAAGGTGCGCCTGTTTTACACCCAGATAACCGAGTGGCGGGGAGGCGATAAGTCACAACATTGGCGCTCGCCAAACACCTCATCACCTGAGCTGCTCGGACCTGGGAAGAGCACAAAACGCAGGCCCAACCGAGTCTGTGCCTCTGAGGACTACCCGAGTGCCTGAACCTGAGCGGCTTGGACCTGGGAGGTGCATGCAGCCCAGGGCCAGCCTCGGATTGTTCCCGGTGGAACAACCTAGAGCCCGAGCAGTGTGGGCAGGGAGGCTACACGTGCCGTGAGCGGGGGCAGACCCAGTGTGGCTGAGGCACTGCGAGCGCACGCCAGTGTTATTTGTTTGCAGCATCACTCCCTCCCTCCCTCCCCACAGCGCAACTGAACAAGTGAGCCTAAAAAAAAAAAGTGTCCTCCACCATCCCCTTTGTGTCAGGGCGTAAACCAGACACTGAAGAGACCAGCAAACAAAAGAAGCTATAACAGAGGGAAACGCCTTGGAAGCTACAGGCAATAGATTAAAACCCTGTGGTTACTAGGACTACATAGGAAGGCGCCTATAGATCTTGAGAAATATAAGTCGGACCAAGGAACTAGCCAAAAATGAACCGAACCCACGATACTCACAACAAAACCAGAGAAAGTCCTAGATATATTTTTATGATCATTCTTACTTTTTTTTAATTTTTTTAATTTTAAGTTCTCTATTGTTCATTTAATTTTCACTTTTATAACCTATTACTTTGCAAAAAAAAAGACCCTATTTTTTTCTTCTTCAGCAAACTTCATATATATATATATATATATATATATATATATAAAATAATTTTTTGACCTTGTTTTTTTGTTTTGTTTTTTTTTTTCTTCTTTTCTTTAACATTGTATTTTTGAAATTCCAAACTGTACTCTAGATTTTTAATTTATGCTTTTTGATATTTGATATCAATTTTGTACCTGTAGTTTCTTTATAATTTTTGCGACATTGCTTGTTTTTGTTTGTTTGTTTTCTCTTTAGTTTTCTTCTTCCTTTTTTTTAACATTGTATTTTTGAAATTCCAAACTCTACTCTAGATTTTTAATTTTTGCTTTTTGGTATTAGTTATCAATTTTGTACCTGTATTTTCTTGATAATTTTTGCGACCTTGTTTGTTTTTCTTTGTTCGTTTTTTCTCTCTTTCTTTTCCTTCTTCTTTTCTTTAACATCGTATTTTTGAAATTCCAAACTCTACTCTAGATTTTTAATTTTTGCTTTTATGTATTTGTTACCAATTTTGTACCTTTAAGAACCCAATCTTCAGTACCCATTTTTCACTAGGGAGCGAGATTACTGGCTTGACTGCTCTCTCTCCCTTTGGACTCTCCTTTTTCTCCACCAGGTCGCCTGTGTCTCCTCCCTAACCCCTCTCTACTCTACCCAACTCTGTGAATTTCTGTGTATTCCAGACGGTGGAGAACACTTAGGGAACTGATTACTGGCTGGATCTGTCTCCCTCCTTTTCATTCCCCCCTTTTATCCTTCTGGCCACCTCTGTCTCCTTCCTCCTTCTTCTCATCTCTGTATAACTCTGTGAACATCTCTGAGCCGTCCAGTTGTGGAGTGCACATAAGGAAGTGACTACTGGCCAGCCCACTCTCTCCACTATTGATTCCACCTGATCTCATTTGGGTCACCTCTAACTCCCTCCTCCCTCTTCTCTTCTCCATGTAACGCTGTGAACCTTTCTGAGTGGCCCTCACAGTAGAGAAACTTTTCTTCTTTAACGTAGATGTTTTATCAATGGTGCTGTATAGAAGGAGAAGTTTTGAAACTACTGTAAAAGTAAGACAGATAACTGGAAGCAGGAGGCTTAAGTCCAAACCCTGACTCCAGGGAACTCCTGATTCCAAGGAACATTAATTGACAGGAGCTCATCAAATGCCTCCATACCGACACTGAAATCAAGCACCACACAAGGGCCAACAAGTTCCAGGGCAAGACATACCAAGCAAATTCTCCAGCAACAAAGGAACGCAGCCCTGAGCTTCAAGATACAGGCTGCCCAAAGTCACCCCAAAACCACAAACATCTCATAACTCATTACTGGACACTTCATTGCACTCCAGAGAGAAGAAATACAGCTCCACCCACCAGAACACGGACACAAGCTTCCCTAACCAGGAAACCTTGACAAGACACCTGTACAAACCCACACACAGCGAGGAAATGCCACAGTAAAGAACTCCACAAACTGCCAGAATACAGAAAGGACACCCCAACCTCAGCAATTTAAACAAGATGAGACAGAGGAATACCCAGCAGATAAAGGAACAGGATAAATGCCCACCAAACCAAACAAAAGAGGAAGAGATAGGGAATCTACCTGATAAAGAATTCCAAATAATGATAGTGAAAATGATCCAACATCTTGAAATCAAAATGGAATCACAGATAAATAGCCTGGAGACAAGGATTGAGAAGATGCAAGAAAGGTTTAACAAGGACCTAGAAGAAATAAAAAAAGAGTCAATATATAATGAATAATGCAATAAATGAAACTAAAAACACTCTGGAGGCAACAAATAGTAGAGTAACAAATAGTAGAATAACAGAGGCAGAAGATAGGATTAGTGAATTCGAAGATAGAATGGTAGAAATAAATGAATCAGAGAGGATAAATGAAAAACGAATTAAAAGAAATGAGCACAATCTCAGAGACCTCCAGGACAATATTAAACGCTACAACATTCGAATCATAGGGGTCCCAGAAGAAGAAGACAAAAAGAAAGACCGTGAGAAAATACTTGAGGAGATAATAGTTGAAAACTTCCCTAAAATGGGGAAGGAAATACTCACTCAAGTCCAAGAAACCCAGAGAGTCCCACACAGGATAAAGCCAAGGCGAAACCCCCCAAGACACATATTAATCACATTAACAAAAATCAAACACAAAGAACAAATATGAAAAGCAGCAAGGGAAAAACAACAAATAACACACCAGGGAATTGCCATAAGGATAACAGCTGATCTTTCAATAGAAACTCTTCAAGCAAGGAGGGAATGGCAAGACATACTTAAAATGATGAAAGAAAATAACCTACAGCCCAGATTATTGTACCCAGCAAGGATCTCATTCAAGTATGAATGAGAAATCAAAAGCTTTTCAGACAAGCAAAAGCTGAGAGAATTCTGCACCACCAAACCAGCTCTCCAACAAATACTAATCAGGAAACACAAAAACGGTGTATAAATTCAAACCCCAAACAATAAAGTAAATGGCAATGGGATCATACTTATCAGTAATTACCTTAAACGTAAATGGGTTGAATGCTCCAACCAAAAGACAAAGACTGGCTGAATGGATACAAAAACAAGACCCCTACATATGTTGTCTACAAGAGACCCACCTCAAAACAGGGGATACATACAGACTGAAAGTGAAGGGCTGGAAAAAGATTTTCCATGCAAATAGGGACCAAAAGAAAGCAGGAGTAGCGATACTCATATCAGATAAAATAGACTTTAAAACAAAGGCTGTGAAAAGAGACAAAGAAGGTCACTACATAATGATCAAAGGATCAATCCAAGAAGAAGATATAACAATTATAAATATATATGCACCCAACGTGGGAGCACCACAGTATGTAAGACAAATGCTAACAAGTATGAAAGGAGAAATTAACACTAACACAATAATAGTTGGAGATTTTAATACCCCACTCACACCTATGGATAGATCAACTAAACAGAAATTTAACAAGGAAACACAAACTTTAAATGATACAATAGACCAGTTAGACCTAATTGATATCTATAGGACATTTCATCCCAAAACAATGAATTTCACCTTTTTCTAAAGTGCACATGGAACCTTCTCCAGGATAGATCACATCCTGGGCCATAAAGCTAGCATTGGTAAATTCAAAAAAATAGAAATCATTCCAAGCATCTTTTCTGACCACAATGCAGTAAGATTAGATCTCAATTACAGGAGAAAAACTATTAAAAATTCCAACATATGGAGGCTGAACAACACGCTGCTGAATAACCAACAAATCATAGAAGAAATCAAAAAAGAAATCAAAATTTGCATAGAAACGGATGAAAATGAAAACACAACAACCCAAAACTTGTGGGACACGGTAAAAGCAGTCCTAAGGGGAAAGTTCATAGCAATACAGGCACACCTCAAGAAACAAGAAAAAAGTCAAATAAATAAACTAACTCTACACCTAAAGCAACTAGAAAAGGAAGAAATGAAGAACCCCAGGGTTAGTAGAAGGAAAGAAATCTTAAAAATTAGAGCAGAAATAAATGCAAAAGAAACAAAAGAGACCATAGCAAAAATCAACAAAACCAAAAGCTGGTTCTTTGAAACGATAAATAAAATTGACAAACCATTAGCCAGACTCATCAAGAAACAAAGGGAGAAAAATCAAATCAATAAAATTAGAAATGAAAATGGAGAGATCACAACAGAAAACACAGAAATACAAAGGATCATAAGAGACTACTATCAACAATTATATGCCAATAAAATGGACAACGTGGAAGAAATGGACAAATTCTTAGAAAAGTACAACTTTCCAAAACTGGACCAGGGAAGAACTAGAAAATCTTAACAGACCCATCACAAGCACGGAAATGGAAACTGTAACCAAAAATCTTCCAGCCAACAAAAGCCCAGGTCCAGATGGCTTCACAGCTGAATTCTACGAAAAATTTAGAGAAGAGCTAACACCTATCCTGCTCAAACTCTTCCAGAAAATTGCAGAGGAAGGTAAACTTCCAAACTCATTCTATGAGGCCACCATCAGCCTAATACCAAAACCTGACAAAGATCCCACAAAAAAAGAAAACTACAGGACAATATCACTGATGACATAGATGCAAAAATCCTTAACAAAATTCTAGCAATCAGAATCCAACAACACATTAAAAAGATCATACACCATGACCAAGTGGGCTTTATCCCAGGGATGCAAGGATTCTTCAATATCCGCAAATCAATCAATGTAATACACCACCTTAACAAATTGAAAAATAAAAACCATATGATTTTCTCAATAGATGCAGAGAAAGCCTTTGACGAAATTCAACATCCATTTATGATAAAAACTCTCCAGAAAGCAGGAATAGAAGGAACATACCTCAACATAATAAAAGCTATATATGACAAACCCACAGCAAACATTATCCTCAATGGTGAAAAATTGAAAGCATTTCCTCTAAAGTCAGGAACTAGACAAGGGTGCCCACTTTCACCATTACTATTCAACATAGCTTTGGAAGTTTTGGCCACAGCAATCAGAGCAGAAAAAGAAACAAAAGGAATCCAAATTGGAAAAGAAGAAGTAAAACTCTCACTGTTTGCAGATGACACGATCCTCTACATAGAAAACCCTAAACACTCCACCAGAAAATTACTAGAACTAGTCAATGACTATAGTAAAGTTGCAGGATATAAAATCAACACACAGAAATCCCTTGAATTCCTATACACTAATAATGAGAAAACAGAAAGAGAAATTAAGGAAACAATTTCATTCACCATTGCAACGGAAAGAATAAAATACTTAGGAATATACCTACCTAAAGAAACTAAAGACCTATATATAGAAAACTATAAAACACTGGTGAAAGAAATCAAAGAGGACACTAATAGGTGGAGAAATATACCATGTTCATGGATTGGAAGAATCAATATAGTGAAAATGAGTATACTACCCAAGGCAATTTATAGATGCAATGCAATCCCTATCAAGCTACCAACAGTATTCTTCACAGAGCTAGAACAAATAATTTCACAATTTGTATGGAAATACAAAAAACCTCGAATAGCCAAAGCGATCTTGAGAAAGAAGAATGGAACTGGAGGAATCAACCTACCTGATTTCAGGCTCCGCTACAAAGCCACAGTTATCAAGACAGTATGGTACTGGCACAAAGACAGAAATATAGATTAGTGGAACGAAATAGAAAGCCCAGAGATAAATCCACACACATATGGACACCTTATCTTTGACAAAGGAGGCAAAAATATACAATGGATTAAAGACAATCTCTTTAACAAGTGGTGCTGGGAAATCTGGTCAACCACTTATAAAAGAATGAAACTAGAACACTTTCTAACACAATACACAAAAATAAACTCAAAATGGATTAAAGATCTAAACGTAAGACCAGAAACTATAAAACTCCTAGAGGAGAACATAGGCAAAACACTCTCTGAAATACATCACAGCAGGATCCTCTATGACCCACCTCCCAGAATATTGGAAATAAAAACAAAAATAAACAAATGGGACCTAATTAACCTTAAAAGCTTCTGCACATCAAAGCAAACTATTAGCAAGGTGAAAAGACAGCCTTCGGAATGGGAGAAAATAATAGGAAATGAAGCAACTGACAAACAACTAATCTCAAAAATATACAAGCAACACCTACAGCTAAACTCCAGAAAAATAGATGAGCCAATCAAAAAATGGGCCAAAGAACTAAATAGACATTTCTCCAAAGAAGACATACAGATGGCTAACAAACACATGAAAAGATGCTCAAAATCACTCATTATCATAGAAATGCAAATCAAAACCACGGTGAGGTACCATTTCACGCCAGTCAGAATGGCTGCAATCCAAAAGTCTACAAATAATAAATGCTGGAGAGGGTGTGGAGAAAAGGGAACCCTCTTACACTGTTGGTGGGAATGCAAACTAGTACAGCCACTATAGAGAACAGTGTGGAGATTCCTTAAAAAACTGGAAATAGAACTGCCTTATGATCCAGCAATCCCACTGCTGGGCATACACACTGAGGAAACCAGAAGGGAAAGAGACACGTGTACCCCAATGTTCATCGCAGCACTGTTTCTAATAGCCAGGACATGGAAGCAACCTAGATGTCCATCAGCAGATGAATGGATAAGAAAGCTGTGGTACATATACACAATGGAGTATTACTCCGCCATTAAAAAGAATAGAATGAATCAGTTCTAATGAGGTGGATGAAACTGGAGCCTATTATACAGAGTGAAGTAAGCCAGAAAGAAAAACACCAATACAGTATACTAACGCATATATATGGAACTTTGAAAGACGGTAACAATAACCCTGAGTACGAGACAGCAAAAGAGACACTGATGTATAGAAGAGTCTTATGGACTCTGTGGGAGAGGGAGAAGGTGGGAAGATTTGGGAGAATGGCATTGAAACATGTAAAATATCATGTATGAAAAGAGTTGCCAGTCCAGGTTTGATGCATGACACTGGATGCTTGGGGCTAGTGCACTGGGACGACCCAGAGGGATGCTATGGGGGGGAGGAGGGAGGAGGGTTCAGGATGGGGAGCACATGTATACCTGAGGCGGATTCATTTTGATATTTGGAAAAACTAATACAATTATGTAAAGTTTAAAAATAAAATAAAATTTAAAAAAAAAACCAACAGGACGCTTGACTCCCTTTAGGCCACTCAGTGGTCTCCAAGAAATACCCGTCGGGACTCGAAAGCAGAGCAGAGTCCTTTCCTTCCTCTCGAGATGAGGTCTGACTCCTCGGGTGCGTCTAAAATGCAACCCCGAGATCTCTGTCGCCCCTGGAGAGGAACATTAGGTCCTGGACACAAGCTTAGATGAGGTCTCTTTTGCCCTGAAGTGACTCGAGAGCAATCCCTAGCTCTCTCTCGCAACTCCAATGGAAGATTGGACTTCCCTGGGCCAACACAAGAGGAAGCCTGAATTCCCCATCGTAACTCGAGAATCCCGCCGAAACTCGAGAAAAACCACATGGTTACCCTGTCATCGCAAGATGAGGCCCTTGCCCGCTACAGCGTCTAAAGAGAAGTCCCAGGTTTCTTCTTGAAGTGTTTTCACACTTCAAGTGTGAAAACTTGGCACCCTTGATGCGATTCCAAAAGTTCCCCGACACCCTGGTCTCTCTCGAGGGGAACACCGAGGTTCCCGGTACGACTTCATCTGAGCCACTTCTCCCCTCCTGATTACGACTGGAGGGTCGACTCCCGTGCTTTGTCTGGAAGGGGTTCCCAACCTTCCCAGCGCACCTCAGGATGAGGCCGGTCTAACGAGAATATTTGAGACGTAGCTTCATGGGTGGTAACACATGCTGAAAGACCCCGATTCCCCGGTCCACTCTTGATAAGAACCCGATGCCCGGACACCTCTTGAAAGGCAACCCTGTGGAAGAAGGCACAACACGAAGGGGCACTGACACCCTCGTGCATCGTCCGGAAAAACCCGCAGATTCCAAACACAGTTCGACAAGTTGCCTGTCACCCCGTGAATAACTCGAGAGGCAAGCGGAGTTCCATTCCTCCTTACAAGACGAGGCCTGACTCTCCTGTCCCAACTCTGAAGGGACCCTGCGATCAGAGTCAGAAATGGAGACGAACCCTGAGGTTCCTGCCTCAACCCGAGATGAGGCCCTCTTGCATTAAAACAAACCCAGTGGAGTCCCGAGAGGCCACTCCCATCTCCACAGTATCCCTGACTTCTCATAGGCATTCTGAGAAGCTCCTTGAGGCCACTGGCAAACGTCGAGGGAAATAAGGGTTTCCTGCCACAACCGAAGAAAGACCTCGAGAGTCCTTCTTCAACGCGTCTTGAGGTCAGATTCCCCTACCATGGCTCGAGAGCAATAACGCGCTCCCCCTCGCCACGCACATGGAGACCTGACTTCCCTGGCGCCACATGAGAGGCTCCCTGAGTTCCCTGTCGTACCTCGTGTGAAACCCCACACTGGCGCCGCAGCTCGAGAAAACACACAAGACCCCTCCGTCATCGTGAGATGAGGGCCATCTTTTCCTGCATGGCCTGGAGAGCTGTCCCAAGTCCTCTCTCCAAACTTCACAGGAGGCTTGACTCCCTTTAGGCCACAAAGTGGGCTCCAAGAGGTGCCCGTCACAACTCGAAAGGAGAGCGGAGTCCTTTGTTTCCCTTCAACACGAGGCCTGACTCCCTGGGTGAGGCTGGAATGCAAACCTGAGATCCCTGTGGCCCTTGGAGAGGAACATTAGGTCCTGGACACAAGCCTAGATGAGGTCTCCTTTGCCCTGCAGTGACTCGAGCGCAACCCCCAGCTCTCCCTCGCAACTCGAATGGATGATTGGACTTCCCTGGCCCAACACAAGAGGAAGCCTGAAATCCCTGTCGTAACTCGAGAATCCCGCCGCAACTCGAGAAAAACCACGTGGCTCCCCCGTCATCGCAAGATGAGGCCCTTGGCCGCTACAGCGTATCAAGAGAAGTCCCACGTTCCATCCTGAAGTACAAAACGGTACTTGGCACCCTTGATGCGACCCCCAAAGTTCCCTGACATACCGGTCTCACTCGAGGGAAACACCAAAGTTCATGGCACCACTTCCTGTGAGCCCCTTCACCCCTCCTGATCGCAAAAGGAGGGTCGACTCCCATGTTTTGTCTGCAAGGGGTTCCCAACTTTCCCCGCGAACCTCAGGATGAGGCCGGTCTCATGAGGAAATTCAAAAAGTAGCCTCATGGTTGGTGCCACATGTTGAAAGATCCCGAATTCCCGGTCCACTCTAGATAAGAACCTGACGCCCGGACATCTCTTCGAAGGCAACCCTGTGGATGAAGGCACAACATGAAGGGACACTGACATCCCCATGCATCGTCTGGAAAAACCCGCCGATTCCACTCACAGCTCCAAATGTGGACTGTCACCCCGTGAACAACTCGAGAGGCAAGTGAAGTTGCATTCCTTCACACAAGACGAGGCCTTACCCTCCTGGCCCAACTCTTCAGGGACCCTGCGATCGGAGTCAGAAATGGAGAGGAACCCCGAGGTTCCTGCCTCAACTAGAGAAGAGGCCCTCTTCCATTGAACCAAACTCAGTGGTGTCCCGAGAGGCCCCTCCCAACACCACAGTATCCCTGAATTCTCAGAGGCTCCCTGAGAAGCTACCTGAGGTCACTGGCACAAGTCGAGGGAACCCAGAGTTTCCTGAAGTAACCCGAGAAAGACTTGGAGAGTCCTTTTTCAACGTCTCTTGATGCCCGATTCCCCAACCATGACTCCAGAGCAAGGACG
Organism: Bubalus kerabau; assembly: GCF_029407905.1. NCBI lineage: Eukaryota > Metazoa > Chordata > Mammalia > Artiodactyla > Bovidae > Bubalus > Bubalus kerabau. The sequence continues at coordinate 2,618,764 of NW_026577889.1, read as the reverse complement.
CGCTCCCCTCGCCACAAGCAGGAAAACTGACTTCCCTAGTACCACACAAGAGGCTCCCTGAGTACCCCATCGTACCTCGAGAGAAAACCCACACTGGCGCCGCAGTTCGAGAAAAACCACAAGATGCCCCCGTCAAGGAGAGATGGGGGCCTTCTTTTCCTGCCTGACCTGGAGAGCAATCCCTGGTCCTCTCTCCAAACTTCACAGGAGGATTGACTCCCTTTAGGCCACTCAGTTGGGTCCAAGAAATACCCGGTGCGACTCGAGAGGAGAGCGGAGTCCTTTGCTTCCCTGGAGACGAGGCCTGACTCCCCGGGTGAGTTTGGAATGCAACCCCGAGATCCCTGTCGCCCCTGGAGTGGAACATTATGTCCTAGACACAAGCCTAGATGAGGTCTATTTTGCCCTACAGTGATCGAGAGCAACCTCCATCTCTCCCTCACAATTTGAATGGAAGATTGGGCTTCCCACGGTCAACACATGAGGAAGTCTGAATTTCCCATCGTAATTCGAGAATTCAGCCTCAAGTCTTAAAAACCATGTGGTTCCCCCTTCATCGCAATATGAGGCCCTTGCCAGCTAGAGTCTCAAGAGAAGTCCCACATTCCATCTTAAAGTTCGAAATGCTACTTGGCACCCTTGATGCGACCCCAAAGTTACCCAACATACCGGTCTCACTCCAGGGGAACACCGAAATTCCCGGCGTCTCCAGGGAAGTCCCATGTTCCGTCCTTAAGAGTGAAACGGTACTTGACACCCTTGATGCGACCGCAAAAGTTCCCCGACACGCTGGGTTCCCTCGAGGGGAACACCAAGGGTCCCGGCACCACTTCATCTGAGCCCCTTCTCCCCTCCTGATCGCGACAGGAGAGTCGATTCCCCTGCTTTCTCTGGAAGGGGTTCCCGGCCTTCCTGGTGCACCTCAGGATGAGGCCGGTCTCAGGAGGAAATTCGAGACTAGCCATGTGTGAGGTGCCACGTGCCGAACGACACCGATTTTCCGGTCCGCTCTTGATAAGAACCCGATGCCCGGACACCTCTTCGAAGGCAACCCTGTGAGTGAAGGCACAACACGAAGGGGCACTGACACCCCCGTGCATCATCCGGAAAAACCCGCAGGGTCTACACACAGCTCGACAAGGGGCATGAGACTCCCGGAACAACTCGAGAGGCAACCAGAATTCCATTCCTCAGACAAGACGAGGCATGACTCTCCTGTCCCAACACTGCAGGGACCGTGCAGTCGAAGTCAGAATCGGAGAGGAAGCCTGAGATTCCTGCCTCCCCTCGAGATGAGGCCCTCTTCCATTGCGCCGAACCCAGCAGAGTCCCGAGAGGCCCTGCCAACTCCACAGCATTCCTCACCTCTCAGAGGCACCCTGGTAAGTTCCCTATAGTCCCCTGCAGAAGTCGAGGGAAACTAGGGTTTCCCGCCGCCACCCGAGAAAGACCTCGAGAGTCCTTCTTCAACGCGTCTTGAGGCCCTAGTCACTTCCCATGACTCGAGAGTGATGACCAGCTCCTCCTCGCCATGCGCATGGAGACATGAGTTCCCTGGCGCCGCACGAGAGGCTCCCTGAGATCCTCGTCGTGCCTCGTGAGAAAACCCCCACGGGCGCCGCAGCCTGAGGAAACCCATGAGATGCCCCCATCATCGCGAGATGAGGGCCTTCTTTTCCTGCCTGACCTGGAGAGCAATCCCGAGTCCTCTCTCCAAACTGAAGAGGAGGCTCGACACCCTTGAGTCCACTCATACGGCTCCAAGAGATCCGTGTCGCGACTTGAGAGGAAAGTGGAATCCTCTGCTTCCCCTCGAGGCGAGGCCTGACTCCCCGGGGGAGTCTGGAATGGAAACCCGAGATCTCTGTCTTCCCTTGAGAGGAATATTAGGTCCTGGACACACGCCTCGATGAGGTCTCTTTGGCCCTGTAGTGACTCGAGCAGAACCCCCAGCTTTCCCTCCCAACTCCAGGGGAAGATTGGGCTTCCCAGGGCCAACCCAAGAGGAAGCCTGAAATCCCCGTCGTTTTCGAGAATCCAGACGCAACTCGAGCAAAACGACGTGGTTCAAACGTCTTCACAGGATGAGGCCCTTGCCCGCTACAGCGTCTCCAGGGAAGTCCCATGTTCCGTCCTGAAGTGGGAAACGGTAATTGGCTCCCTTGATGCGACCGCTAAAGTTCCCTGAAACGCCGGGTTCCCTCGAGTGGAACACCTAGAGTCCCGGCCCCACTTCATCTGAGCCCCATCTCCCCTCCTGATCGCGACAGGAGAGTCGATTCCCCTTCTTTGTGTGGAAGGTGTTCCCGGCCTTCCTGGCGCACCTGAGGATGATGCTGCTCTCACGAGGAAATTCGAGATGAGCCACGTGGGTGGTGCCACATGTCGAACGACCCCGATTTCCCGGTCCGCTCTTGAAATGAACCTGATGCCCGGACACCTCTTTGAAGGCAACCCTGTGGGGGAAGGCACCAAATGAAGGGGCAATGACACCCCCGTGCATCTTCTGGAAACAACCGCAGGTTCCACACACAGCTCGACAAGGGGCCTGAGACCCACTGAACGACTCGAGAGGCAAGCAGAGTTCCATTACTCAGACAAGACGAGGCCTGACTCTCCTGTCCCAACCCTGCAGGGACCCTGCGGTCGGAGTCAGAAATGGAGAGGAAGCCTGAGGTTCCTGCCTCCAATCGAGATGAGGCCCTCTTTCATTTCTTCAAACCTAGTGGAGTCCCGAGAGGCCCCTCTAACTCCTCAGTATCCCTCACCTCTCAGAGGCACCTGGGAAGTTCCCTAAGGTCCCCGGTAGAGGTCGAGGGAAACGAGTGTTTCCCGCCCCAACCCAAGAAAGACCTCGAGAGTCCTTCTTAAATGCGTCTTGAGGCCCTAGTCCTTCCCATGACTCCAGAGCAATGACGCGATCTGCCTGGCCACACGCATGGAGGCCTGACTTCTCTGGCGCCGCACAAGAGGCTCCCTGAGCTCCCCATCATATCTCGTGAGAAACTCCACACTGGCGCCGCAGCTCGAGAAAACCCATGAGACGCTCCCGTCATCACGAGAGGAGGGCCATCTTTAACTGAATGGTATGCAGATCAAGCGTGAACCTTCTGTCCAAGCTACACAGGACGCTTGACTCCCTTTAGACCACTCATTGGGCTCCAAGAGTTACACGTCGCGACTCGAGAGGATAGTGGAGTCCTTTGCTTCCACTCGAGACGAGGCGTGACCCACCGGGTGAGACTGGAATGCGACCCCGATATCCCTGTCGCCCCTGGAGAGGAACACTACGTCCTGGACCGAAGCCTAGATGAGGACTCTTTGCCCTGAAGTGACTCGAGAGCAACCCCCAGCTCTCTCTGACAAGTTGAATGGAAGATTGGACTTCCTGGGCCAACACAAGAGGAAGCCTGAATTCCCCGTCGTAACTCGAGAATCCCGCCGCAACTCGAGAAAAACCACGTGTTTCCCTCGTCATCGCAATATGAGGCCCTTGCCCGCTAGAGCATCTCCAGAGAATTCCCACGTTCCGTCTTGAAGTGCGAAACTGTACTTGGCACCCTTGATGCGACCTCAAAAGTGCCGTGACATACCGGTCTCACTCGAGGGGACCACCGAGGTTCCCGGCACCACTTCATCTGAGCCCCTTCTCCCCTTCTGATCGCGACCGGTGCGTCGATTCCCCTGCTTTGTCTGCAAGGGTTCCCTACCTTCCCGGCGAACCTCAGGATGAGGCCGGTCTCCCGAGGAAATTCGAGACGTAGCCTCGTGGGTGGTACCACATGCTGAAAGACCCCAATTTTCTGGTACGCTCTTGAAAAGAACCCGATGCCCGGACACCTCTTTGAAGGCAACCCTGTGGATGAAGGCACAACACGAAGGGGCACTAACACCCCTGTGCATCGTCCGGAAAAACCCGCAGGTTCCACACACAGCTCAACAAGTGGCCTGTCACTCCGTGGACAACTCGAAAGGCAAGCGGAGATCCATTCCTCCACGGAAGACGAGGCGTGACTCTCTTGTCCGTACTCGGCAGGTACTCTGCGACCCGAGTCAGAAATGGAGAGGACCCCTGAGGTTCCTGCCTCCATTCGAGATGAGGCCCTCTTCGATTGCACCAAACCCAGTTGAGTAACGAAGGGCCCCTCCCAAATCCACAGTGTCCCTGACTTCTCAGAGGCACCCTGAGAAGTTGCCTGAGGTCACCGACACAAGTCGAGGGAACCCAGGGTTCCCTGCCGCAACCCGAGAAAGACCTCGAGAGTCCTTCTTCAATGCGTCTTGAGGCCAGATTCGCCTACTATGACTCGAGAGCAATCACGCACTCCCCTTCACCACACGCACGGAGACCTGACGTCCCTAGCACCACACGAGAGGCTCTCTGAGCTCCCCGTCATACCTCGTGAGAAATCTGATACTGGCGCCGCAGCTGGAGAAAACCCACGAGACGCCCCCGTCATCGCGAGATGAGGGCCTTTTTTCCTGCATGGCCAGGAAAACAATCCCGAGTCATCTCTCCAAACTCCATAGGAGGCTTCACTCCCTTTACGCCACACAGTGGGCTCCAAGAGATACCCGTCGCGACTCGACAGGAGAGCGGAGTCCTTTTTTTCCCCTCAAGACGAGGCCTGACTCTCCGGGTGAGTCGAGAATGCAACCCTGAGATCCCTGTCGGCCCAGTAGTGGAACACTAGGTCCTGGACACAAGCGTAGATGAGGTCTATTTTGCCCTGCAGTGACTGGAGAGCAATCCCCAGTTCTAACTTGCAACTCGAATGGAATACTGGATTTTCCTGACGCCACACAAGAGGCTCCCTGAAATCCCCGTGGTACTTCATGAGACACCCCACACTGGCGCCACAGCTCGAGAAAACCCACGAGACGCCACCGTCATCTCGAGATGAGGGCCTTCTTTTCCTGCATGGCCTGGAGTCCAATCCCGAGTCCTCTCTCCAAACTCCACAGGAGGCTTGACTCCCTTTAGTACACACATTGGGCTCCAAGAGATACCCATCGCGACACAAAAGGACAGCGGAGTTCTTTGCTTCCCCTCGAGACGAGGCCTGATTCCCCGGGTGAGTCTGGTATGCAAGCCCGAGATCCCTGTCGCCCCTAGGGATGAACATTAAGTCCTGGACACAAGCCTAGATGAGGTCTATTTTGCCCTGCAGTGACTCGAGGGCAATCCCCAGCTCTCCCTTGAAACTCGAATGGAAGATAGGACTTCCCTGGGCCAACACATGAGGAAGACTGTATTCCCCGTCGAAACTCGAGAATCCCTCCACAACTCGAGAAACGCTACGTGGTTCCCCCGTCATCGCAAGATGAGGCCCTTGCCCCCTACAGCGTCTCAAGAGAAGTCCCACGTTCCGTCTTGAAGTGCGAAACGGTATTGGCACCCTTGATGCGACCTCAAAAGTTCCTCGACACACTGGTCTGACTCGAGGAGAACACCGAGGTTCCCGGCACCACTACATCTGGGCCCCTTCTCCACTCCTGATCGCGACAGGAGGGTCGATTACCCTGTTTTGTCTTGAAGGGGTTCCCGCCTTTCCCGGTGCATCTCAGGATGAGGCCGGTCTCACAAGGATATTCGAGACATAGCCTCGTGCATGGTAACACATGCCGAAAGACCCCGATTTCCCGGTTCGCTCTTGATAAGATCCCAATGCCCGGACACCTCTTTGAAGATAACCCTTTTGATGAAGGCACAACACGAAGGGGCACTGACACCCCCGGTTATCGTCCGGAGAAACCCGCAGGTACCACACACAGCTCGAGAAGTGACCTGTCACCCCGTGAACATCTGGAGAGGCAAGCAGAGTTCCATTCCTCCACACAAGACGAGGCCTGACTCTCCTGTTCGAACTCTGCAGGGAAACTGCGATCCGAGTCAGATCTGGCCCAGGGGAAGTCAGGAGAGGAAACATGAGTTTCCTGCCTCCACTCGAGATGAGGCCCTCTTCCATTGCACCGAACCCAGTGGAGTCCCGAGAGGCCCCTCCTAACTGCACAGTATCCCTGACTTCTCAGAGGCACCCTTAGACCTTCCTGAGATCACCGGCACAAGTCGAGGGAACCAAGGGTTTCCTGCCCCAACCCGTAAAAGACCTCGAGAGTCCTTCTTCAACGCGTCTTGAGGTGCGATTCCCCTACCATGACTCGAGAGCAATGACGCGCTCCCCCTAGCCACGCGCATAGAAACCTGACTTCCCTGGCGCCACAGGAGAGGCTCCCTGAGCTCCCCATTATACCTCGTGAGCAACACCACACTGGAGCCGCAGCTCGAGAATACCCACGAGACGCCCCAGTCCTCACGAGATGAGGGCCTTCTTTTGCTGTATGGCCTGGAGAGCAATCCTGAGTCCTCTCTCCAAACTCCACAGGAGGCTTGACTCATTTTAGGCCACACAGTGAGCTCCAAGATATACCCGTCGCGACTTGACAGGAGAGCGGTGTCCTTGGCTTCCCCTCGAGACGAGGCCTGACTCCCCGGGTGAGTCGAGAATGCAATGCCGAGATCGCTGTCGCCCCAGCAGAGGAACATTAGGTCCTGGACACAAGCCTAGATGAGGTCTATTTGGCCCTGCAGTGTCTCGAGAGCAATCCCCAGTTCTAACTCGCAATTCGAATGAAAACTGGACTTCCCTGGGCCAGTTGAACAGGAAGCCTGAATTCCCCTTCATAACTCGAGAATCCCGCCTCAACTCAAGAAAAACCACGTGGTTCCCCCGTCATCGAAAGATGAGGCCCTTGCCCACTACAGCGTCTCAAGAGAAGTCCCACGTTCCGTATTGAAGAGCGAAAAGTTACTTGGAACCCTTGTTGCAACCCCAAAAGTTCCCCGACATACCAGTCTCACTTGAGGAGAACACCGAGGTTCCCGGCACCACTTCATCTGAGACTCTTCTCCCCTCTTGATCGCGACAGGAGGTTCGATTCCCCTGCTTTGTCTGGAAGGCATTCCCGACCTTCCTGGCGCACATCAAGATGAGGCCAGTCTCACGAGGAAATTTGAGACATAGCCTCGTGGGTGGTGCGGCATGCCAAAAGATCCCAATCCCCTGGTCCGCTCTTGATAAGAACCCGATGGCAGAACCCAACTCGAAGACAATCCTGTGGATCAAGGCACAACATGAAGGGGCAGTGACACCCCGGTGCATCGTCCAGAAAAACCTGCAAGTTCCACATACAAATCGACAAGTGGCCTGTCACCCCATGAACAACGCGAGAGTCAAGCAGAGTTCCATTCCTCCACACAAGACGAGGCCTGACTCTCCTGTCCCAACTCTGCAGGGACTCTGCGATCCGAGTCAGATCCGGCGCATTCGAAGCCAGGAGAGGAACCCTGAGGTTCCTGCCTCAACTTGTCATGAGGCCCTCTTCCATTGCACCAAACCCAGTGGAGTTCCGAGAGGCCCCTCCCAACTCCACAGTGACCCTGACTTCTCAGAGGCACGCTGAGAAGCTTCCTGAGGTCACTGGCACAAGTCGATGGAACCCAGGGTTTCCTGCTGCAACCCAGGAAAGACCTCGAGAGTCCTTCTTTAACACGTCTTCAGGCCCAATTCCCCTACCATGACTCGAGAACAATGACGGGCTCCCTCTCACCACGTGCATAGAGACCTGACTGCCCTGGCACCACATGAGAGGCTCACTGAGCTCCCAGTCTTACTTCGTGAGAAACCCCACACTAGCGCCACAGCTCGAGAAAACCTACGAAACGCCCCAGTCATTGGGAGATGAGGGCCTTCATTTCATGCAGTCCCTGGAGAGCAATCCCGTGTCCTCCCTCCAAACACCAGAGGAGGTTTGACTCCCTTTAAGCCACTCAGTGGGCTCCAAGACATACCCGTCCGACTCGAGAGGAGAGCAGAGTCCTTTGCTTCCCCTCGAGACGAGGCCTGACTCCAAGGTGAGTCTGGAATGCAACCCCGAGATTTCTGTCGAGCCTTGACATGAACATTAGGTCCTGCACACAAGCCTTGGTGGGGTCTCTTTTGCCTTCAGTGACTAGAGTGCACCTCCAGCTCTTCCTCGAATCTCGAATGGAAGATAAGACTTTTGTGGGCCAACACAAGAGGAAGCATGAATTCCCTGTGGTAACTCAAATATCCCACCGCAACTCGAGAAAAACCAAGTGGTTCCGCAGTCATTCCAAGATGAGGCCCATGCCCGCTGGAGCACCCCAAGAGAAGTCCAACCTTCCATTTTGAAGAGCGAAAAGGTACTTGGAACACTTTATGCGACCCCAAAATTTACCCGACATACCTGTCTCACTTGAGGGAAACACCGAGGTTCCCAGCAGCACTTCATCTGAGCCACTTCTCCCCTCCTGATCGCCACAGGAGGGTCGATTCCTCTGCTTTGTCTGGAAGAGTTTCATGACCTTCGTGGCACATTTCAGGATGAGGCCGGTTTCATGAGGAAATTCGAGACAACCCACGTGGGTGGTGCCAAATGCTGAACGACCCCGATATCCCGGTCCGCTCTTCATAAGAACCCGATGCCCGGACACCTCTTCGAAGGCAACCCTGTGGATGAAGACAAAAAACGAAGGGTCACTGACACCCCCGTGCATCGTCTGGAAAAACCTGCAGATTCCACACACAGTTTGACAAGGGGCCTGAAACCCCATGAACAACTCGAGAGGCAAGCGGAGTTCCATTCCTCAGAAAAGACGTAGCCTGTCTCTCCTGTCCCAACTCTGCAGGGACCCTGCGGTCGGAGTCCGAAACAGAGAGGAAGTCTGAGGTTCCTGCCTCCCCTGGAGATGAGCCCCTCTTCCATTGCGACAAACCCAGCGGAGTCCCGAGAGGCACCGCCAACTCCACAGTATCACTCAACTCTCAGAGACACCCTGGGAAGTTCCCTAAGGTCCCCGGCAGAAGTCGAGGGAAACGACTCTTTCCCGCCACAACCCGAGAAAGACCTCGAGAGTCCCTCTTCAACGCGTCTTGAGGCCCTAGTCCCCTCCCATTACTCGAGAGCCACAACACGCTCCTCCTCGCTACGCGCAGGGAGACCTGACTTCCCTGGCGCCGCACGAGAGGCTCCCTGAGATCCTCGCCGTGCCTCGCGAGAAAACCCCCACGGGCGCCGCAGCTCGAGGAAACCCCTGAGACGCCCCCGTCCTCGCGAGCTGAGGGCCTTCTTTTCCTGCATGGCCTGGAGAACAATCCCGAGCCCTCTCTCCAAAATGAAGAGGAGGCTTAACTCCATTGACGCCACTAGGGGGCTCGAAGAGATCCGCGTCGCCACTCGGGAGGACAGCGGAGTCCTTTGCTTCCCCTCGAGACGAGGCCTGACACCCAGGGGGATCCTGGAATGCAACCCCGAGATCCCGGCCTTCCCTGGAGAGGAACATTAGGTCCTGGACACAAGCCTAGATGAGGTCTCTTTGGCCCTGCAGTGACTCGAGCGCAACCCCCAGCTTTCCCTCGCCAATCGAATGGAAGACTGGGCTTCCCAGGACCAACAGAGGAGGAAGCCTGTAATCCCCATCGTCACTCGAGAATCCCGCCGCAACTCGAGAAAAAACACATGGTTCCAACGTCTTGGGAAGATTAGGCCCTTGCCCACTACAGCGTCTCAGGGGAAGTCCCATGTTCCGCCCTGAAGTGCGAAACAGTACCTGACACCCTTCGTGCGACCCCCAAAAGCTCCCCCACACACCGGGTTCCCTTGAGGGAACACCGAGAGTCCCGGCACAGCTTCATCTGAGCCCGTTCTCCCCTCCTGATCACGACAGGAGAGTCGATTCCCCTGCGTGGTTCAGAAGGGGTTCCCAGCCTTCCCGGTGCACCTCAGGATGAGGACGGTCTCACAGGGAAATTCGAGACGAGCCACGTGTGTGGTGCCACATGCCAAATGCCCCCGATTCCCCGGTCCGCTTTTGAGAAGGACCCGAGGCCCGGACCCCTCTTCGAAGGCAACCCTGTGGGTTAAACCACAACACGAAGGGGCACTGACACCCTCGTGCATCATCCGGAAAGACACGAGGGTTCCACACACAGCTCGACCAGGGGCCTGAAAACCCCTGACAACTCGAGAGGCAAGCGGGGTTCCCTTCCTCAGACAAGACGAGGCCTGACTCTCCTGTCCCAACTCTGCAGGGACCCTGTGGTCGGAGCCGAAACGGAGAGGAAGCCTGAGGTTCCTGCCTCCCCTCGAGGTGAGGCCCTCTTCCGTTGCGCCAGACCCAGCGGAGTCCCGAGAGGCCCCGCCAACTCCACAGGATCCCTTGCCTCTCAGAGGCACCCTGGGAAGTTCCCTAAGATCCCCGGCAGAAGGCGAAGGAAACGAGGGTTTCCCGCTGCCACCCGAGAAAGACCTCGAGAGTCCTTCTTCAATGCGTCTTGAGGCCTTATTCCCTTCACGTGACTCGAGAGCCATGACGCGCTCCCCCTCGCCACGCGCATGGAGACCTGACTTCCCTGGCGCCGCACGAGAGGCTCCCTGAGATCCTCGTCGTGCCTCGGGAGAAAACCCCCACGGGCGCCGCAGCTCGAGGAAACCCCTGAGACGCCCCCGTCCTGGCGAGCTGAGGCCTTCTATTCCTGCATGGCCTGGAGAGAAATCCCGGGTCCTCTCTCCAAACTGAAGAGGAGGCTGGACTCCCTTGAGGCCACTCAGTGGGCTCCAAGAGATCCGTGTCGCCACTCGAGAGGAGAGCGGAGTCCTTGGCTTCCCCTCGAGACGAGGCCTGACTCCCCGAGGGAGCCTGAAATGCAACCCCGAGATCCCTGCCTTCCCTGGAGAGGAATATTAGTTCCCGGACACACGCCTTGGTGAGGTCTCTTTGGCCCTGCAGTGACTCGAGTGCTACCCCCAGATTTCCCTCGCTACTTGAATGGGAGATGGGGCTTCCCAAGGCCAACCCAAGAGGAAGCCTGAAATCCTCGTCGAAACTCGAGAATCCTGCCACAACTCGAGAAAAACCACGTGGTTTCAACGTCTTCGCAAGATGAGGCCCTTGCCCGGTACGGCGTCTCAAGGGAAGTCCCATGTTCCGTCGTGAAGTGAGACACGGTACCTGACACCCTTCATGCGACATCCAAAAGTTCCCCGACATGCCGGGTTCCCTTGAGGGGAACACCGAGCGACCCGGAACCACTTCCTCTGAGCTCCTACTCCTCTCCTGTTCGCGACAGGAGAGGCGATTCCCCTGCGTGGTCTGGAAGGGGTTCCCGGCCTGCACGGCGCCCCTCAGGATGAGGCCGGCCTCGCGAGGAAATTGGAGACAAGCCCCGTGGCTGGTGCCCCATGTTGAACGACCCTGATTTCCCGGTCCACAGTTGAGGAGAACCCGATGCCCGGACACCTCTTCGAAGGCCACCCTGTGAGTGAAGGAACAACACGAAGGGGCACTGACACTCCCGTGCATCGTCCGGAAACACCCGCGGTTTCCACACACAGCTCCACGAGGGGACTGAGACTCCCTGAGCAACTCGAGAGGCAAGCGGAGTTCCCTTCCTCAGACAAGACGAGGCCTGACTCTCCTGCCCCAACGCTGCAGGGACACTGCTGTCAGAGTACGAAACGGAGAGGAAGCCTGAGGTTCTGTCTCCCCTCGAGATGAGGCCCTCTTCGATTGCGCCAAACCTAGAGGAGTCCCGAGATGGCCCACCAACTCCACAGCATCCCTCACGTCTAAGAGGAACCCTGGGAAGTTCCCTCAGGTCACCGGGAGAAGTCGAGGGAAACGAGGGTTTCCCGCCGCAAGCCGAGAAAGACCTCGAGAGTCCTTCTTCTACACGCCTTGATGCCCTACTCCCCTCCCAGGACTCGAGAACAATGATGCGCTCCCCCTCGCCACGCTCATGGAGACCTGACTTCCCTGGCGCCGCAAGAGAGGCTCCCTGAGAACCTCATCATGCCTCGTGAGAAAAGCCCCACGGACGCCGCAGCTCGAGGAAACCCCTGAGAAGCCCCCGTCCTCGCGAGGTGAGGGCCTTCTTTTCCTGCCTTTCCTGGAGAGCAATCCCGAGTCCTCTCTCCAAACTGAAGATTAGGCTTGACTCCCTTGAGGCCAGTCAGAGGGCTCCAAGAGATCCGCGTCGTGGCTCAGGAGAAGAGCGGAGTCCTTTGCTTCCCCTCGAGGCGAGGCCTGACTCCACGGGGGACTCTGGAGTGCAACCCCGGGATCCCTCTCTTCCCTTGAGAGTACTACTAGGTCCTGGACACACGCCTAGATGAGGTCTCTTGGGCCCTGCAGTGACTCGAGCGCAACCCCCAGCTTTCCCTCGCAACTCGAATGGAAGATGGGGCTTCCCAGGGCCAACCCAAGAGGAAGCCTGAAATCCCCGTCGTAACTCGAGAATCCCGCCGCAACTCGAGACAAACCACGTGGTCCCAACGTCTTCGTAAGATGGGGCCCTTGCCCGCTACGGCGTCTCAAGGGAAGTCTCACGTTCCGTCCTGAGTTGCGAAACGGTACCTGACACCCTTCATGTGACCTCCAAAATTTCCCAGACACGCCGGGTTCCCTCGAGGGGAACACCGAGGGTCCTGGCACCCCTTCATCTGAGCCCCTTCTCCCCTCCTCATCACGACAGGAGAGTCGATTCCCCTGCGTATTCTGGAAGGGGTTCCCGGCTTTCCCGGCACACCTCAGGATGAGGCCGGCCTCCCGAGGAAATTCGAGACGAGCCCCGTGGGTTGTGCCACATGCCGAACGACCCCGATTTCCCAGTCCGCTCTGGATAAGAACCCGATGCCCAGACACCTCTTTGAAGGCAACCCTGTGGGTGAAGTTACCATTCGAAGGGGCACTGACAGCCCCGTGCGTGGTCCGGAAAAACCCGCGGTTTCCACACACAGCTCGACGAGGTGCGTGAGACACCCTGAGCAATTCGAGAGGCAAGCGGAGTTCCCTTCCTCAGACAAGACGAGGCCTGACTCTCCTGTCCCAACTCTGCAGGGACCCTGTGGCTGGAGTCCGAAAAGGAGAGGAAGCCTAAGTTTCCTATCTCCCCTCGAGATGAGGCCCTCTTCCATTGCGCCAAGCCCAGCGGAGTCCCGAGAGGCCCCGCCAACTCCACAGCATCCCTCACCTATCAGAGGCACCATGGGAAGTTCCCTCAGGTCCCCGGCAGAAGTCGAGGGAAACGAGGCTTTCCCGCCGCAACCCCAGAAAGACCTCAAGTGTCCTTCTTCAACGCGTCTGGAGACCCTAGTCCTCTCCCATGACTGGAGAGCCATGACGCGCTCCCCCTCGCCATGCGCACAGAGACCTGACTTCCCTGGCACTGCACGAGAGGCTCCCTGAGATCCTCGTCTTGCCTCGTGAGAAAACCCCCACGTGCGCCGCAGCTCGAGGAAACCCCTGAGAAGCCCCCATCCTCGCGAGGTGAGGGCCTTCTTTTCCTGCCTGACCCAGAGCACAATCCCGAGTCCTCTCTCCAAACTGAAGAGAAGGCCTGACTCCCTTGAGGCCACTCAGTGGGCTCCAAGAGATCTGCGTCGCGACTTGAGAGGAGAGCAGCATCCTTGGCTTGCCCTCGAGGCGAGGCCTGACTCCCCGGGGGAGTCTGGAACGCCACCCTGAGATCCCTGTCTTCCCTTGAGAGGAACGTTAAGTCCCGGACACAGGCCTAGATGAGGTCTCTTTGGCCCTGCAGTGACTCGAGTGCAACCCTCAGCTTTCCTCGCAACTCAAATGGAAGATTAGGCTTCCCGGGGCCAACACAAGAGGAAGCCTGAAATCCCCGTCCTAACTCTAGAATCCCGCCGCAACTCGAGAAAATCCACATGGTCCCAACGTCTTCGCAAGATGAGGCCCTTGCCCGCTACGGCGTCTCAAGGGAAGTCCCAGGTTCTGTCCTGAAGTGCGAAACGGTACCTGACTCCTTTCATGCAACCCCCAAAAGTCCCCCACACGCCGGTTTCCCTCGAGGGTAACACCGAGGGTTCCGTCCCCACTTCATCTGAGCCCCTTCTCCCCTCCTGATGGCGACAGGAGAGTCGATCCCCCTGCGTTGTCTGGAAGGGTCCCCGGCCTTCCCAGCACACCTCAGGATGAAGCCGGCCTCACTAGGAAATTTGAGACTAGCCCCGTGGGTGGTCCCACATGCCGAAAGACCCCGATTTCCCTGCCCGCTCTTGAAAAGAACCCGAGGCCCGGACACCTCTTCGAAGGCAACCCAGTGGGTGAAGGCACAACACGAAGGGGCACTGTCACCGTCGTGCATTTCCGGAAACACCCGCAGGTTCCACACACAGCTCAACAAGGGGCCTGAGACCCCCTGAGCACCTCAAGAGGCAAGCGGAGTTTCCTTCCTCAGACAAGACGATTCCTGACTCTCCTGTCCCAACTCTGCAGGGACCCTGCGGTCGGAGTCCGAAACGGAGAGGAAGCCTGAGGTTCCTGCCTTCCCTGGAGATGAGGCCCTCTTCCATTGTGCCAAACCCAGCGGAGTCCTGAGAGGCCCCGCCAACTCCACAGCATCCCTCATCTGTCAGAAGCACACTGGGAAGTTCCCTAAGGTCACCAGTAAACTTTTATTGCACAAGGTCCCCATGAAAAGGCCCATGCAGCAGGACAGCCACAGATTCTGTCTGCCATTAAAGGGCAGTAAGGTGCCCTCCCCCCTTCTTTGCTGCCTCGGCGGGCACCAGGGTGCAATTCGCGTACCCTTCCCTTTCCCATCCTAGCAGGTGCTCCAGGGCCCGCTGGCCTACAAAGTGCCAGAAGCAGGGCTGGGCCAGCCGGCCAGAATTCAGGGTTCTGTCCCTTGGACTTCCAGCGGACACTAGGCTGCTTGGGAAAACCGCCCAGACTCTGAGGTTTTTCAGCAGAGGGGTGGAGCGGTAAAGGCCTTGACCCCAAAGACGAGGCCTTTCTGCGACCGCCAGGTTGGGGAGCTCTGAGACTGTGCCAACACAGGGCGGAATACATGGTTCCCTGCTCCACGCAGTCCCCGTTCCCTTACCTGTGTTCCGCACCCCTCCGCTGTGGCCAATGGATGCCGATCCTTGGGGATCCAGGAGTTCACGAAATGGGCATTCCCAGCCGCAATGGCGACCCCCAACAGCACATCTGGAAAGCCCTCCCCCACCCCCGCCAGGAGCCGACCCCCACTGCGAACGGAACCCCACCCCGCCCCGCGCCGCCAGGTTTCGCCCCGGCCCTGCCGGGCTCCCGGCGGGTTCCCAGCCATATTGGCGACCCCCGGGAACACAACAGGGACCGACCCCCCACCCACAGCGAGCGGAATCTCGACCTGTGCAGCCCAGGTTTACCCCACCCTGGCTGCGCTCCCGGCGCGTTTCCAGCTGCAGTGGCCATCTCCGAGAGCACAACTGGGAAGCCCTCCCCTACCCCCGCCAGGAGCCGACACCCGCCCTGCGCCGCCCGGGTTCGCCCCGCCCCTGCCGCGCTCCAGGGGCGCTGCCCACCTTCACCAGTGGCTCTCGGTGAGCCCCGTCCCCACGCCCGGTTCCAGGAGAGGCTCTCGGACCTCGCTGCTGCCGCCAGGTCAAACATGAGGACAATACATACACCCCACAGAGACAATCCAAGCTGTCTATGATTTAGGGATAAAACGAGGACTACAGAAAGGCAAGATGACCTGACCTAGGAGGGCCATGATATTCTATAGAACCAGACAAAGTTGGTTACCAAGGAAACTTTTTTCCTTGGAACCCGGAAAGCTGGTTCTTTGCATATGCAATGACCAACAATTAGCTTGTTACCCAAGCCTGCCTTACTGCCACCCCCATCCCCCAACTCCCCAGAAGACTGGCTCAAAGAAATATTTTAAATCTCAGGCGGAAACCTGGAAGATGTCTTGTCTGTCTGTCTGGATTAAGGTATGTGTCAGTGTGAGCCCTGTGTTTCTTGATAGTATTGCTCAAGTTCTGTGTTCTGATTTCAATGGTCTCAAGACAAGGCAGCCCTTCCAAATCAAACTGCTGGAAATACAAGAAAACATTGACCTAAATGAATGTCAGAGTCCCGTGAACTGGGAACTGGTCAATATTAAATATCTAGTATTTTTGGTTTTGCTCCTCCATTATAGACATGTCTAAGAGTCAACAACATTAAGCACAACATGTTCATAGTGCCTAGGTTTCTTTTGAGGTAAAAATTGCTCTATTAGTATATCTGTCACAAGCTTGTCAGCAAGAAACTACCTGGAAACGACAACAACAAAAGTAAAAGTGATATGAGCTTTTAGACAAACTCTTTACAATAATTATACTCTAAAATATCTGCCTCTCATAGTCTTGATTGAAGGCAGAGGAGAAGGGGATGACAGAGGATAAGATGGTTGGATGGCATCACTGACTCGATGGACATGAGTTTGAGCAAGCCCCTGGAGCTGGTGACGGACACGGAAGCCTGGCGTCCTTCAGGCCACAGGGTCCCAAAGAGTCAGACACGACTGAGCAACTGAACTGAACTGAACTAACAAACGTTTCTCCAGGTGTTTTGGTTACCCGAGTTTCTATCCTTGTGACGACAGTGTATTGAATAGCTAGGTCATTTCCAAATAAATGAAAGTTCTGAAACATTCACGACTTGAAAGGACCTCCCTTTTACACAGAAACAAAAGAGATTTTTGACTCTCCATGAATAGTGTCTGGCACCATCCTGACATGTTAAATGTACGAAAGCAATTGTTTTGTTTTGTTTTGTTCTGTTCTTGGGGGTGGGGGGAGGGGGGCGGGCTATAGCGAATGCCAATATAAAAGTCAGTTCTTGGTTGCTGAAGGGAAATGTATGACTTGTTATTACAAGAAAGTATGTGGAATGCAATGGCACTTGAGGAAGGAAAACGAAGTAGTTCTGTCTTACAGGTGGCCGTTTCAGGATGGGAGAAGCAAAGGAATGGGTACAGAATGGGATAAGGAGGTTGTAGGGAAAGTGGACCCCCAGAAAAGAGTTCTGTGCCTAGCACAAGTTTTCTTGAGATGTCGAACTGCCTTTGCTAATGGAGTTTAAGTTTGTTTACCTCTTAAGTGATCTCTTCTAGGTTGACCTAGAACAGAAATCTTTTGTTAGCTTTGGCTAAGTGGAGAAGTAGTGTTTCACGGTGACATATGTGATCCTTCCTGACTGTTTGCAGCCCTTTTGATATCGATGCACTGCTTCTGCTGCTGCTGCCGCCGCTGCTGCTGCTAAGTCGTTTCAGTCGTGTCCGACTCTGTGCGACCCCATAGACGGCAGCCCACGAGGCCCCGCAGTCCCTGGGGTTCTCTAGGCAAGAACACTGGAGTGGGTTGCCATTTCCTCCTCCCATGCATGAAAGTGAAAAGTGAACGTGAAGTCGCTCAGTGGTGTCCGACTCTTAGCAACCCCATGGACTGCAGCCTACCAGGCTCCTCCATCCATGGGATTTTCCACGCAAGAGTACTGGAGTGGGGTGACATTGCCTTCTCCCATATCTATGCACAAGCCTGCCTAAATAATTGACTTCTAGCTAGCTTTGGGATGCCAATGACCATCCACCCTTACAAGGCAACAGAGAAGAGAAAAACACTTACCACAGGAGGTCCTGGTAAGGAACGAGGAACTAACAAGCTCCCGCCAACCAGGATTCTGCAGAGGTCAACAAGAGGTCAGTAAGAGATGGAAGACTGCAGTCCAGAGGTCCTAGCAACTTCCATCTTGCAGCAGAGACCCAGCATAGTCAAAACGAATTCAATGTTGCAAAAAATAAGTAAACAAATAAAGGACAGAAGTTCTTTGAACACATGACTGAGATTAGGGGTGAGGCAGTACATGTACGGTGCCCGGAAAATCTTAAAGTATGAGAAAGGAAAGAAATTAAAGACAACTATCAAGCTGTCCAAACTGATAAAAACGAAAGATTACACAGTTTTTTCTGTATATATTACCAGATAATAATCTGAAAAGGAATTAAAAAAAATTCCCTTTCAATAATGTCAACATGAATACAACACTTTGCCATGGATGTAACGAGGATGAAAAGACTGGCACACTGGAACTTATACACCCTGGCTGAAAACTATCCTGAATACATGGACAGGTATTCCATAACAATGGAAAGACTTAAGATGGCAATACCATGGAATGCATCTTCAATCTGAAATGAAGATTTGATATGATTTGATCGCTCAGAGCTTTTGTGTCATCAATTGTTATTAAAGTATAAATGAGATAGAGAAAGCTGCTGACTTAGACTTGAGGCGGGGTGTACGCCCTGCTGGTCTCTAGCCAGATATTCTACAGGCACTAGCAGTCAGCTAAGGAAAGAAAGGCACTGTCTCAGGGAATGGCACCAGGCCCCTCCCCCACGACATGCCTTGAGGTCACATTGGCAGCAGGTGAGTCATCCTGGGCCAAAAACTGATTGACATGAATCTTGAAGAAAGGCAGTATTCCAGGCAAATATATCATTTCCTTAACATAGATTAGGAGAACAAGGTACGAGGAAAACATACTGTTTTGTTCAAGTCGCTTCTGAGCCTATTGGGGGAACCGACCTGAAGCCAGAGTCCAGCAGATATACATAGCATATTTACATCGCTTAAGACAAACATTTCCTCAGGAACAAATGCATTGCTTAGCTCAAGGTTTGTCTGCGAAATTCTTACACATCAGGAGATGGCTCCGAGCTGGGTTTCTACACACAAGAACATGAATGCAAAGGACAAGCCTGCACAGCCCATCTGCCCCCCTCCCCCACAGCCAGCAGCATTTCCAAGTGACCTCCTAAGGCCTTCCCCAAAATACAGGGGCACCTCTGGGTTTCCTGTTTCCCTCACTTCGAACACTTTTCTTAAAAAAAAAAAAATCCTGCACACTTCTTGATAGAATGCCACAGTGCAAGGAAAACAGGCCTTCAATACTTAAACCTCCCTGTGCCAAACACTTGGGGCTTGGTTTTGTTTTGTTTTGTTTTTTAATTACACCACCACATAATTTAAACTTTTTACAATTTCTAATTATTCAGTACCAAAACACCAAACTTTTATTGCACAAGGTCCCCATGAAAAGGCCCACGCATCAGGACAGCCACAGATTCTGCCATGAAAGGGCAGCAAGGTGCCCTCCCCCCTTCTTTGCTGCCTGGGCGGCCACCAGGGTTTGAAATCCATGCACCCTACTAAGTTTCTAGGGTGCAATCCGTGGACCCTTCCCTTTCCCATCCCAGCAGGTGCTCAAGGGCCCGCTGGCTTACAAAGTGCCAGAAGCAGGGCTGGGCCAGCCGGCCAGAGTTCAGTGTTCTGTCCCTTGGACTTCCAGGGGACACTAGGCTGCTTGGGAAAACCGTGCAGACTGAGATTTTTCAGCAAAGGGGTGGAGCGGTAAAGGCCTTGACACCAAGGGCGAGGCCTTTCTGCAACCTCCAGGTTGGGGAGCTCCGAGAATGTGCCAACAGAGGGCGGAATACTTGGTTCCCTGCTCCAAGCAGTCCCAGTTCCCTGACCTGTGGCCTGCAGCCCTCCGCTGCACCCACTAGATGTGGATCCTTGGGGACACAGGAGCGTAGGAAATGGGCATTCCTAGCCGCAGTGGCGACCCCCGAGAGCACAACTGGGACCAAACCCCCACCCACAGCCATCTAAATCCCGACCCGCGCAGCCCAGGTTTACCCCGCCCCGGGTGCGCTCCCGGCGCGTTTCCAGCCGCAGTGGACACCACCGAGAGCACAACTGGGAAGCCCTCCCCCACCCCCGCCAGGAGCCGAACCCCGCCCCGCACCACCCGGGTTCACCCCGCCCCTGCCGCACTCCCAGCGCGTTTCCAGCTGCAGTGGGGACCCCCGAGAGCACAACTGTTACCGCCCCCCACCGCCTCCCGACCAGAACCCCGACCCGCGCCGCCCGGGATCGCCCCGCCCCTGGCGCGCTCCCGGCGCATTGCCCACTTCCACCAGGGGCTCCTGGTGGGCCCCGTCCCCACGCCCGGTTCCAGAAGAGGCTCTCGGACCTCGCTACTGCCGCCAGGTCAAACATGAGGACAATACATCCACCCCACAGAGACAATCCAAGCTGTCTATGATTTAGGGATAAAACGAGGACTACAGAAAGGAAAGATGTCCTGACCTAGGAGGGCCATGAGAGTCTATAGATCCAAACAAAATTGGGTACCAAGGAAACTTTTTTCCTTGGAACCCGGAAAGCTGGTTCTTTGCATATGCAATGACCAACAATTAGCTTGTTACCCAAGCCTGCCTCGCTGCCACCCCCACTCCCCCCCCCCACTCCCCAGGAAAACGGCTCAAAGAAATATTTTAAATCTCAGGCGGAAAACTGGAAGATGTCTTGTCTGTCTGTCTGGATTAAGGTATGTGTCAGTGTGAGCCTTGTGTTTTTTGATAATATTGCTCAAGTTCTGAGTTCTGATTTCAATGGTCTCAAGACAAGGCAGCCCTTCCAAATCAAACTGCTGGAAATACAAGAAAACATTGACCTAAATGAATGTCAGAGTCCTGTGAACTGGGAGCTAGTCAATATTAAATATCTAGTATTTTTGGTTTAGCTCCTCCACTATAGACATGTCTAAGAGTCAACAACATTAAGCACAACATGTTCATAGTGCCTAGGTTTCTTTTGAGGTAAAAATTGCTCTATTGTTATATGTGTCACAAGCTTGTCAGCAAGAAAGTACCTGGAAACAGCAACAACAAATGTAAAAAATGTAAATGTGATATGAGCTTTTAGATAAACTCTTAACAATAATTATACTCTAAAATATCTGCCTCTCATAGTCTTGATTGAAGGCAGAGGAGAAGGGGATGACAGAGGATAAGATGGTTGGATGGCATCACTGACTCGATGGACATGAGTTTGAGCAAGCCCCTGGAGTTGGTGATGGACACAGAAGCCTGGCGTCCTGCAGGCCACGGGGTCACAAAGAGTCAGACTCGACTGAGCAACTGAACTGAACTGAACTTACAATCGTTCCTCCAGGTGTTTTGGTTACCTGAGTTTCTATCCTGGTGCTAAACTAAGTGACGACAGTGTATTGAATAGCTACGTCACTTCCAAATAAATGAAACTTCTTAAACATTCACGACTTGAAAGGACCTCCCTTTTACACAGAAACAAAAGAGATTTTTGACTCTGCATGAATAGTGACTGGCACCATCCGAACATATTAAATGTAAGAAAGCAATTTTTTTGTTTTGTTTTGTTTTGTTCTGTTCTTGCAGGAAGCGGGGTGGGCGCTATTATCACTGATAGGTATGCTCACCAATCTATCAAATGCCAATATAAGAGTGAGTTCTTGGTTGCTGAAGGGAAATGTATGACTTGTTATTACAAGAATGTATGGAATGCAATCACACTTTAAGAAGGAAAACGAAGTAGTTCTGTCTTAGAGGTGGCATTTTCAGGACGGGAGAAGCAAAGGAATGGGTACAGAATGGGATAAGGAGGTTGTAGGGAAAGTAGGCCCCCAGAAAAGAGTTTTGTGCCTAGCACAAGTTTTCTTGAGATGTTGAACTGCCTTTGCTAATGGAGTTTAAGTTTCTTTACCTCTTAAGTGATCTCTTCTAGGTTGACCTAGAACAGAAATCTTTTGTTAGCTTTGGCTAAGAGGAGAAGTATTGTTTCACGGTGACATATGTGATCCTACCTGACTGTTCTCATCCCCTTTGATATCTATGCACTGCTGCTGCTGCTGCTGCAGATGCTAAGTGGTTCAGTTGAGGCCGACCCTGTGCCACGCCATAGATGGCACCCCACCGGGCCCCGCAGTCCCTGGGGTTCTCTAGGCAAGAACACTGGAGTGGGTTGCCATTTCCTCCTCCTATGCATGAAAGTGAAAAGTGAAAATGAAGTCGCTCAGTGGTGTCCGACTCTTAGCCACCCCATGGACTGCAGCCTACCAGGCTCCTCCGTCCTTGGGATTTTCCAGGAGTGGGGTGCCATTGCCTTCTCCCATATCTATGCACAAGCCTGCCTAAATAATTGACTTCTAGCCAACTTTGGGATGCCCATGACCACCCACCCTTACCAGGCAACAGAGAAGAGAAAAACACTTACCACAGGAGGTTCTGATAAGGAACAAGGAATTAACAAGCTCCCACCTACCAGGAATCTGCAGAGGTCAACAAGAGGTCAGCAAGAGATGAGAGACTGCAGTCCAGAGGTCCTAGCTACTTCCATCTAGCAACAAACACCCAGCATAGTCAAAACGATTTCAATGTTAAAGAATAAATAAATAAATAAATAAAAGGACAGAAGTTCTTTGAACACATGTCTGAATTTAGGGGTGAGGCATTACATATGTGTCCCAGGATAATCTTAAAGTGTCAGAAAGTAAAGAAATTAAAGACAACTATCAAGCTGTCCAAACTGATAAAAATGAATGATTACACAGTTTTATCTGTATACATTAGCAGATAATAATCTGAAAAGGAATTTTAAAAAATTCCCTTTCAATAATATCAACATGAATAAAACACTTTGCCATGGATGTAACGAGGATGACAAGACTGGCACACTGGAAATTATACACCCTGGCTGAAAACTATCCTGAATACATGGACAGATATTCCATAACGATGGAAAGACTTAAGATGGCAATACCATGGAATGCATCTTCAATCTGAAATGAAGATTTGATATGATTTGATCGCTCAGAGCTTTTGTGTCATCAAGTGTTATTAAAGTATTAAAGAGTTAGAGAAAGCTGCTGACTTAGACTTGAGGCGGGGTGGGGGGGGTAGTAAGAGTACCCCCTGCTGGTCTTTAGCCAGATATTCTACAGGCACTAGCAGTCAGCTAAGGAAAGAAAGGAACTGTTTCAGGGAATGGCACCAGGCCCTTCCCCCACGACATGCATTGAGATAATATTGGCAGCAGGTGAGTCATCCCGGGCCAAAACTTGATTGACATGAATCTTGAAGAAAGGCAGTATTGCAGGCAAATATATCATTTCCTTAACATAGATAAGGAGAACAAGCTAGGAGGAAAACATGCTGTTTTGTTCAAATCGCTTCTGAGCCTTTTGGGGGAACCGACCTGAAGCCAGAGTCTAGCGGAAATACATAGGATATTTACATCGCTTAAGACAAACATTTTCTTAGGAAAAAATGCATTGCTTAGCTCAAGGTTTGTCTGCGAAATTCTTACACATCAGGAGATGGCTCCGAGCTGGGTTTCCACACACAAGAACATCCATGCAAAGGACAAGCCTGCACAGCCCATCTGCCGCCCTCCCGCACAGCCAGCAGCATTTCCAAGTGACCTCCTAAGGCCTTCCCCAAAATACAGGGGCACCTCTGGGTTTCCTGTTTCCCTCACTTCGAACACTTTTCTTAAAAAAAAAAAATCCTGCACACTTCTTGATAGAATGCCACAGTGCAAGGAATACAGTCCTTCAATATTTAAACCTCCATTTGCAAAACACTTGGAGCTTGGTTTTGTTTTGTTTTGTTTTTAATTACACCACCACATAATTTAAAGCTTTTACACGTTCTAATTATTCAGTTCCAAAACACCAAACTTTTATTGCACAGGGTCCTCATGAAAAGGCCCACGCAGCTGGACAACCACAGATTCTGCCATGAAAGGGCAGCAAGGTGCCCTCCCCCCTTCTTTGCTGCCTGGGCGGCCACCAGGGTTTGAAATCCATGCACCCTACTAAGTTTCTAGGGTGCAATCCGTGGACCCTTCCCTTTCCCATCCCAGCAGGTGCTCAAGGGCCCGCTGGCTTACAAAGTGCCAGAAGCAGGGCTGGGCCAGCCGGCCAGAGTTCAGTGTTCTGTCCCTTGGACTTCCAGCGGACACTAGGCTGCTTGGAAGAACCGCGCAGACTCTGAGATTTTTCAGCAGAGGGGTGGAGCGGTAAAGGCCTTGATCCCAAATGCAAGGCCTTTCTGCGACCGCCAGGTTGGGGAGCTCCGAGAATGTGCCAACAGACGGCGGAATACTTGGTTCCCTGCTCCACGCAGTCCCAGTTCCCTTACCTGTGGTCCGCAGCCCTCCACTGCACCCACGGGATGGCGATCCTTGGGGACCCAGGAGCGGACGAAATGGGCATTCCCAGCCGCAGTTGCAACCCCCGAGAGCGCAACTGGGAACCCCTCCCCATCCCCCCCATGAGCCGACCACCGCCCCGCGCCCCCAGGGTTAGCCCCGCCCCTGCCGCGCTCCCGGCGCGTTCCCAGCCGCAGTGGCGACCCCCGGGAGCACAACTGGGAAGCCCGCCCCCACCCCCGCCAGAAGCCGACCCCCGCCCCACACCGCCCGCGTTCGCCCCGCCCCTGCACGGTCCAGGTACCTTCCCAGCTTCTAGCGTTCACGCCCGGGTAGGAGCAGGATGTAGGAGTATGGGAGATGTGTCTGGAGCCTGACAGCCTCAGCTCCGCTCTGGCCTGCCCTTTGGACCTAGGAGCCAGGCCAACTTGCAGAGGGCTTAGGGCCCCATTGTATGCAAACTACCAAGGCCTACCGCAAGGAGAGCTCTGTCCGAGGGAAGGGAAGCGCCCCAGGCTGCATTCCCAAGCTGTTGTTTAGCCGCCCAGACTCAGCGCTGCACAGGGGTAATCAGGCTCTCTGTGCCTGCAGCTTCACACACAGGTGTGTCTCCGTAGGAATCAAGAAAGATCCTGACAGAGTGAGGTTCATTAGAGCTATACTAAAGAGCAAAGGCTTGTCCATGTGGTCTTGCCTTCCCCTGTGCCTTTGGGTCTCCAGGCTCGGCCCCAGCTCCGTGGAAACAACCCCTGAGAAAATATCTTCAAGATCCACTTTTCCCAGTGTCTGGGAACCGGGGTTCGTAGGAGGAGAGAAAAGCACGCCTCCATAGGGAACGAAAAGGCAGCCCACCTGCCTGTGTTTTGAAGCCTCTATTTGGAAGGAATGGGTTAGCTTCTCCTAAAGGAGACCTCCAGATCTGCTCAGAAGTCGGTAATTCCAGAGGCAGGGTACTGGTTCCTGACTGTCCTTTGCTAGCCTTGCAAAGATATTCCTAGATTCTAGAGTTATTTTCAATGAAGGAGCAGGCTTCGGGAATGTGTCAGATGGGACTGGCTCCTTATTGACCTCAGCTCAGCTATTGCCTTTCCATTCAAACTAGGACAAGGCCCTACTTTATGAAGGGTAAGGGTCTTCTTCTTTGCAAACTGCCAAGGGCTACAGCAATGAGACCTCTGTCAAGGTGAGGGAAGCCTAAGAGGATGGATTCTCAAGCAGGTGCTTTGCCACAAAGCATCAGCACCCCACGGAGAGAATCAAGCTCCCTGTGCACCAATGTTGGGAGTGTAGCTTCACACACAGAGTTGTCTCTATAGGAGCCAAGAATGTTCCTGAGAGATTAGGTTCACTAAACCTCTCCTACAGAGCATAGACCTGTCCATGTGGTTTTGCCTTCCCCTGTGAGTTGGGTCCTCGAGGTCCGCCACACCTCCGGGGAAACTGTCCCTGAGAAAAGTTCTCCAGGAACCGCTTCGCCGAGGCTGTGAAATGCTGTTCACATGAAGTAAGGCAAGCGAATCTCCTGCAGAGTAAAAGAGGCCTTACAGTCCCTGGAGGAGCAGGCTGCCAGAATGTGTGAAACCTGACTGTTGCCTTACTGGCCTCAGCTCCACCATTCCCTGTTCATCTGAGCTAGCACCCAGGCCTACTTGGAAAAGCGTTTGGGTGCAGATTTCTACAAAGTGCCAAGGGCTACAGCAGTGAGAATTCTCTCGGTGGTAAGGGAGAGCATTTTATGGATTCTCAAGCTGTTTTCTGAATGACAGCGTCAAAATGAACAGAATCAGGCTCTCTCTGCCCCTATGTTAGGTACGCAGCTTCACACACAGAGGTGTCTCTGTAGGAGCCAAGAATGCTCCTGAGAGATGAGGTTCACGAGAGGTCTGCTACAGAGCATAGACCTGCCCATGTGGTCTTGCCTTCCCCTGTGCCTTTGGGCCCCGGGCTCGGCCCCAGCTCCGTGGAAACAACCCCTGAGAAAATATCTTCAAGATACGCTTTTCCCAGAGGCTGGGAACTGGGGTTCATAGGAGGAGAGAAAAGCAAGCCTCCTTCGGGCACGAAAGGCAGCCAACCTGCCTGTGTTTTGAAGCCTCTATTTGGAAGGAATGGGTTAGCTTCTTCTAAAGGAGACCTCCAGATCTGCTCAGAAGTCGGTAATTCCAGAGGCAGGGTGCTGGTTCCTGACTCCCCTTTGCCAGCCTTGCAAAGACATTCCAAGATTCTAGAGTTATATTCCATGAAGGAGCAGGCTTCGGGAATGTGTCAGAGGGGACTGGCTCCTTATTGGCCTCAGCTCAGCTATTGCCTTTCCATTCAAACTAGGACAAGGGCCTACTTTATGAAGGGTAAGGGTCTTCTTTTTTGAAACTGCCAAGGGCTACAGCAATGAGACCTCTGTCAAGGCGAGGGAAGCCTAAGAGGATGGATTCTCAAGCAGGTGCTTTACTACAAAGCATCAGCACCCCACGGAGAGAACCAAGATCCCTGTTCCCCAATGATGGGAGTGTAGCTTCACACACAGAGTTGTCTCTATAGGAGCCAAGAATGTTCCTGAGAGATTAGGTTCACTAAACCTCTCCTACAGAGCATAGACCTATCCATGTGGTTTTTCCTTCCCCTGTGAGTTGGGTCCCCGAGGTCCGCCACACCTCCGGGGAAACTGTCCCTGAGAAAAGATCTCCAGGAACCGCTTCGCTGAGGCTGGGAAACGCTGTTCACAGGAAGTAAGGCAAGCGAATCTCCTGCAGAGAAAAAGAGGCCTTACTGTCCCTGGAGGAGCAGGCTGCCAGAGTGTGTGAAACCTGACTGTTGCCTTACTGGCCTCAGTTCCACCATTGCCTTTTCCTCCGAACTAGGACCCAGGCCTATTTGGAGAAGCGTTTGGGTGCGGATTTCTACAAAGTGCCAAGGGCTACAGCAGTGAGAATTCTCTCAGCGGTAAGGGAGAGCATTTTATGGATTCTCAAGCTGTTTTCTGAACGACAGGGTCAAAATGAACTGAGAGAATCAGGCTGTCTGTGCCCCTATGTTAGGTACGCAGCTTCACACACAGAAGTGTCTCTATAGGAGCCAAGAATGTTCCTGAGAGATGAGGTTCACTAGAAGTCTGCTACAGAGCATAGACCTGTCCATATGGTTTTGCCTTGCCCTGTGAGTTGGGTCCCTGAGGTCCGCCCCAGCTCAGGGGAAGGAGCCCCTGAGGAAAGATCTCCAGGGACCGCTATTCCCCCAGGCTGGCAAACGCAGTTCACAGGAGGTAACACAAGCGAGCCTCCTGCAAGGCACAACAGGCCTTAGTCTCCCTGGACGATCAGGCTGCCAGAGTGTGTGAGACCTGACTGGTGCCTTACTGGCCTCAGCTCCGCCATTGCGTGTTCCTCCGAACTAGGACCCAGGCCTACTAGGAGAAGGGTTTGGGTATGGATTTCTAAATACTGCCAAGGGGTATAGCAATGAGAACTGTGTCACGGGTAAGGAAGAGCATTGTATGGATTTTCAAGCTGTTGTTTGAACGACAGCTTCAAAGATGCACAGAGAGAATCAGACTCTGTGTCTCCATGTTCGGTACACAGCTTCACAGACAGGGGTGTCTCCATAGGAAACAAGAACGTTCCTGACAGAGTGAGGTTCACTAGAGCTCTCCTAGAGAGCAAAGACTTGTCCATGTGGTTTTTCTTCCCCTGTGCGTTTGGGGCTCCAGGCTCGGCCCCAGCTCCGTGGAAACAACCCCTGAGAAAAGATCTTCAAGATCCGCTTTTCCCAGAGGCTGGGATGTGGGGTTCATAGGAGGCGGGAAAAGCAGGCCTCCTTCAGAGAGCAAGAGGCAGCCAAGCGGCCTGCGTTTGGAAGCCTCTATTTGGAAGAATGGGTTAGCTTCCCCTAAGGGAGACCTCCAGATCTGTTCAGAAGTCGGTAATTCCAGAGGCAGGGTGCAGGCTCCTGAGTGCCCTTTGCCAGCCTTGCAGAGACATTCCTAGATTACAGCGTTATTTTCCATGAAGGAGCAGGCTTCGGGAATATGTCAGACTTGACTGGCGCCTTATTGGCCTCAGCTCAGCTCTTGCCTTTCCTTTCAAACTAGGACAAGGGCCCACTTTATGAAAGGTAAGGGTCCTCTTCTTTCCAAACTGCCAAGGGCTACAGCAATGAGACCTCTGTCAAGGCGAGGGAAGCGTAAGCTGATGGATTCTCAAGCAGGTGCTTTGCCACAAAGCATCAGCACCCCACGGAAAGAATCTGGCTCCCTTTGCCCCTACGTTGCGTGTGTAGCTACACGCACAGAGGTGTCTCGATAGGAGCCAAGAATGTTCCTGAGAGAGGAGGTTCACTGTTGGGGGCCAGAGTGAGGCACTCCGCCCATGGCAAAGGTCATGAGGAAGGAGGCTCGACATACGCAAAGGCGGGATCGAGCCTCAGGAGTCCCCCTGGAAATCCTCGAGCATCTACCCCCATAACCAGAGCCTGCCTACCTTACTACTTTGTGCTCTCACCTACACCTCTGACTTTACGGGGGGCTGTCCCCCACCACCTCTTTCGGAGAAGGAGTTAACCTAGAGCTCCAGTTGATAAAAACCCCTGGGTGTGACAAGAGTGTTTTAACCTACAAACTCCTCTGAAGGTTCTCTAGCCTGCCTGACAGGCTTGTCCGGCCACATGTGATTGCTCACAGCCTCCCAACCATGAGAGGCACGAGATGCTTTAAACCTTCTAAAAACAGGTTCCTTAGAAAAGTTAGAAAATTATTAGTATAAGTATAATGGGCTGATTAGAAATCATATTGGTGAAGGGTTTTTCATTTGTTGAGCTGATGTTTACTGCTAAGTCTCCACATCCCCTGCCCTTATACACATTAATGAATATATAGAAGAAATAAGTATTAACCTTTGATATAAATCACGTTAGACCTTAGGCTAAGTAAATTCTTTCCTTAACTAAAACCCACTACACCCTCACCCTATAGGAATGTAACTTTATTTGGGTTGGCGTCTGTTTTAAGAATAATCACCCTTGGAGAAATAAGTGTCCTGGTTGACTGACCGCTGTCACAAGGAGAGGGTCGTAAATTGTCAGCAGGCCCCCCGGCCAGAAGATGATGTAACACCCCTAAGACCTCTGTATACTTTTGTATGAAGCACCTGACTTTGATAAAGTCAGGACTGCTGACCCCACGTGACTTTTGCATAACATCTCAGTGTATAAAAGTAGACCATGGAAAATAAAGAATTGGGATCAGTTTCTCGAAATACTGGTCTCCCCATGTCTCTCTCTCTCTCTCACTCTGGTTGAGTCTCCATCTGGAGCGCGGAACCCACCAAGCTTACTAATTTTGCCTGGGCTTCTAAGATCCGACTGGGGAGGCCTCAGTGTCTCCTCTCCTTCGGGAGAACGGAAGGACGCCTGCGGCCTACGTAAGTGGTGCAAGCTTCTTGTCTTGAAGTTTTATTGGTCCCCCGCGTAAACCAAGCTACTCAGCCTCTTTTCTCCACTGAATTTTCCTACTGAGCTATCCTCATTTTATTACTCTTTATATCCTTAACTAACGTTTAATTAAGCAGTTGTTCCCTGACCCTCGCCTACGCCGTCTCTGCTTCGAATACCCTGGATCAGCTGGGGATGGACCCCGGCAGTTCACTAGAGATCTCCTACAGAGCATAGACCTGTCCATTTGGTTTTGCCTTCCCCTGTGAGTTGGGTCCCCGAGGTCCGCCCCAACTCCGGGGAAACAGCCCCTGAGAAAAGATCTCCAGGAACTGCTTTCCGCCCAGGCTGGGAAACGCTGTTCACAGGAAGTAAGGCAAGCGAGCCTCCTGAAGGGAAACAGAGGCCTTACTGTCCCTGGAGGAGCAGGCTGCCAGAGTGTGTGACACCTGACTGGTGCCTTACTGGCCTCAGCTCCGCTATTGCATGTTCATCTGAACTTGAACCCAGGCCTACTTGGAGAAGTGTTTGTGTGCCGATTTCCAGAAGCTGCGAAGGGCTACAGCAATGATAACTCTCTCAGTGGTAAGGGAGAGCATTGTGTGGATTCTCAATTTGTTGTTTGAACGACAGCGTCAAAGCTGCACAGAGAGAATCAGGTCTCTGTGTCTCTATGTTGGCAATGCAGCTTCCCACACAGAGATGTCCCCGTTGGAGCCAAGAACATTCCCCACAGACTGAGGTTCACTAGAGCACTCCTAGAGAGCAAAGACTTATCCATGCGGTTTTCCCTTCCCCTGTGCGTGTGGGTCTCTGGGATCAGCCCCTGCTCCTTGGAAACAGCCTCTGAGAAAAGATCTCCAAGAACCTCTTATCACCCAGGCTGGGAAGTGGAGTTCACAGGAGGTGGGATAAGCAAGCTTCCTTCGGCAAGAAGAGACAGCCAACCGGCCTGTGTTTGGAAGCCTATATTTGCAAGAAATGGGTTAGTTTCTCCTGACCGAGACCGCCAGATGTGCTGAGAAGATAGAAATTCCAGAGGCAGGGTCGAGGTTCCTGACTGCCCTTTGCCAGCCTTGCAAAGACATTCCCAGATTCTAACGTTATTTTCCATGAAGGAGCAGGCATCGGGAATATGTCAGACTTGACTGGCGCCTTACTGGCCTCAGCTCAGCTACTGCCTTTCCATTCAAACAAGGACAAGGGCCTACTTGGTGAAGGGTAAGGGTCTGCTTCTTTCCAAACTGCCAAGGACTACAGCAATGAGACCTCTGTCAAGGTGAGGGAAGCCTATGCGGATGGATTCTTAGCAGGTGCTTTGCCACAAAGCATCAGCACCCACGGAGAGAATCAGACTCCCTTTGCCACTATGTTGGGTGTGTAGCTTCATGCACAGAGGTGTCTCTGTAGAAGCCAAGAATGTTCCTGAGAGATGAGGTTCACTAGAGCTCTCCTACAGAGCATAGACCTGTCCACGTGGTTTTGTCTTCCCCTGTGAGTTGGGCCCCCGAGGTCCGACCCAGCTCCAGGGAAACAGCCCCTGAGAAAAAATCTCCAGGAACAGCTTTGCGCCCAGGCTGGGAAATGCAGTTCACAGGAGGCAAGGCAAGCGAGCCTCCTACAGGGAAAAAGAGGCCTTACTGCTCCTGGACGATCAGGCTGCAAGAGTGTGTGAGACCTCACTTGTGCCTTACTGGCCTCAGCTCCACCGTTGCCTGTTATTCCGAGCTAGGACCCAGGCCTACTTGGAGAAGGGTTAGGGTGCGGATTTCTACAAACTGTCAAGGACGACAGCAATGAGAATTCTCTTAGCAGTAAGGGAGAGCATTGTATGGATTCTCAAGCTGTTGTTTGAATGACAGCTTCAAAGCTACACAGAGAGAATCAGGCTCTCTGTTCCCCTATTTTGGCTGTGCAGCTTCACACACAGAATTTGACTCTGTTGGAGCCAGAAATATTCCTGAAAGACTTAGGCTCACCAAAGCTGTCCTCCAGAGCAAAGACATTGGATGTGGTTTTGCCTTCCCTTGTCAGTATGGGTCCCCTAGCTTGGCCCCAGCTCCGGGGATACAGCCTCTGAAAAAAATCTTCCAAGAAGCGATTTTCCTCCAGGCTGTTAAGCGGAATTCGCAGTTTGCAAGTTAAGGAAGCCTGCTTCGTGGAAGAGCAAGCAGCCAACTGGCCCTGTGTTAGGAAGCCTGTATTTGAAAGGAATGGGTTAGCTTCTACAGCGGGAGAACCTCAGATCTGCTCAGGGGACTGAAATACTAGAGTCAGGGTCGAGGTTCTCCCTTGTCCTTTGCGCACCTTGCAAAGACATTCCTAGCTTCTAGCGTTAGTGTCCCTGTAGTAGCAGGCTGCAGGAGCGTGTGATAAATGACTGCCGCGTTCCTGTCCTCAGCTCCGCTATTGACTTTCTATTCGAACTAGAACCCAGGCCTACTTTGAGAGGGGTTAGGGCCCAGTGTTTTCAAACTGCCAAGGGCTACGGCAATGCGAGCTCTGTCAGAGGTAAGAAAAGAGCAATTGGTTGGATTCTTCAGCTGCTGCGTGGCTGCACAGCTTCCGCGCCGCATGGAGAGCATGAGGCTCCTTGTGGCCCTATTTTGGGTATGCAGCAACATGCACACAGAATGTCTGTGTTCACTTATGTACAGGATTATGAACACTAGAGCTCTCCTACAGAGCAAAGACCACTCAGTGGGCTCTAAGAGATACCTGTCGCGACTCGAGAAGAGAGTGGAGTCCTTTGCTTCCCCTCGAGATGAGGCCTGACTCCCCGGGTGAGTATGGAATACAACCCCAAATCCCTGTCGCCTATGGAGAGGAACATTAAGTCCTGGATACAAGCCTAGATGAGGTCTAGTTTGCCCTTCAGTGAATGGAGCCCAATCCCCAGCTCTCCCTGGCAACTCGAATGGAAGATTAGACTTCCTGGGCCAACACAAGAGGAAGCCTGAATTCCCCGTCGTAACTCGAGAATCCCACCGCAACTCGAGAAAAACCACGTGCTTCCCTCGTCATCGCAAGATGAGGCCCTTTGTCCGCTACAGCATCTCAAGAGAAGTCCCACGTTCCATCCTGAAGTGCGAAACGGTACTTGGCACCCTTGATGCGACCCCAAAAGTTCCGCGACATACCAGACTCACTCAAGGGGAACACCGAGGTTCCCGGCACCACTTCATCTGAGCCCCTTCTCCTCTCCTGATTGCGACAGGAGGGTCGACTCCCCTTCTCTGTCTGCAAGGGGTTCCCGACCTTTCGGGCGCACCTCAGGATGAGGCCGGTCTCATGAGGAAGTTCGAGACATAGCCTCGTGGGTGGTGCCACATGTCGAAAGACCCCAATTTCACGGTCCACTCTTGAAAAGAACCCGATGCCAGCACACCTCTTTGAAGGAAAACCTGTGGATGAAGGCACAACACGAAGGGGCACTGACACCCGCGTGCATCGTCCAGAAAAACCCGCAGGTCCCACAGACATTTCGACAAGTGGCCTGTCACCCTGTAAACAACTCGAAAGGCAAACGAAGGTCCATTCCTCAACAGAAGACTAGGTGTGACTCTCTTGTCCCTACTCTGCAGGGACCATGGGATCCGAGTCAGAAACGGAGAGGAAGCCTGAGGTTCCTGCGTCCACTCGAAATGAAGCCCTCTTCCATTGCACCACAACCAGTGGAGTCCCGAGAGGCCACTACCAACTCCACAGTATCCCTGAGTTCTCAGAGGCACAAAAAGAAGCTCCCTGAGGTCACAGGCACAAGTCGAGGGAACCCTGGGTTTTTTGCCGTGACTCGAGAAAGAGCTCGAGAGTGCTTCAAAATGTGTTGAGTCGCGATTCCCCTACCATGACTCGAGAGCCATGACACGCTCCCCCTCGCCACGCGCATGGAGACCTGACTAACCTGGCACTGCACGAGAGGCTCCATGAGTTCCTCATCGTACCTCGTGAGGAAACCCACACTGGCGCGGCAGCTCGAGGAAACACATGAGACACCCCGGTCATCGCGAGATGAGGGCCTTATTTTCCTGCATGGCCTGGAGACCAATCACGAGTCCTATCTCCAAACTGAAGAGGAGGCTGGACTCCCTTGAAGCCGCTCAGAGGGCTCCAAGAGACCCGCGTCGCGACTCGAGAGGAGAGCGGAGTCCTTGTCTTCCCCTCGAGACGAGGCCTGACTCCCCGGGGGAGCCTGCAATGCAACCCCGAGATCCCCGCCTTCCCTGGAGAGGAATAGTAGGTCCCGGACACACGCCTAGGTGATGTCTCTTGTCCCCTGCAATGACTCGAGCGCAACCCCCAGCTTTCCCTCGCAACTCGAGGGGAAGATTGGGCTTCCCAGGGCCAACCCAAGAGGAAGGCTGAGATCCCCGTCGTAACTCGAGAATCCCGCCGCAACTCGAGAAAAACCACGTGGTTCCCACCTCTTGGCAAGAGGAGGCCCTGGCCCGCCACGGCGTCTCAAGGGAAGTCCCCTGTTCCGCCCTGAATAGCGAAACGGTCCCTGACAGCCTTCCTGCGACCCCCAAAAGTCCCCCGACACGCCGGGTTCCCTCGAGGGGAACACCGAGGGTCCCGGCACCGCTTCCTCTGAGCCCCTTCTCCCCTCCTGACCGCGACAGGAGAGGCGATTCCCCTGCGTGGTCTGGAAGGGGTTCCCGGCCTTCCCGGCGCACCTCAGGATGAGGCCGGTCTCACGAGGAAATTCGAGACGAGCCACGTGGGTGGGGCCACATGCCGAACGCCCCCGATTCCCCGGTCCGCCCTTGAGAAGGACCCGAGGCCCGGACCCCTCTTCGAAGGCAACCCTGTGGGTGAAGGCACAACACGAAGGGGAACTGCCACCCCCGTGCATCGTCCGCAAAGACCCGCGGGTTCCACACACAGCTCAACGAGGGTCCTGAGACCCCCTGAGCAACTCGAGAGGCCAGCGGGGTTCCCTTCCTCAGACAAGACGAGGCCTGACTCTCCTGTCCCAACTCTGCAGGGACCTTGCGGTCGGAGTCCGAAACGGAGAGGAAGCCTGAGGTTCCTGCCTCCCCTCGAGGTGAGGCCCTCTTCCGTTGCGCCAGACCCAGCGGAGTCCCGAGGGGCCCCGCCACCGCCACAGGATCCCTCGCCTCTCAGAGGCACCCTGGGAAGTTCCCTAAGGTCCCCGGCAGAAGGCCAGGGACACGAGGGTTTCCCGCCGCCCCCCCTAGAAAGACCTCGAGAGTCCTTCTTCAACGCGTCTCGAGGCCCTAGTCCCCTCCCGTGACTCGAGAGCCAGGACGCGCTCCCCCTCGCCACGCGCATGGAGACCTGACTTCCCTGGCGCCGCACGAGAGGCTCCCTGAGATCCTCGTCGGGCCTCGGTAGAAAACCCCCACGGGCGCCGCAGCTCGAGGAAAACCCTGAGACGCCCCCGTCCTCGCGAGCTGAGGGCCTTCTTTTCCTGCATGGCCTGGAGAGCAATCCCGGGTCCTCTCTCCAAACGGAAGAGGAGGCTGGACTCCCTTGAGGCCGCTCAGGGGGCTCCAAGAGACCCGCGTCGCGACTCGAGAGGAGAGCGGAGTCCTTGGCTTGCCCTCGAGACGAGGCCTGACTCCCCGGGGGAGTCTGGAATGCAACCCCGAGATCCCTGCCTTCCCTGGAGAGGAATATTAGGTCCCGGACACACGCCTAGGTGAGGTCTCTTCGGCCCTGCAGTGACTCCAGCGCAACCCCCAGCTTTCCCTCGCAACCCGAGGGGAAGATTGGGCTTCCCAGGGCCAACCCAAGGGGAAG
Source organism: Bubalus kerabau (assembly GCF_029407905.1). NCBI lineage: Eukaryota > Metazoa > Chordata > Mammalia > Artiodactyla > Bovidae > Bubalus > Bubalus kerabau. The sequence goes on along the minus strand of NW_026577889.1, from coordinate 2,583,676 downwards.
GCTGAGATCCCCGTCGTAACTCGAGAATCCCGCCGCAACTCGAGAAAAACCACGTGGTTCCCACCTCTTGGCAAGATGAGGCCCTTGCCCGCCACGGCGTCTCAAGGGAAGTCCCCTGTTCCGCCCTGAAGGGCGAAACGGTCCCTGACAGCCTTCCTGCGACCCCCAAAAGTCCCCCGACACGCCGGGTTCCCTCGAGGGGAACACCGACGGTCCCGGCACCGCTTCCTCTGAGCCCCTTCTCCCCTCCTGACCGCGACAGGAGAGGCGATTCCCCTGCGTGGTCTGGAGGGGGTTCCCGGCCTTCCCGGCGCACCTCAGGATGAGGCCGGTCTCACGAGGAAATTCGAGACGAGCCACGTGGGTGGGGCCACATGCCGAACGCCCCCGATTCCCCGGTCCGCCCTTGAGAAGGACCCGAGGCCCGGACCCCTCTTCGAAGGCAACCCTGTGGGTGAAGGCACAACAGGAAGGGGCACTGCCACCGCCGTGCATCGTCCGCAAAGACCCGCGGGTTCCACACACAGCTCGACGAGGGGCCTGAGACCCCCTGAGCAACTCGAGAGGCCAGCGGGGTTCCCTTCCTCAGACAAGACGAGGCCTGACTCTCCTGTCAAAACTCTGCAGGGACCCTGCGGGCGGAGTCCGAAACGGAGAGGAAGCCTGAGGTTCCTGCCTCCCCTCGAGGTGAGGCCCTCTTCCGCTGCGCCAGACCCAGCGGAGTCCCGAGGGGCCCTGCCACCTCCACAGGATCCCTCGCCTCTCAGAGGCACCCTGGGAAGTTCCCTAAGGTCCCCGGCAGAAGGCGAGGGAAACGAGGGTTTCTCGCCGCCCCCCGACAAAGACCTCGAGAGTCCTTCTTCAGCGCGTCTCGAGGCCCTAGTCCCCTCCCGTGACTCGAGAGCCAGGACGCGCTCCCCCTCGCCACGCGCATGGAGACCTGACTTCCCTGGCGCCGAACGAGAGGCTCCCTGAGATCCTCGTCGTGCCTCGGGAGAAAACCCCCATGGGCGCCGCAGCTCGAGGAAACCCCTGAGACGCCCCCGTCCTCGCGAGCTGAGGGCCTTCTTTTCCTGCATGGCCTGGAGAGCAATCCCGGGTCCTCTCTCCAAACGGAAGAGGAGGCTGGACTCCCTTGAGGCCGCTCAGGGGGCTCCAAGAGTCCCGCGTCGCGACTCGAGAGGAGAGCGGAGTCCTTGGCTTCCCCTCGAGACGAGGCCTGACTCCCCGGGGGAGCCTGGAATGCAACCCCGAGGTCCCTGCCTGCCCTGGAGAGGAATAGTAGGTCCCGGACACACGCCTAGGTGAGGTCTCTTCGGCCCTGCAGTGACTCGAGCGCAACCCCCAGCTTTCCCTCGCAACCCGAGGGGAAGATTGGGCTTCCCAGGGCCAACCCCAGGGGAAGGCTGAGATCCCCGTCGTAACTCGAGAATGCCGCCGCAACTCGAGAAAAACCACGTGGTTCCCACCTCTTGGCAAGATGAGGCCCTTGCCCGCGACGGCGTCTCAAGGGAAGTGCCCTGTTCCGCCCTGAAGGGCGAAACGGTCCCTGACAGCCTTCCTGCGACCCCCAAAAGTCCCCCGACACGCCGGGGTCCCCCGAGGGGAACACCGAGGGTCCCGGCACCGCTTCCTCTGAGCCCCTTCTCCCCTCCTGATCGCGACAGGAGAGGCGATTCCCCTGCGTGGTCTGGAAGGGGTTCCCGGCCTTCCCGGCGCCCCTCAGGGTGAGGCCGGTCTCACGAGGAAATTCGAGACGAGCCACGTGGGTGGGGCCACATGCCGAACGCCCCCGATTCCCCGGTCCGCTCTTGAGAAGGACCCGAGGCCCGGACCCTTCTTCGAAGGCAACCCTGTGGGTGAAGGCACATCACGAAGGGGCACTGCCACCCCCGTGCATCGTCCGCAAAGACCCGCGGGTTCCACACACAGCTCGACGAGGGGCCTGAGACCCCCTGAGCAACTCGAGAGGCCAGCGGGGTTCCCTTCCTCAGACAAGACGAGGCCTGACTCTCCTGTCCTAACTCTGCAGGGACCCTGCGGTCGCAGTCCGAAACGGAGAGGAAGCCTGAGGTTCCTGCCTCCCCTCGAGGTGAGGCCCTCTTCCGCTGCGCCAGACCCAGCGGAGTCCCGAGGGTCCCCGCCACCTCCACAGCATCCCTCGCCTCTCAGAGGCACCCTGGGAAGTTCCCTAAGGTCCCCGGCAGAAGGCGAGGGAAACGAGGGTTTCCCGCCGCCCCCCGAGAAAGACCTCGAGAGTCCTTCTTCAACGCGTCTCGAGGCCCTAGTCCCCTCCCGTGACTCGAGAGCCAGGACGCGCTCCCCCTGGCCACGCGCATGGAGACCTGACTTCCCTGGCGCCGCACGAGAGGCTCCCTGAGATCCTCGTCGTGCCTTGGGAGAAAACCCCCACGGGCGCCGCAGCTCGAGGAAACCCCTGAGACGCCCCCGTCCTCGCGAGCTGAGGGCCTTCTTTTCCTGCATGGCCTGGAGAGCAATCCCGGGTCCTCTCTCCAAACGGAAGAGGAGGCTGGACTCCGTTGAGGCCGCTCAGGGGGCTCCAAGAGACCCGCGTCGCGACTCGAGAGGAGAGCGGAGTCCTTGGTTTCCCCTCGAGACGAGGCCTGACTCCCCGGGGGAGCCTGGAATGCAACCCCGAGGTCCCTGCCTTCCCTGGAGTGGAATAGTTGGTCCCGGACACACGCCTAGGTGAGGTCTCTTCGGCCCTGCAGTGACTCGAGAGCAACCCCCAGCTTTCCCTCGCAACCCGAGGGGAAGATTGGGCTTCCCAGGGCCAACCCCAGGGGAAGGCTGAGATCCCCGTCGTAACTCGAGAATGCCGCCGCAACTCGAGAAAAACCACGTGGTTCCCACCTCTTGGCAAGATGAGGCCCTTGCCCGCGACGGCGTCTCAAGGGAAGTGCCCTGTTCCGCCCTGAAGGGCGAAACGGTCCCTGACAGCCTTCCTGCGACCCCCAAAAGTCCCCCGACACGCCGGGGTCCCCCGAGGGGAACACCGAGGGTCCCGGCACCGCTTCCTCTGAGCCCCTTCTCCCCTCCTGATCGCGACAGGAGAGGCGATTCCCCTGCGTGGTCTGGAAGGGGTTCCCGGCCTTCCCGGCGCCCCTCAGGGTGAGGCCGGTCTCACGAGGAAATTCGAGACGAGCCACGTGGGTGGGGCCACATGCCGAACGCCCCCGATTCCCCGGTCCACTCTTGAGAAGGACCCGAGGCCCGGACCCCTCTTCGAAGGCAACCCTGTGGGTGAAGGCACAACACGAAGGGGCACTGCCACCCCCGTGCATCGTCCGCAAAGACCCGCGGGTTCCACACACAGCTCGACGGGGGGCCTGAGACCCCCTGAGCAACTCGAGAGGCCAGCGGGGTTCCCTTCCTCAGACAAGACGAGGCCTGACTCTCCTCTCCCAACTCTGCAGGGACCCTGCGGTCGCAGTCCGAAACGGAGAGGAAGCCTGAGGTTCCTGCCTCCCCTCGAGGTGAGGCCCTCTTCCGCTGCGCCAGACCCAGCGGAGTCCCGAGGGGCCCCGCCACCTCCACAGGATCCCTCGCCTCTCAGAGGCACCCTGGGAAGTTCCCTAAGGTCCCCGGCAGAAGGCGAGGGAAACGAGGGTTTCCCGCCGCCCCCTGACAAAGACCTCGAGAGTCCTTCTTCAACGCGTCTCGAGGCCCTAGTCCCCTCCCGTGACTCGAGAGCCAGGATGCGCTCCCCCTCGCCACGCGCATGGAGACCTGACTTCCCTGGCGCCGCACGAGAGGCTCCCTGAGATCCTCGTCGTGCCTCGGGAGAAAACCCCCACGGGCGCCGCAGCTCGAGGAAACCCCTGAGACGCCCCCGTCCTCGCCAGCTGAGGGCCTTCTTTTCCTGCATGGCCTGGAGAGCAATCCCGGGTCCTCTCTCCAAACGGAAGAGGAGGCTGGACTCCCTTGAGGCCGCTCAGGGGGCTCCAAGAGACCCGCGTCGCGACTCGAGAGGAGAGCGGAGTCCTTGGCTTCCCCTCGAGACGAGGCCTGACTCCCCGGGGGAGCCTGGAATGCAACCCCGAGATCCCTGCCTTCCCTGGAGAGGAATATTAGGTCCCGGACACACGCCTAGGTGAGGTCTCTTCGGCCCTGCAGTGACTCGAGCGCAACCCCCAGCTTTCCCTCGCAACCCGAGGGGAAGATTGGGCTTCCCAGGGCCAACCCCAGGGGAAGGCTCAGATCCCCGTCGTAACTCGAGAATGCCGCCGCAACTCGAGAAAAACCACGTGGTTCCCACCTCTTGGCAAGATGAGGCCCTTGCCCGCCACGGCGTCTCAAGGGAAGTCCCCTGTTCCGCCCTGAAGGGCGAAACGGTCCCTGACAGCCTTCCTGCGACCCCCAAAAGTCCCCCGACACGCCGGGTTCCCTCGAGGGGAACACCGACGGTCCCGGCACCGCTTCCTCTGAGCCCCTTCTCCCCTCCTGACCGCGACAGGAGAGGCGATTCCCCTGCGTGGTCTGGAGGGGGTTCCCGGCCTTCCCGGCGCACCTCAGGATGAGGCCGGTCTCACGAGGAAATTCGAGACGAGCCACGTGGGTGGGGCCACATGCCGAACGCCCCCGATTCCCCGGTCCGCCCTTGAGAAGGACCCGAGGCCCGGACCCCTCTTCGAAGGCAACCCTGTGGGTGAAGGCACAACAGGAAGGGGCACTGCCACCGCCGTGCATCGTCCGCAAAGACCCGCGGGTTCCACACACAGCTCGACGAGGGGCCTGAGACCCCCTGAGCAACTCGAGAGGCCAGCGGGGTTCCCTTCCTCAGACAAGACGAGGCCTGACTCTCCTGTCAAAACTCTGCAGGGACCCTGCGGTCGCAGTCCGAAACGGAGAGGAAGCCTGAGGTTCCTGCCTCCCCTCGAGGTGAGGCCCTCTTCCGCTGCGCCAGACCCAGCGGAGTCCCGAGGGGCCCCGCCACCTCCACAGGATCCCTCGCCTCTCAGAGGCACCCTGGGAAGTTCCCTAAGGTCCCCGGCAGAAGGCGAGGGAAACGAGGGTTTCTCGCCGCCCCCCGACAAAGACCTCGAGACTCCTTCTTCAACGCGTTTCGAGGCCCTAGTCCCCTCCCGTGACTCGAGAGCCAGGACGCGCTCCCCCTCGCCACGCGCATGGAGACCTGACTTCCCTGGCGCCGAACGAGAGGCTCCCTGAGATCCTCGTCGTGCCTCGGGAGAAAACCCCCACGGGCGCCGCAGCTCGAGAAAACCCCTGAGACGCCCCCGTCCTCGCCAGCTGAGGGCCTTCTTTTCCTGCATGGCCTGGAGAGCAATTCCGGGTCCTCTCTCCAAACGGAAGAGGAGGCTGGACTCCCTTGAGGCCGCTCAGGGGGCTCCAAGAGTCCCACGTCGCGACTCGAGAGGAGAGCGGAGTCCTTGGCTTCCCCTCGAGACGAGGCCTGACTCCCTGGGGGAGCCTGGAATGCAACCCCGAGGTCCCTGCCTGCCCTGGAGAGGAATAGTAGGTCCCGGACACACGCCTAGGTGAGGTCTCTTCGGCCCTGCAGTGACTCGAGCGCAACCCCCAGCTTTCCCTCGCAACCCGAGGGGAAGATTGGGCTTCCCAGGGCCAACCCCAGGGGAAGGCTGAGATCCCCGTCGTAACTCGAGAATGCCGCCGCAACTCGAGAAAAACCACGTGGTTCCCACCTCTTGGCAAGATGAGGCCCTTGCCCGCGACGGCGTCTCAAGGGAAGTCCCCTGTTCCGCCCTGAAGGGCGAAACGGTCCCTGACAGCCTTCCTGCGACCCCCAAAAGTCCCCCGACACGCCGGGGTCCCCCGAGGGGAACACCGAGGGTCCCGGCACCGCTTCCTCTGAGCCCCTTCTCCCCTCCTGATCGCGACAGGAGAGGCGATTCCCCTGCGTGGTCTGGAAGGGGTTCCCGGCCTTCCCGGCGCCCCTCAGGGTGAGGCCGGTCTCACGAGGAAATTCGAGACGAGCCACGTGGGTGGGGCCACATGCCGAACGCCCCCGATTCCCCGGTCCGCTCTTGAGAAGGACCCGAGGCCCGGACCCCTCTTCGAAGGCAACCCTGTGGGTGAAGGCACAACACGAAGGGGCACTGCCACCCCCGTGCATCGTCCGCATAGACCCGCGGGTTCCACACACAGCTCGACGGGGGGCCTGAGACCCCCTGAGCAACTCGAGAGGCCAGCGGGGTTCCCTTCCTCAGACAAGACGAGGCCTGACTCTCCTGTCCTAACTCTGCAGGGACCCTGCGGTCGCAGTCCGAAACGGAGAGGAAGCCTGAGGTTCCTGCCTCCCCTCGAGGTGAGGCCCTCTTCCGCTGCGCCAGACCCAGCGGAGTCCCGAGGGGCCCCGCCACCTCCACAGGATCCCTCGCCTCTCAGAGGCACCCTGGGAAGTTCCCTAAGGTCCCCGGCAGAAGGCGAGGGAAACGAGGGTTTCCCGCCGCCCCCCGAGAAAGACCTCGAGAGTCCTTCTTCAACGCGTCTCGAGGCCCTAGTCCCCTCCCGTGACTCGAGAGCCAGGACGCGCTCCCCCTGGCCACGCGCATGGAGACCTGACTTCCCTGGCGCCGCACGAGAGGCTCCCTGAGATCCTCGTCGTGCCTTGGGAGAAAACCCCCACGGGCGCCGCAGCTCGAGGAAACCCCTGAGACGCCCCCGTCCTCGCGAGCTGAGGGCCTTCTTTTCCTGCATGGCCTGGAGAGCAATCCCGGGTCCTCTCTCCAAACGGAAGAGGAGGCTGGACTCCCTTGAGGCCGCTCAGAGGGCTCCAAGAGACCCGCGTCGCGACTCGAGAGGAGAGCGGAGTCCTTGGCTTCCCCTCGAGACGAGGCCTGACTCCCCGGGGGAGCCTGGAATGCAACCCCGAGGTCCCTGCCTTCCCTGGAGAGGAATAGTAGGTCCCGGACACACGCCTAGGTGAGGTCTCTTCGGCCCTGCAGTGACTCGAGCGCAACCCCCAGCTTTCCCTCGCAACCCGAGGGGAAGATTGGGCTTCCCAGGGCCAACCCCAGGGGAAGGCTGAGATCCCCGTCGTAACTCGAGAATGCCGCCGCAACTCGAGAAAAACCACGTGGTTCCCACCTCTTGGCAAGATGAGGCCCTTGCCCGCGACGGCGTCTCAAGGGAAGTCCCCTGTACCGCCCTGAAGGGCGAAACGGTCCCTGACAGCCTTCCTGCGACCCCCAAAAGTCCCCCGACACGCCGGGGTCCCCCGAGGGGAACACCGAGGGTCCCGGCACCGCTTCCTCTGAGCCCCTTCTCCCCTCCTGATCGCGACAGGAGAGGCGATTCCCCTGCGTGGTCTGGAAGGGGTTCCCGGCCTTCCCGGCGCCCCTCAGGATGAGGCCGGTCTCACGAGGAAATTCGAGACGAGCCACGTGGGTGGGGCCACATGCCGAACGCCCCCGATTCCCCGGTCTGCTCTTGAGAAGGACCCGAGGCCCGGACCCCTCTTCGAAGGCAACCCTGTGGGTGAAGGCACAACACGAAGGGGCACTGCCACCCCCGTGCATCGTCCGCAAAGACCCGCGGGTTCCACACACAGCTCGACGGGGGGCCTGAGACCCCCTGAGCAACTCGAGAGGCCAGCGGGGTTCCCTTCCTCAGACAAGACGAGGCCTGACTCTCCTGTCCCAACTCTGCAGGGACCCTGCGGTCGCCGTCCGAAACGGAGAGGAAGCCTGAGTTTCCTGCCTCCCCTCGAGGTGAGGCCCTCTTCCGCTGCGCCAGACCCAGCGGAGTCCCGAGGGGCCCCGCCACCTCCACAGGATCCCTCGCCTCTCAGAGGCACCCTGGGAAGTTCCCTAAGGTCCCCGGCAGAAGGCGAGGGAAACGAGGGTTTCCCGCCGCCCCCTGACAAAGACCTCGAGAGTCCTTCTTCAACGCGTCTCCAGGCCCTAGTCCCCTCCCGTGACTCGAGAGCCAGGATGCGCTCCCCCTCGCCACGCGCATGGAGACCTGACTTCCCTGGCGCCGCACGAGAGGCTCCCTGAGATCCTCGTCGTGCCTCGGGAGAAAACCCCCACGGGCGCCGCAGCTCGAGGAAACCCCGGAGACGCCCCCGTCCTCGCCAGCTGAGGGCCTTCTTTTCATGCATGGCCTGGAGAGCAATCCCGGGTCCTCTCTCCAAACGGAAGAGGAGGCTGGACTCCCTTGAGGCCGCTCAGGGGGCTCCAAGAGACCCGCGTCGCGACTCGAGAGGAGAGCGGAGTCCTTGGCTTCCCCTCGAGACGAGGCCTGACTCCCCGGGGGAGCCTGGAATGCAACCCCGAGATCCCTGCCTTCCCTGGAGAGGAATATTAGGTCCCGGACACACGCCTAGGTGAGGTCTCTTCGGCCCTGCAGTGACTCGAGCGCAACCCCCAGCTTTCCCTCGCAACCCGAGGGGAAGATTGGGCTTCCCAGGGCCAACCCCAGGGGAAGGCTCAGATCCCCGTCGTAACTCGAGAATGCCGCCGCAACTCGAGAAAAACCACGTGGTTCCCACCTCTTGGCAAGATGAGGCCCTTGCCCGCGACGGCGTCTCAAGGGAAGTGCCCTGTTCCGCCCTGAAGGGCGAAACGGTCCCTGACAGCCTTCCTGCGACCCCCAAAAGTCCCCCGACACGCCGGGGTCCCCCGAGGGGAACACCGAGGGTCCCGGCACCGCTTCCTCTGAGCCCCTTCTCCCCTCCTGATCGCGACAGGAGAGGCGATTCCCCTGCGTGGTCTGGAAGGGGTTCCGGGCCTTCCCGGCGCCCCTCAGGGTGAGGCCGGTCTCACGAGTAAATTCGAGACGAGCCACGTGGGTGGGGCCGCATGCCGAACGCCCCCGATTCCCCGGTCCGCTCTTGAGAAGGACCCGAGGCCCGGACCCCTCTTCGAAGGCAACCCTGTCGGTGAAGGCACAACACGAAGGGGCACTGCCACCCCCGTGCATCGTCCGCAAAGACCCGCGGGTTCCACACACAGCTCGACGGGGGGCCTGAGACCCCCTGAGCAACTCGAGAGGCCAGCGGGGTTCCCTTCCTCAGACAAGACGAGGCCTGACTCTCCTGTCCCAACACTGCAGGGACCCTGCGGTCGCAGTCCGAAACGGAGAGGAAGCCTGAGGTTCCTGCCTCCCCTCGAGGTGAGGCCCTCTTCCGTTGCGCTAGACCCAGCGGAGTCCCGAGGGGCCCCGCCACCTCCACAGGATCCCTCGCCTCTCAGAGGCACCCTGGGAAGTTCCCTAAGGTCCCCGGCAGAAGGCGAGGGAAACGAGGGTTTCCCGCCGCCCCCCGACAAAGACCTCGAGAGTCCTTCTTCAACGCGTCTCGAGGCCCTAGTCCCCTCCCGTGACTCGAGAGCCAGGACTCGCTCCCCCTCGCCACGCGCATGGAGACCTGACTTCCCTGGCGCCGCACGAGAGGCTCCCTGAGATCCTCGTCGTGCCTCGGGAGAAAACCCCCACGGGCGCCGCAGCTCGAGGAAACCCCTGAGACGCCCCCGTCCTCGCCAGCTGAGGGCCTTCTTTTCCTGCATGGCCTGGAGAGCAATCCCGGGTCCTCTCTCCAAACGGAAGAGGAGGCTGGACTCCCTTGAGGCCGCTCAGGGGGCTCCAAGAGACCCGCGTCGCGACTCGAGAGGAGAGCGGAGTCCTTGGCTTCCCCTCGAGACGAGGCCTGACTCCCCGGGGGAGCCTGGAATGCAACCCCGAGGTCCCTGCCTTCCCTGGAGAGGAATATGAGGTCCCGGACACACGCATAGATGAGGTCTCTTCGGCCCTGCAGTGACTCGAGCGCAACCCCCAGCTTTCCCTCGCAACCCGAGGGGAAGATTGCGCTTCCCAGGGCCAACCCTAGGGGAAGGCTGAGATCCCCGTCGTAACTCGAGAATCCCGCCGCAACTCGAGAAAAACCACGTGGTTCCCACCTCTTGGCAAGATGAGGCCCTTGCCCGCCACGGCGTCTCAAGGGAAGTCCCCTGTTCCGCCCTGAAGGGCGAAACGGTCCCTGACAGCCTTCCTGCGACCCCCAAAAGTCCCCCGACACGCCGGGTTCCCTCGAGGGGAACACCGAGGGTCCCGGCACCGCTTCCTCTGAGCCCCTTCTCCCCTCCTGATCGCGACAGGAGAGGCGATTCCCCTGCGTGGTCTGGAAGGGGTTCCCGGCCTTCCCGGCGCACCTCAGGATGAGGCCGGTCTCACGAGGAAATTCGAGACGAGCCACGTGGGTGGCGCCACATGCCGAACGCCCCCGATTCCCCGGTCCGCTCTTGAGAAGGACCCGAGGCCCGGACCCCTCTTCGAAGGCAACCCTGTGGGTGAAGGCACAACACGAAGGGGCACTGCCACCCCCGTGCATCGTCCGCAAAGACCCGCGGGTTCCACACACAGCTCGACGGGGGGCCTGAGACCCCCTGAGCAACGCGAGAGGCCAGCGGGGTTCCCTTCCTCAGACAAGACGAGGCCTGACTCTCCTGTCCCAACTCTGCAGGGACCCTGCGGTCACAGTCCGAAACGGAGAGGAAGCCTGAGGTTCCTGCCTCCCCTCGAGGTGAGGCCCTCTTCCGCTGCGCCAGACCCAGCGGAGTCCCGAGGGGCCCTGCCACCTCCACAGGATCCCTCGCCTCTCAGAGGCACCCTGGGAAGTTCCCTAAGGTCCCCGGCAGAAGGCGAGGGAAACGAGGGTTTCCCGCCGCCCCCTGACAAAGACCTCGAGAGTCCTTCATCAACGCGTCTCGAGGCCCTAGTCCCCTCCCGTGACTCGAGAGCCAGGATGCGCTCCCCCTCGCCACGCGCATGGAGACCTGACTTCCCTGGCGCCGCACGAGAGGCTCCCTGAGATCCTCGTCGTGCCTCGGGAGAAAACCCCCACGGGCGCCGCAGCTCGAGGAAACCCCTGAGACGCCCCCGTCCTCGCCAGCTGAGGGCCTTCTTTTCCTGCATGGCCTGGAGAGCAATCCCGGGTCCTCTCTCCAAACGGAAGAGGAGGCTGGACTCCCTTGAGGCCGCTCAGGGGGCTCCAAGAGACCCGCGTCGCGACTCGAGAGGAGAGCGGAGTCCTTGGCTTCCCCTCGAGACGAGGCCTGACTCCCCGGGGGAGCCTGGAATGCAACCCCGAGATCCCTGCCTTCCCTGGAGAGGAATATTAGGTCCCGGACACACGCCTAGGTGAGGTCTCTTCGGCCCTGCAGTGACTCGAGCGCAACCCCCAGCTTTCCCTCGCAACCCGAGGGGAAGATTGGGCTTCCCAGGGCCAACCCCAGGGGAAGGCTGAGATCCCCGTCGTAACTCGAGAATGCCGCCGCAACTCGAGAAAAACCACGTGGTTCCCACCTCTTGGCAAGATGAGGCCCTTGCCCGCGACGGCGTCTCAAGGGAAGTCCCCTGTTCCGCCCTGAAGGGCGAAACGGTCCCTGACAGCCTTCCTGCGACCCCCAAAAGTCCCCCGACACGCCGGGGTCCCCCGAGGGGAACACCGAGGGTCCCGGCACCGCTTCCTCTGAGCCCCTTCTCCCCTCCTGATCGCGACAGGAGAGGCGATTCCCCTGCGTGGTCTGGAAGGGGTTCCCGGCCTTCCCGGCGCCCCTCAGGGTGAGGCCGGTCTCACGAGGAAATTCGAGACGAGCCACGTGGGTGGGGCCGCATGCCGAACGCCCCCGATTCCCCGGTCCGCTCTTGAGAAGGACCCGAGGCCCGGACCCCTCTTCGAAGGCAACCCTGTCGGTGAAGGCACAACACGAAGGGGCACTGCCACCCCCGTGCATCGTCCGCAAAGACCCGCGGGTTCCACACACAGCTCGACGGGGGGCCTGAGACCCCCTGAGCAACTCGAGAGGCCAGCGGGGTTCCCTTCCTCAGACAAGACGAGGCCTGACTCTCCTGTCCCAACACTGCAGGGACCCTGCGGTCGCAGTCCGAAACGGAGAGGAAGCCTGAGGTTCCTGCCTCCCCTCGAGGTGAGGCCCTCTTCCGTTGCGCCAGACCCAGCGGAGTCCCGAGGGGCCCCGCCACCTCCACAGGATCCCTCGCCTCTCAGAGGCACCCTGGGAAGTTCCCTAAGGTCCCCGGCAGAAGGCGAGGGAAACGAGGGTTTCCCGCCGCCCCCCGACAAAGACCTCGAGAGTCCTTCTTCAACGCGTCTCGAGGCCCTAGTCCCCTCCCGTGACTCGAGAGCCAGGACGCGCTCCCCCTGGCCACGCGCATGGAGACCTGACTTCCCTGGCGCCGCACGAGAGGCTCCCTGAGATCCTCGTCGTGCCTCGGGAGAAAACCCCCACGGGCGCCGCAGCTCGAGGAAACCCCTGAGACGCCCCCGTCCTCGCCAGCTGAGGGCCTTCTTTTCCTGCATGGCCTGGAGAGCAATCCCGGGTCCTCTCTCCAAACGGAAGAGGAGGCTGGACTCCCTTGAGGCCGCTCAGGGGGCTCCAAGAGACCCGCGTCGCGACTCGAGAGGAGAGCGGAGTCCTTGGCTTCCCCTCGAGACGAGGCCTGACTCCCCGGGGGAGCCTGGAATGCAACCCCGAGGTCCCTGCCTTCCCTGGAGAGGAATATGAGGTCCCGGACACACGCATAGATGAGGTCTCTTCGGCCCTGCAGTGACTCGAGCGCAACCCCCAGCTTTCCCTCGCAACCCGAGGGGAAGATTGGGCTTCCCAGGGCCAACCCCAGGGGAAGGCTGAGATCCCCGTCGTAACTCGAGAATGCCGCCGCAACTCGAGAAAAACCACGTGGTTCCCACCTCTTGGCAAGATGAGGCCCTTGCCCGCGACGGCGTCTCAAGGGAAGTGCCCTGTTCCGCCCTGAAGGGCGAAACGGTCCCTGACAGCCTTCCTGCGACCCCCAAAAGTCCCCCGACACGCCGGGGTCCCCCGAGGGGAACACCGAGGGTCCCGGCACCGCTTCCTCAGAGCCCCTTCTCCCCTCCTGATCGCGACAGGAGAGGCGATTCCCCTGCGTGGTCTGGAATGGGTTCTCGGCCTTCCCGGCGCCCCTCAGGGTGAGGCCGGTCTCACGAGGAAATTCGAGACGAGCCACGTGGGTGGGGCCACATGCCGAACGCCCCCGATTCCCCGGTCCGCTCTTGAGAAGGACCCGAGGCCCGGACCCCTCTTCGAAGGCAACCCTGTGGGTGAAGGCACAACACGAAGGGGCACTGCCACCCCCGTGCATCGTCCGCAAAGACCCGCGGGTTCCACACACAGCTCGACGGGGGGCCTGAGACCCCCTGAGCAACTCGAGAGGCCAGCGGGGTTCCCTTCCTCAGACAAGACGAGGCCTGACTCTCCTGTCCCAACTCTGCAGGGACCCTGCGGTCGCAGTCCGAAACGGAGAGGAAGCCTGAGGTTCCTGCCTCCCCTCGAGGTGAGGCCCTCTTCCGTTGCGCTAGACCCAGCGGAGTCCCGAGGGGCCCCGCCACCTCCACAGGATCCCTCGCCTCTCAGAGGCACCCTGGGAAGTTCCCTAAGGTCCCCGGCAGAAGGCGAGGGACACGAGGGTTTCCCGCCGCCCCCCGACAAAGACCTCGAGAGTCCTTCTTCAACGCGTCTCGAGGCCCTAGTCCCCTCCCGTGACTCGAGAGCCAGGACGCGCTCCCCCTCGCCACGCGCATGGAGACCTGACTTCCCTGGCGCCGCACGAGAGGCTCCCTGAGATCCTCGTCGTGCCTCGGGAGAAAACCCCCACGGGCGCCGCAGCTCGAGGAAACCCCTGAGACGCCCCCGTCCTCGCCAGCTGAGGGCCTTCTTTTCCTGCATGGCCTGGAGAGCAATCCCGGGTCCTCTCTCCAAACGGAAGAGGAGGCTGGACTCCCTTGAGGCCGCTCAGGGGGCTCCAAGAGACCCGCGTCGCGACTCGAGAGGAGAGCGGAGTCCTTGGCTTCCCCTCGAGACGAGGCCTGACTCCCCGGGGGAGCCTGGAATGCAACCCCGAGGTCCCTGCCTTCCCTGGAGAGGAATATGAGGTCCCGGACACACGCATAGATGAGGTCTCTTCGGCCCTGCAGTGACTCGAGCGCAACCCCCAGCTTTCCCTCGCAACCCGAGGGGAAGATTGCGCTTCCCAGGGCCAACCCTAGGGGAAGGCTGAGATCCCCGTCGTAACTCGAGAATCCCGCCGCAACTCGAGAAAAACCACGTGGTTCCCACCTCTTGGCAAGTTGAGGCCCTTGCCCGCCACGGCGTCACAAGGGAAGTCCCCTGTTCCGCCCTGAAGGGCGAAACGGTCCCTGACAGCCTTCCTGCGACCCCCAAAAGTCCCCCGACAAGCCGGGTTCCCTCGAGGGGAACACCGAGGGTCCCGGCACCGCTTCCTCTGAGCCCCTTCTCCCCTCCTGATCGCGACAGGAGAGGCGATTCCCCTGCGTGGTCTGGAAGGGGTTCCCGGCCTTCCCGGCGCACCTCAGGATGAGGCCGGTCTCACGAGGAAATTCGAGACGAGCCACGTGGGTGGCGCCACATGCCGAACGCCCCCGATTCCCCGGTCCGCCCTTGAGAAGGACCCGAGGCCCGGACCCCTCTTCGAAGGCAACCCTGTGGGTGAAGGCACAACACGAAGGGGCACTGCCACCCCCGTGCATCGTCCGCAAAGACCCGCGGGTTCCACACACAGCTCGACGGGGGGCCTGAGACCCCCTGAGCAACTCGAGAGGCCAGCGGGGTTCCCTTCCTCAGACAAGACGAGGCCTGACTCTCCTGTCCCAACTCTGCAGGGACCCTGCGGTCGCAGTCCGAAACGGAGAGGAAGCCTGAGGTTCCTGCCTCCCCTCGAGGTGAGGCCCTCTTCCGTTGCGCCAGACCCAGCGGAGTCCCGAGGGGCCCCGCCACCTCCACAGGATCCCTCGCCTCTCAGAGGCACCCTGGGAAGTTCCCTAAGGTCCCCGGCAGAAGGCGAGGGAAACGAGGGTTTCCCGCCGCCCCCCGACAAAGACCTCGAGAGTCCTTCTTCAACGCGTCTCGAGGCCCTAGTCCCCTCCCGTGACTCGAGAGCCAGGACGCGCTCCCCCTCGCCACGCGCATGGATACCTGACTTCCCTGGCGCCGCACGAGAGGCTCCCTGAGATCCTCGTCATGCCTCGGGAGAAAACCCCCACGGGCGCCGCAGCTCGAGGAAACCCCTGAGACGCCCCCGTCCTCGCGAGCTGAGGGCCTTCTTTTCCTGCATGGCCTGGAGAGCAATCCCGGGTCCTCTCTCCAAACGGAAGAGGAGGCTGGACTCCCTTGAGGCCGCTCAGGGGGCTCCAAGAGACCCGCGTCGCGACTCGAGAGGAGAGCGGAGTCCTTGGCTTCCCCTCGAGACGAGGCCTGACTCCCCGGGGGAGCCTGGAATGCAACCCCGAGGTCCCTGCCTTCCCTGGAGAGGAATATTAGGTCCCGGACACACGCCTAGGTGAGGTCTCTTCGGCCCTGGGGTGACTCGAGCGCAACCCCCAGCTTTCCCTCGCAACCCGAGGGGAAGATTGGGCTTCCCAGGGCCAACCCCAGGGGAAGGCTGAGATCCCCGTCGTAACTCGAGAATGCCGCCGCAACTCGAGAAAAACCACGTGGTTCCCACCGCTTGGCAAGATGAGGCCCTTGCCCGCGACGGCGTCTCAAGGGAAGTCCCCTGTTCCGCCCTGAAGGGCGAAACGGTCCCTGACAGCCTTGCTGCGACCCCCAAAAGCCCCCCGACACGCCGGGGTCCCCCGAGGGGAACACCGAGGGTCCCGGCACCGCTTCCTCTGAGCCCCTTCTCCCCTCCTCATCGCGACAGGAGAGGCGATTCCCCTGCGTGGTCTGGAAGGGGTTCCCGGACTTCCCGGCGCCCCTCAGGGTGAGGCCGGTCTCACGAGGAAATTCGAGACGAGCCACGTGGGTGGGGCCACATGCCGAACGCCCCCGATTCCCCGGTCCGCTCTTGAGAAGGACCCGAGGCCCGGACCCCTCTTCGAAGGCAACCCTGTGGGTGAAGGCACAACACGAAGGGGCACTGCCACCCCCGTGCATCGTCCGCAAAGACCCGCGGGTTCCACACACAGCTCGACGAGGGGCCTGAGACCCCCTGAGCAACTCGAGAGGCCAGCGGGGTTCCCTTCCTCAGACAAGACGAGGCCTGACTCTCCTGTCCCAACTCTGCAGGGACCCTGCGGTCGGAGTCCGAAACGGAGAGGAAGCCTGAGGTTCCTGTCTCCCCTCGAGGTGAGGCCCTCTTCCGTTGCGCCAGACCCAGCGGAGTCCCGAGGGGCCCCGCCACCTCCACAGGATACCTCGCCTCTCAGAGACACCCTGGGAAGTTCCCTAAGGTCCCCGGCAGAAGGCGAGGGAAACGAGGGTTTCCCGCCGCCCCCCGACAAAGACCTCGAGAGTCCTTCTTCAACGCGTCTCGAGGCCCTAGTCCCCTCCCGTGACTCGAGAGCCAGGACGCGCTCCCCCTCGCCACGCGCATGGAGACCTGACTTCCCTGGCGCCGCACGAGAGGCTCCCTGAGATCCTCGTCGTGCCTCTGGAGAAAACCCCCACGGGCGCCGCAGCTCGAGGAAACCCCTGAGACGCCCCCGTCCTCGCGAGCTGAGGGCCTTCTTTTCCTGCATGGCCTGGAGAGGAATCCCGGGTCCTCTCTCCAAACGGAAGAGGAGGCTGGACTCCCTGGAGGCCGCTCAGGGGGCTCCAAGAGACCCGCGTCGCGACTCGAGAGGAGAGCAGAGTCCTTGGCTTCCCCTCGAGACGAGGCCTGACTCCCCGGCGGAGCCTGGAATGCAACCCCGAGATCCCTGCCTTCCCTGGAGAGGAACATTAGGTCCCGGACACACGCTTAGGTGAGGTCTTTCGGCCCTGCAGTGACTCGAGCGCAACCCCCAGCTTTCCCTCGCAACCCGAGGGGAAGATTGGGCTTCCCAGGGCCAACCCAAGGGGAAGGCTGAGATCCCCGTCGTAACTCGAGAATGCCGCCGCAACTCGAGAAAAACCACGTGGTTCCCACCGCTTGGCAAGATGAGGCCCTTGCCCGCGACGGCGTCTCAAGGGAAGTCCCCTGTTCCGCCCTGAAGGGCGAGACGGTCCCTGACAGCCTTCCTGCGACCCCCAAAAGTCCCCCGACACGCCGGGGTCCCCCGAGGGGAACAACGAGGGCCCCGGCACCGCTTCCTCTGAGCCCCTTCTCCCCTCCTGATCGCGACAGGAGAGGCGATTCCCTTGCGTGGTCTGGAAGGGGTTCCCGGCCTTCCCGGCGCACCTCAGGATGAGGCCGGTCTCAGGAGGAAATTCGAGACGAGCCACGTGGGTGGGGCCACATGCCGAACGCCCCCGATTCCCCGGTCCGCTCTTGATAAGGACCCGAGGCCCGGACCCCTCTTCGAAGGCAACCCTGTGGGTGAAGGCACAACACGAAGGGGCACTGCCACCCCCGTGCATCGTCCGCAAAGACCCGCGGGTTCCACACACAGCTCGACGAGGGGCCTGAGACACCCTGAGCAACTCGAGAGGCCAGCGGGGTTCCCTTCCTCAGACAAGACGAGGCCTGACTCTCCTGTCCCAACTCTGCAGGGACCCTGCGGTCGGAGTCCGAAACGGAGAGGAAGCCTGAGGTTCCTGCCTCCCCTCGAGGTGAGGCCCTCTTCCGTTGTGCCAGACCCAGCGGAGTCCCGAGGGGCCCCGCCACCTCCACAGGATCCCTCGCCTCTCAGAGGCACCCTGGGAAGTTCCCTAAGGTCCCCGGCAGAAGGCGAGGGAAACGAGGGTTTCCCGCCGCCCCTCGACAACGACCTCGAGAATCCTTCTTCAATGCGTCTCGAGGCCCTAGTCCCCTCCCGTGACTCGAGAGCCAGGATGCGCTCCCCCTCGCCACGCGCATGGAGACCTGACTTCCCTGGCGCCGCACGAGAGGCTCCCTGAGATCCTCGTCGTGCCTCGGGAGAAAACCCCCACGGACGCCGCAGCTCGAGGAAACCCCTGAGACGCCCCCGTCCTCGCGAGCTGAGGGCCTTCCTTTCCTGCATGGCCTGGAGAGCAATCCCGGGTCCTCTCTCCAAACGGAAGAGGAGGCTGGACTCCCTTGAGGCCGCTCAGGGGGCTCCAAGAGACCCGCGTCGCGACTCGAGAGGAGAGCGGAGTCCTTGGCTTCCCCTCGAGATGAGGCCTGACTCCCCGGGGGAGCCTGGAATGCAACCCCGAGATCCCTGCCTTCCCTGGAGAGGAACATTAGGTCCCGGACACACGCTTAGGTGAGGTCTCTTCGGCCCTGCAGTGACTCGAGCGCAACCCCCAGCTTTCCCTCGCAACCCGAGGGGAAGATTGGGCTTCCCAGGGCCAACCCAAGGGGAAGGCTGAGATCCCCGTCGTAACTCGAGAATGCCGCCGCAACTCGAGAAAAACCACGTGGTTCCCACCGCTTGGCAAGATGAGGCCCTTGCCCGCCAAGGCGTCTCAAGGGAAGTCCCCTGTTCCGCCCTGAAGGGCGAGACGGTCCCTGACAGCCTTCCTGCGACCCCCAAATGTCCCCTGACACGACGGGGTCCCCCGAGGGGAACACCGAGGGCTCCGGCACCGCTTCCTCTGAGCCCCTTCTCCCCTCCTGATCGCGACAGGAGAGGCGATTCCCCTGCGTGGTCTGGAAGGGGTTCCCGGCCTTCCCGGCGCACCTCAGGATGAGGCCGGTCTCACGAGGAAATTGAAGACGAGCCACGTGGGTGGGGCCACATGCCGAACGCCCCCGATTCCCCGGTCCGCCCTTGAGAAGGACCCGAGGCCCGGACCCCTCTTCGAAGGCAAAACTGTGGGTGAAGGCACAGCACGAAGGGGCGCTGCCACCCCCGTGCATCGTCCGCAAAGACCCGCGGGTTCCACACACAGCTCGACGAGGGGCCTGAGACCCCCTGAGCAACTCGAGAGGCCAGCGGGTTTCCCTTCCTCAGACAAGACGAGGCCTGACTCTCCTGTCCCAACTCTGCAGGGACCCTGCGGTCGGAGTCCGAAACGAAGAGGAAGCCTGAGGTTCCTGCCTCCCCTCGAGGTGAGGCCCTCTTCCGTTGCGCCAGACCCAGCGGAGTCCCGAGGGGCCCCGCCACCTCCACAGGATCCCTCGCCTCTCAGAGGCACCCTGGGAAGTTCCCTAAGGTCCCCGGCAGAAGGCGAGGGACACGAGGGTTTCCCGCCGCCCCCCGCGGAAGACCTCGAGAGTCCTTCTTCAACGCGTCTCGAGGCCCTAGTCCCCTCCCGTGACTCGAGAGCCAGGACGCGCTCCCCCTCGCCACGCGCATGGAGACCTGACTTCCCTGGCGCCGCACGAGAGGCTCCCTGAGATCCTCGTCGTGCCTCGGGAGAAAACCCCCACGGGCGCCGCAGCTCGAGGAAACCCCTGAGACGCCCCCGTCCTCGCGAGCTGAGGGCCTTCTTTTCCTGCATGGCCTGGAGAGCAATCCCGGGTCCTCTCTCCAAACGGAAGAGGAGGCTGGACTCCCTTGAGGCCGCTCAGGGGGCTCCAAGAGACCCGCGTCGCGACTCGAGAGGAGAGCGGAGTCCTTGGCTTCCCCTCGAGCCGAGGCCTGACTCCCCGGGGGAGCCTGGAATGCAACCCCGAGATCCCTGCCTTCCCTGGAGAGGAACATTAGGTCCCGGACACACGATTAGGTGAGGTCTCTTCGGCCCTGCAGTCACTCGAGCGCAACCCCCAGCTTTCCCTCGCAACCCAAGGGGAAGATTGGGCTTCCCAGGGCCAACCCAAGGGGAAGGCTGAGATCCCCGTCGTAACTCGAGAATGCCGCCGCAACTCGAGAAAAACCACGTGGTTCTCACCGCTTCGCAAGATGAGGCCCTTGCCCGCGACGGCGTCTCAAGGGAAGTCCCCTGTTCCGCCCTGAAGGGCGAGACGGTCCCTGACAGCCTTCGTGCGACCCCCAAAAGTCCCCCGACACGCCGGGGTCCTCAGAGGGGAACACCGAGGGTCCCTGCACCGCTTCCTCTGAGCCCCTTCTCCCCTCCTGATCGCGACAGGAGAGGCGATTCCCCTGCGTGGTCTGGAAGGGGTTCCCGGCCTTCCCGGCGCACCTCGGGATGAGGCCGGTCTCACGAGGAAATTCGAGACGAGCCACGTGGGTGGGGCCACATGCCGAACGCCCCCGATTCCCCGGTCCGCTCTTGAGAAGGACCCGAGGCCCGGACCCCTCTTCGAAGGCAACCCTGTGGGTGAAGGCACAACACGAAGGGGCACTGCCACCCCCGTGCATCGTCCGCAAAGACCCGCGGGTTCCACACACAGCTCGACGAGGGGCCTGAGACCCCCTGAGCAACTCGAGAGGCCAGCGGGGTTCCCTTCCTCAGACAAGACGAGGCCTGACTCTCCTGTCCCAACTCTGCAGGGACCCTGCGGTCGGAGTCCGAAACGGAGAGGAAGCCTGAGTTTCCAGCCTCCCCTCGAGGTGAGGCCCTCTTCCGTTGCGCCAGACCCAGCGGAGTCCCGAGGGGCCCCGCCACCTCCACAGGATCCCTCGCCTCTCAGAGGCACCCTGGGAAGTTCCCTAAGGTCCCCGGCAGAAGGCGAGGGAAACGAGGGTTTCCCGCCGCCCCCCGACAAAGACCTCGAGAGTCCTTCTTCAACGCGTCTCGAGGCCCTAGTCCCCTCCCGTGACTCGAGAGCCAGGACGCGCTCCCCCTCGCCACGCGCATGGAGACCTGACTTCCCTGGCGCCGCACGAGAGGCTCCCTGAGATCCTCGTCGTGCCTCGGGAGAAAACCCCCACGGGCGCCGCAGCTCAAGGAAACCCCTGAGACGCCCAAGTCCTCGCGAGCTGAGGGCCTTCTTTTCCTGCATGGCCTGGAGAGCAATCCCGGGTCCTCTCTCCAAACGGAAGAGGAGGCTGGACGCCCTTGAGGCCGCTCAGGGGGCTCCAAGAGACCCGCGTCGCGACTCGAGAGGAGAGCGGAGTCCTTGGTTTCCCCTCGAGACGAGGCCTGACTCCCCGGGGGAGCCTGGAATGCAACCCCGAGATCCCTGCCTTCCCTGGAGAGGAACATTAGGTCCCGGACACACGGCTAGGTGAGGTCTCTTCGGCCCTGCAGTGACTCGAGCGCAACCCCCAGCTTTCCCTCGCAACCCGAGGGGATGATTGGGCTTCCCAGGGCCAACCCAAGGGGAAGGCTGAGATCCCCGTTGTAACTCGAGAATGCCGCCGCAACTCGAGAAAAACCACGTGGTTCCCACCGCTTGGCAAGATGAGGCCCTTGCCCGCGACGGCGTCTCAAGGGAAGTCCCCTGTTCCGCCCTGAAGGGCGAGACGGTCCCTGACAGCCTTCCTGCGACCCCCAAAAGTCCCCCGAAACCCCGGGGTCCCCCGAGGGGAACACCCAGGGCCCCGGCACCGCTTCCTCTGAGCCCCTTCTCCCCTCCTGATCGCGACAGGAGAGGCGATTCCCCTGCGTGGTCTGGAAGGGGTTCCCGGCCTTCCCGGCGCACCTCAGGATGAGGCCGGTCTCACGAGGAAATTCGAGACGAGCCACGTGGGTGGGGCCACATGCCGAACGCCCCCGATTCCCCGGTCCGCTCTTGAGAAGGACCCGAGGCCCGGACCCCTCTTCGAAGGCAACCCTGTGGGTGAAGGCACAACACGAAGGGGCACTGCCACCCCCGTGCATCGTCCGCAAAGACCCGCGGGTTCCACACACAGCTCGACGAGGGGCCTGAGACCCCCTGAGCAACTCGAGAGGCCAGCGGGGTTCCCTTCCTCAGACAAGACGAGGCCTGACTCTCCTGTCCCAACTCTGCAGGGACCCTGCGGTCGGAGTCCGAAACGGAGAGGAAGCCTGAGGTTCCTGCCTCCCCTCGAGGTGAGGCCCTCTTCCGATGCGCCAGACCCAGCGGAGTCCCGAGGGGCCCCGCCACCTCCACAGGATCCCTCGCCTCTCAGAGGCACCCTGGCAAGTTCCCTAAGGTCCCCGGCAGAAGGCGAGGGACACGAGGGTTTCCCGCCGCCCCCCGACAAAGACCTCGAGAGTCCTTCTTCAACGCGTCTCGAGGCCCTAGTCCCCTCCCGTGACTCGAGAGCCAGGACGCGCTCCCCCTCGCCACGCGCATGGAGACCTGACTTCCCTGGCGCCGCACGAGAGGCTCCCTGAGATCCTCGTCGTGCCTCGGGAGAAAACCCCCACGGGCGCCGCAGCTCGAGGAAACCCCTGAGACGCCCCCGTCCTCGCCAGCTGAGGGCCTTCTTTTCCTGCATGGCCTGGAGAGCAATCCCGGGTCCTCTCTCCAAACGGAAGAGGAGGCTGGACTCCCTTGAGGCCGCTCAGGGGGCTCCAAGAGACCCGCGTCGCGACTCGAGAGGAGAGCGGAGTCCTTGGCTTCCCCTCGAGACGAGGCCTGACTCCCCGGGGGAGCCTGGAATGCAACCCCGAGATCCCTGCCTTCCCTGGAGAGGAATATTAGGTCCTGGACACACGCTTAGGTGAGGTCTCTTCGGCCCTGCAGTGACTCGAGCGCAACCCCCAGCTTTCCCTCGCAACCCGAGGGGAAGATTGGGCTTCCCAGGGCCAACCCAAGGGGAAGGCTGAGATCCCCGTCGTAACTCGAGAATGCCGCCGCAACTCGAGAAAAACCACGTGGTTCCCACCGCTTGGCAAGATGAGGCCCTTGCCCGCGACGGCGTCTCAAGGGAAGTCCCCTGTTCCGCCCTGAAGGGCGAGACGGTCCCTGACAGCCTTCCTGCGACCCCCAAAAGTCCCCCGAAACCCCGGGGTCCTCCGAGGGGAACACCCAGGGCCCCGGCACCGCTTCCTCTGAGCCCCTTCTCCCCTCCTGATCGCGACAGGAGAGGCGATTCCCCTGCGTGGTCTGGAAGGGGTTCCCGGCCTTCCCGGCGCACCTCAGGATGAGGCCGGTCTCACGAGGAAATTCGAGACGAGCCACGTGGGTGGGGCCACATGCCGAACGCCCCCGATTCCCCGGTCCGCTCTTGAGAAGGACCCGAGGCCCGGACCCCTCTTCGAAGGCAACCCTGTGGGTGAAGGCACAACACGAAGGGGCACTGCCACCCCCGTGCATCGTCCGCAAAGACCCGCGGGTTCCACACACAGCTCGACGAGGGGCCTGAGACCCCCTGAGCAACTCGAGAGGCCAGCGGGGTTCCCTTCCTCAGACAAGACGAGGCCTGACTCTCCTGTCCCAACTCTGCAGGGACCCTGCGGTCGGAGTCCGAAACGGAGAGGAAGCCTGAGGTGCCTGCCTCCCCTCGAGGTGAGGCCCTCTTCCGTTGCGCCAGACCCAGCGGAGTCCCGAGGGGCCCCGCCACCTCCACAGGATCTCTCGCCTCTCAGAGTCACCCTGGCAAGTTCCCTAAGGTCCCCGGCAGAAGGCGAGGGACACGAGGGTTTCCCGCCGCCCCCCGAGAAAGACCTCGAGAGTCCTTCTTCAACGCGTCTCGAGGCCCTAGTCCCCTCCCGTGACTCGAGAGCCAGGACGCGCTCCCCCTCGCCACGCGCATGGAGACCTGACTTCCCTGGCGCCGCACGAGAGGCTCCCTGAGATCCTCGTCGTGCCTCGGGAGAAAACCCCCACGGGCGCCGCAGCTCGAGGAAACCACGGAGACGCCCCCGTTCTCCGGAGCTGAGGGCCTTCTTTTCCTGCATGGCCTGGAGAGCAATCCCGGGTCCTCTCTCCAAACGGAAGAGGAGGCTGGACTCCCTGGAGGCCGCTCAGGGGGCTCCAAGAGACCCGCGTCGCGACTCGAGAGGAGAGCAGAGTCCTTGGCTTCCCCTCGAGACGAGGCCTGACTTCCCGGGGGAGCCTGGAATGCAACCCCGAGATCCCTGCCTTCCCTGGAGAGGAATATTTGGTGCCGGACACACGCCTAGGTGAGGTCTCTTCGGCCCTGCAGTGACTCGAGCGCAACCCCCAGCTTTCCCTGGCAACCCGAGGGGAAGATTGGGCTTCCCAGGGCCAACCCAAGGAGAAGGCTGAGATCCCCGTCGTAACTCGAGAATGCCGCCGCAACTCGAGAAAAACCACGTGGTTCCCACCTCTTGGCAAGTTGAGGCCCTTGCCCGCCACGACGTCTCAAGGGAAGTCCCCTGTTCCGCCCTGAAGGGCGAAACGGTCCCTGACAGCCTTCCTGCGACCCCCAAGAGTCCCCCGACACGCCGGTTTGCCCCGAGGGGAACACCGAGGGTCCCGGCACCGCTTCCTCTGAGCCCTTTCTCCCCTCCTGATCGCGACAGGAGAGGCGATTCCCCTGCGTGGTCTGGAAGGGGTTCCCGGCCTTCCCGGTGCACCTCAGGATGAGGCCGGTCTCACGAGGAAATTCGAGACGAGCCACGTGGGTGGTGCCACATGCCGAACGCCCCCGATTCCCCGCTCC
Source organism: Bubalus kerabau (assembly GCF_029407905.1). Lineage (NCBI taxonomy): Eukaryota > Metazoa > Chordata > Mammalia > Artiodactyla > Bovidae > Bubalus > Bubalus kerabau. Next base: position 2,559,390 of record NW_026577889.1, on the reverse strand, counting down.
GCCCTTGAGAAGGACCCGAGGCCCGGACCCCTCTTCGAAGGCAACCCTGTGGGTGAAGGCACAACACGAAGGGGCACTGCCACCACCGGGCATCGTCCGCAAAGACCCGCGGGTTCCACACAGATCTCGACGAGGGGCCTGAGACCCCCTGAGCAATTCGAGAGGCCAGTGGTGTTCCCTTCCTCAGACAAGACGAGGCCTGACTCTCCTGTCCCAACTCTGCAGGGACCCTGCGGTCGGAGTCCGAAACGGAGAGGAAGCCTGAGGTTCCTGCCTCCCCTCGAGGTGAGGCCCTCTTCCGTTGCACCAAACCCAGATGAGTCGCGAGAGGCCCCTCCCAACTCCGCAGTATCCTTGAATTCTCAGAGGCACCTTGAGAATCTACCTGAGGTCACCGGCTCAAGTCCAGGGAACCCAGGGTTTCCTGCTGCGACCCGAGAAAGACCTTGAGAGTCCTTCGGCGCGTCTTGAGGCCCGATTCCCCTACCATGACTCGAGAGCAAAGACCCGCTCCCCATCGCCATGCGCATGGATACCTGACTTCCCTGACTCCTGAAGAGAGTCTCCCTGAGCTCCCCATCGTACCTCTTCGGAAACCCCATTCAGGCACCGCAGCTCGAGAAAACCCACGTTATGCCCCCGTCATCACGAGATGAGGGACTTGTTTCCTGCCTGGCATGGAGAGCAAAACCGAGTCCTCTCTCCAGACTCCACAGGAGGCTTGACTCTCTTTAGGCCTCTCAGTTGGCTCCAAGAGATACCTGTCAGGACCTGAAGGGAGAGCAGAGTCCTTTGCTTCCCCTCGAGACGAGGCCTGAGTCCCCGTGTGAGTCTGGAATGCAACCCCGAGTTCCTGTCACACCTGGAGAGGAAAACTCGGTCCTGGACACAAGCCTAGATGAGGTCTATTTTGCACTGCAGTTACTAGAGAGCAATCGCCAGCTCTCCCTCGCAAATCAAATTGAAGATTGGACTTCCCTGGGCCAATACAATTGGAAGCCTGAATTTGACATCGTAACTCGAGAATCCCGCCGAAACTCGAGAAAATCCACGTGGTTCCCCCATCAGCGCTAGATGAGGCCCTTGCCCGCTACAGCGACTCAAGAGAAGTCCCACTTTCTGTCTTGAAGTGCGCAACGGTACTTGGCACCCTTGATGCAATCTCAAAATTCCCCGACATACCGGTCTCACTCGAAAGGAACACCGAGGTTCCCGGAACCACTTCATTTGAGCTCCTTCTCCCCTCGTGATCGCGACAGGAGTGTCGATTCCCCTGCTATGTCTGGAAGGGGTTCCCGACCTTTCCAGCGCGCCTAAGGATGAGGCAGGTCTCACGAGGAAATTCGAGACATAGCCTCGTGGGTGGTGCCACAAGCCGAAAGACCCCGATTTCCCGGTCTGCTCTTGATAAGAACGTGATGCCCTGACACCTTTACGAAGGAAAACCTGTGGATGAAAGCACAACACGAAGGGGCACTGACACCCCCGTGCATCGTCCAGAAAAACCCGCAGGTTACAAACACAGTTCAACAAGTGGTCTGTCACCCCGTGAACAACTCGACAGGCAAGTGGAGTTCCATTCCTCCACACAAGGCGAGACCTGATTTTCTGTACCAACTCTGCAGGGAAACTGCGATCCGAGTCAGTACCAGCGACAGGAAACCCAGGAGAGGAAACATGAGGTTCCTGCCTCCACTCGAGATGAGGCTCTCATCCATTGCACCAAACCCAGTGGAGTCCAGAGAGGCCCCTCCCAACTCCACAGTACCCCTGACTTCTCAGAGGCACCCGGAGAAGCTCCATGAGGTCACCGGCACATGTTGAGGGAACCCAGGGTTTCCTGCCACAATGGGAAAAAGACCTCGAGAGTCCTACTTCAACGTGTCTTGAAGCCCGAATCTGCTTCCATGGCTCTATAGAAATGACACGCACCCCCTCGCCACGCACATGGAGACCTGACTTCCCTGGCGCCATAAGAGAGGCTCCCTGAGCTCCCTGTCGTACCTCGTGAGAAACCCCACACTGACGCCGCAGCTTGAGAAAACTCACCATACGCCCCTGTCATCGCGAGATGAGGGCCTTCTTTTCCTGCATGGCCTGGAGAGGAATCCCGAATCCTCTTTCCAAACTCCACAGGAGGCTTGACTCCCTTTAGGCCACTTAGTGGGCTCCAAGAGATACCCGTCGCGACTCGAGAGGAGAATGGAGTCCTTTGCTTCCCCTCGAGACAAGGCCTGACTCACCAGGTGGGTCTGGAATGCAACCCCGAGATCCCTGTCTCCCCTGGAGAGGAACATTAGGTCCTGGAAACAAGCCTAGATGAGGTCTCTTTTGCCCTTCTGTAACTCGAGAACAATCCCCCTCTCTCCCTGACAACTCGAATGGAAGATTGGACTTCCCTGGGCCAACACAAGAGGAAGCCTGAATTCCCCTTGTTACTCGAGAATCCCGCCGCAAATCGAGAAAAAGCACTTGGTTCCCTCGTCATCACAAGATGAGGCCCTTGCCCGCTACAGCTTCTCAAGAAAAGTCCCACGTTCCGTCTTGAAGTGCAAAACGATACTTGACACCCTTGATGTGACCCCAAAAGTTCCCCGAAATATCGGTCTCACTCGAGGTGAACACCGAGGTTCCCGGCACCAGTTTATCTGAGCCCCTTCTCCCCTCCTGTTCGTGATAGGAGGGTCACTTCCCCTGCTTTGTTAGTAAGGGGTTCCCGACCTTCACGGGGCACTTCAGGATGAGGCCAGTCTCACGAGGAAATTCGAGACGTAGCTCGCGGGTGGTACCACATGCCAAAAGACTATGATTTCCCGGTACGCTCTTGATAAGAACCCGATGCCTGGACACCTCTTCGAAGGCAACCCTGTGGATGAAGGCACAACACAAAGGGGCACTGACACCCTCGTGCATCGTCCGGAAAAACCCGAAGGTTCCACATACAGCTCAACAAGTGGCTTGTCACCCCTGAAGAACTCGAGAGGCAAGTGGGGTTTCATTCCTCTACACAAGACGATGCCTGACTCTCCTGTCCCAACTCTGCAGGGGCTTTGCGATCCGAATCAGACCAGCGCCAGTGAAGTCACGAGAGGAACACTGAGGTTCCTGCCTCCACTCGAGATTAGGACCTCTTCCATTGCACGAAACCCAGTGGAGTCCCGAGAGACGCGTCCCAGCTCCACAGTATCCCTGACTTCTCAGAGGCACCCTGAGAAGCTCCCTGAGGCACCAGCACAATTCGAGTGAACCCAGGGTTTACTGCCGCCACCATAGAAAGAACTCAAGAGTCCTTCTTCAACGCATTTTGAGGCCTGATTCCCCTACCATGACTCGAGGGCAATGACGCGCTCCCTCTGCTACACTCATGAAGCCCTGACTTCCCTGGCACCACACGAGAGGCTCCCTGAGCTCCCCATCATACCTCGTGAGAAACCAAACACTGGCGCCACAGATAGAGAAAACCCACGAGACGCCCCCATTTTCGCGACATGACGGCCTTCTTTTCTAGCATGGCCTGGAGAGCAATCCCGAGTCCTCTCTCCAAACTCCACAGTAGGCTTGACTCCCTTTTGGTCACTCAGTGGACTCCAAGACATACCCGTCGCGACTCGAGAGGAGAGCGGAGTCTTTTCCTTCCCCTCGAGGCGAGGCCTGACTCCTCGGGTGTGTCTGATATGTGAACCGGAGATCCCTGTCGCCCCTGGAGAGAAACATTAGGTCCTGGACACAAGCCTAGATGAGGTCTCTTTTTTCCTGCAGTGACTCGAGAGCAATCCCCAACTCTCCCTCGCAACTCGAATGGAAGACTGGACTTCCCTGGGCCAACAGAAGAGGAAGCCTGAATTTCCCGTTGTAACTCAAGAATCCCGCCACAACTCGAGAAAAACCACGTCGTTCCCTCTTCATCGCAAGATGCGGCCATTGCCACTACAGCGTCTCAAAAGAAGTCTTACGTTCCATCTTGAAGTGCGATACGGTACTTGGCACCTTTGATGCGACCCCAAAAGTTCCCCAACACACTGGTCTCACTGGAGGGGAACACCGAGGTTCCCGGCATCACCTCATCTGTGCCCCTTCTCCCCTCCTGATCGAGACAGGAGGGTCGATTCCCCTGCTTTGTCTGCAAGGGCTTCCGACCTTCCCGGCGCACCTCAGGATGAGGCCGGTCTCACTAGGAAATTCGAGACGTAGCCTGGTGGGTGGTGCCACATGCGGAAAGACCCCGATTTCCCGGTCCACTCTTAACAAGAACCCGATGCCAGGACACCTCTTCGAAAGCAAACCTGTGGATGAATGCACAACACGAAGGGGTACTGACATCCCCATGCATAGTATGGAAAAACACGCAGATTCCAAACACAGATCGACAAGTGTCCTGTCATCCCTTGAAGAACTAGAGAGGCATGCGGAGTTCCGTTCCTCCACACAAGAGAAGGCCTGACTCTCCTTTCCCAACTCTGCAGGGACCGTGCGATCGGAGTCAGAAATGTAGATGAAACCTGACGTTCCTGCATCAACTCGAAATGAGGCCCTCTTCCATTGCGCCATACCCAGTGGAGTCCCGAGAGGCCCCTAAAACTCCACAGTATCCCTGATTCTCAGAGGCACCCTCAGAAGCTCTCTGCGGTCACTGGCACAAGTCGAGTGAACCCAGGGTTTCCTGCTGCATTCTGAGAAAGACCTCGAGAGTCCTTCTTTACCGCGTCTTGAGGCCCGATACCCTACCATGACTGGAGAGCAATGACGCATTCCCCTCGCCACGCCCATTGAAACCTAACTTCCCTGGCGCCACACGAGAGGCTCCCTGCGCTCCCCGTCCTACCTCATGAAAACCCCACACTGGCACCGCCGCTCGAGAAAACTCACGAGATGCCCCCATCATCGTAAGATGAGGGCCTTCTTTTCCTACATGACCTAGAGAGCAATCCCGAGTCCACTCTCCAAACTCCACTGGAGGCCTGACTCCCTTTAGGCCACTCAGTAGCCTCCAAGAGATACACGTCGCTACTCTAGAGGAGAGCAGAGTCCGTTGCTTCCCCTCGAGCCGAGGCCTGACTACTTGGGTGAGTCTGGAATGGGATCCCGAGATCCGTGTTGCCCCTGTAGAGGAAAACTCGGTCCTGGACACAAGCCTAAATGAGGTCTTTTTTGTCCTGCATTGACTCAAGTGCAATCCCCAGCTCTCCCTCGCAACTCGAATGGATGATTGGACTTCCCTGGGCCAACACAAGAGGAAGCCTGTATTCCCCATTGTAATTCGAGAATCCCGCGGCAACTGGAGAAAAACAACGTGGCTCCTCCGTCATCGAAATATGAGGCCCCTGTCAGCTATAGCGTCTCCAGGGAAGTCCCATGTTCCGGCTTGAAGTGTGAAACGGTACTTGGCACCCTTGATGCGACCCCCAAATTTCCCTGACACCCCGGTCTCACTCGAGGAGAACATGGAGGTTCCCAGCACCGCTTCAGCTGAGCCTCTTCTCCCCTCCTGATGGCGACAGGAGGGTCGATTCCCCTGCTTTGTCTGGAAGGGGTTCCCAGACTTCCCGGCGAACCTCAGGATGAGGCCAGTCTCACGAGGGAAGTCGAGACGTAGCCTCGTGGGTTGTGCCACATGCCGAAAGACCCCGATTTCCTGGTCCACTACTGATAAGATCCCGATGCCCGGTCACCTCTTCGAAGGTAACCCTGTGGATGAAGGCACAACACGAAGGGGCACTGACACCCCTGTGCATCGTCCCCCAAAACCGCAGGTTCCACATACAACTCGACAGGTGGCCTGTCATCCCGTGAACAACTCGAGAGGCAAGCGGAGTTCCATTACTCCACACAAGACGAGGTCTGACTCTCCTGTCCCAACTCTGCAGGGACCCTGCTATCCGAGTCAGAAATGGAGAGGAACCCTGACGTTACTGCCTCAATCCGAGATTAGGTCCTCTTCAATTGCACCAGTCCCTGTGATGTCCCGAGAAGCCCCTCTCAACTCCACAGTATCCCTGACTTCTCAGAGGAACCCCGCTAAGCTCCCTGAGGTCATGGGCACAAGTCGAGGGAACCCAGGGTTTCCTGCCACACCCCGAGAAAGACCTCGAGAGTTCTTCTTCGAAGCGTCTTGAGGCTTGATTCCCCTACCATGACTCGAGAGCAATGAGGCGCTCCCCCACGCCACGTCCATGGAGACCTGACTTCCGTGGCACCACAGGAGTCTCCCTGAGCTCCCCGTCCTATCTCGTGAGAAACCCTAACCAGGCACTGCACCTTGAGAAAACCCACGAGACGCCCCCGTCATCGCGAGATGAGGGCCTTCTTTTCCTGCATGGCCTAGAGAGCAATCCCGAGTCCTCTCTCCAAACTCCACAGGAGGCTTAACTCCATTTAGGCCACTCTTGGGCTCCAAGGGATACCCGTCGCGACTCGAGAGGAGAGCGGAGTCCATTCATTCCCTTCGAGACGAGGCCTGACTCCCCGGGTGAGTCTGGAATGCAACCCCGAGATCCCTGTTGCCCCTGGAGAGAAAAACTCGGTCCTGGACACAAACCTAGATGAGCTCTATTTTGCCCTGCAGTGACTCGAGAGCAATCTCCAGCTCTCACTTGCAACTCGAATGGAAGATTGGACTTCCCTGGGCCAACACAAGAGGAAACCTGTATTCCCCATCGTAACTCAAGAATCCTGCCGCAACTCGAGAAAAAACACGTGGGTCCCCCGTCAGTGCTAGATGAGGCCCTTGCCCACTACAGCATCTCAAGAGAAGTCCCAGGTTCCGTCTTGAAGTGCGAAATGGTACTTGGCACCCTTGATGCAACCAGAAAAGTTACCCGACTTTCACTCAAGGAGAGCACCGAGGTTCCCGGCACTACTTCATCTGAGCCCTTTCTCTCCTCCTGATCCCGAAAGTAGGGTCGATTCCCCTGCTTTGTTTGGAAAGGGTTCCCGGACTTTCCTGCGCGCCTCAGGATGAGGCCGGTCTCACGAGAAAATTCGAGACGTAGCCTAGTGGGTGGTGCAACATGCTGAAAGACCCCAATTTCCCGGTCCGCACTTGAGGAGAACACGATGCCCGGACACCTCTTCGAAGGCAACCCTGTGGATGAAGGCACAACAGGAAGGAGCACTGACGCCCCCGTGCATCTCCGAAAAACCCGCAGGTTCCACACACATCACGAAAAGTGGTGTTATCCTTGAACAACTTGAGATGTAAGCGGAGTTCCATTCCTCCGCAGAACACGAGACCTGACACTCCTGAGCAAACTCAACAGGGACCCTGCGATCTGAGTCAGATCCGGCCTCCAGGAAGTCAGGAGCAGAACCCTGAGGTTCCTGCCTCAACTCGAGATGAGGCCCACTTCCATTGCACCAAACCCAGAGGAGGCCCGAGAGGCCTCTCCCAAATCCACAGTATCCCTGACTTCTCAGAGGCACCCTGAGACGCTCCCTGAGGTCACCGGCACAAGTCAAGGGAACCCAGGGTTTCCTGCCGCAACCCTAGAAAGACATCGAGAGTCCTTTTTCAACCCGTCATGAGGCCCGATTCCCCTACCCTGACTTGAGAGCAATGACGCGCTCCCCCTTGCCCCGCCCATGGAGACCTGACTTCCCTGTTGCCACACGAGAGGCTACCTGAACTCCCCGTCGTACCTCGTGAGAAACCCCACACTGGCGCCGCAGCTCGAGAAAACCCACGAGACGCCCCCGTCATCTCGAGATGTGGGCCTTCTTTTCCTGCATGGCCTGGAGAGCAATCCCGAGTCCTCTCTCCAAACTGAAGAGGAGGGTTGACTCCCTTTAGACCACTCAGTGGGCTCCAAGAGATACGCGTCGCAACTCGAGAGGATAGCCGAGTCCTTTGCTTCCCCTCGAGACGAGGCCTAACTCCCCGGGTGAGTCTGTAATGCAAACCCGAGATCCCTGTCGCCCTTGGAGAGGATCATTGGGTCCTGAACACAAGGCTAGATGAGGTCGCTTTTGCCCTGCAGTAACTCGAGAGCACTCCCCAGCTTTCCCTCGCAACCCGAATGGAAGATTGGACCTCCCTGGGCCAACACAAGAGGAAGCCTGAATTCCCAGGAGTAATTCGAGAAATCCGCCTCAACTTGAGAAAAACCACGTGGTTCCCCCGTCATTGCAAGATGAGGCCCTTGCCCGCTCCAGCGTCTCAAGAGTAGTCCCACGTTCTGTCTTCAAGTGCGAAATGATATTTGGCACCCTTAATGCTACCCCAAAAGTTCCCCGACATACGGGTCGCACTAGAGGGGAACACCGAGGTTCCTGGCACCACATCATCTGAGCCCCTTCTCCCCTCCTGATCGCGAAAGGAGGGTCAATTCCCCTGCTTTGTCTGCAAGGGGTTCCCGACCTTCTCCATGCACCTCAGATGAGGCTGTCTCACGAGGAAATTCGAGACGTAGCCTCGATGGTGGTGCCACATGCCAAAAGACCGCGATTTCCCGATCCGCTCTTGATAAGAACGCGATGCCCAGACACCTATTCGAAGATAGTGTGGATGAAGGCACAACACGAAGGGGCACTGACACCCCCGTGCATCGTCCGGAAAAGACCGCAGGTTACTCATACAGCTCAACAAGTGCCTGTCACCCAGTGAACAACTCGAGAGGCAAGCGGAGGTCCATTCCTGCACACAAGACAAGGCCTGACTCACCTCTCCCAACTATGCAGGGGGCTGCGATCGGAATCAGAAATGGAGAGGAACCCTGAGGTTCCTGCCTCCCCTCGAGATGAGGCCCCCTTCCATTTCACCAAACCCAGTGGAGTCCCGAGAGGTCTTTCCCAACTCCACAGTATCCCTGACTTCTCAGAGGCACCCGGAGAATCTCCCTGAGGTCACCGGCACAAGTCGAGGGAACCCAGGTATTCTTGCCAAGACCCGAGAGAGATCTTGAGAGTCCTTCAACGCGTCTAGAGGCCTGATTCCCCTACCATGACTCGAGAGCAATGACGTGCTCCCCCTCGCCACACGCATCGAGACCTAACTTCCCTGGCGCCACACAAGAGGCTCCCTGAGCTCCCCGTCGTACCTCCTGAGAAACCAACACAGGCGCTGCAGCTCGGTAAAACCACCGAGACCCCCCCTGTCATCGTGAGATGAGGGCCTTCTTTTCCTGCATGTCCTGGAGTGCAATCCCGAGTCCTCTCTCCAAACTCCAGAGGAGGCTTGATTCCCTTTAGTCCACTCAGTGGGCTCCAAGAAATACCCGTCGCGACTCGAGAAGAGAGAGAAGTCCTTTCTTTCCCCTCGAGAGGACGCCTGACTCCTGGGTGAGTCTAGAATGCAACCCCAAGATCCCAGTCATCCCTTGAGAGGAACATTAGGTCCTAGACACAAGCCTGGATGAGGTTTCTTTTGCCCTGCAGTGACTCGAGCGCAACCCCCAGCTCTCCCTCGCAACTCGAATGGAAGATTGGGCTTCCCTGGGTCAACACAAGAGGAAGCCAGAAATCCCCTTCGTAACTCGAGAATCCCGCCGCAACTCGAGAAAAACCACGTGTTTCCAACGTCATCCCAAGATGAGGCCCTTGCTGCTATGGCGTCTCAAGAAAAGAACCACGTTCCGTCTTGAAGTGCGAAACGGTACTTTGCACCCTTGATGCAACACCAAATGTTCCCGGACACGCCGGTCTCACTCGACAGGAACACCGAGGTTCCCGCACCACTTCATCTGAGCACCTTCTCCCCTCCTGTTCGAGACAGGAGGGTCTATTCCCCTGCTTTGTTTGGAAGGGGTTTCCCACATTCCCGGCGCACCTAAGGATGAGGCCGGTCTCACGAGTAAATTCGAGACATAGCGTCGTGGGTGGTGTCACATGCCGAAATACCCCGATTTCCCGGCCTACTCTTGAGAAGAACCCGATGCCCGGACACCTCTTCGAAGGCAACCCTGTGGACGAAGGCACAAAACGAAGGGTCACTGACACTCCCGTGCATCATTCGGTAAAAGCCGCAGGTTCCACACACAGCTCGACAAGAGGCCTGTCATCCCATGAACAACTCGAGAGGCAAGCAGAGTTCCATTCCTCCACTCAAGACGAGGCCTGACTCTCCAGTCCCAACTCTGAAGGGACCCTGCGATCGGAGTCCGAAATGGAGAGGAACCCTGAGGTTCCTGACTCCACTCGAGATGAGGCCCTCTTCCATTACACCAAAAACAGTGGAGGCCCGAGAGGCCCCTCCCAAATCCACAGTATCGCGACTTCTCAGAGGCACCCTTAGAAGCTCCCTGAGGTCACTGGCACAAGTCGAGGGAACACAGGGTTTCCTGACGCAACCCGAGAAAGACCTCGAAAATCCTCCTTCAACGCATCTTGAATCCCGATTCCCCTACCATGACTCGAGAGCAATGACGCATTCCCCCTCGCCACTCGCATGGAGACTTGACTTCCCTGGCGCCACACGAGAGGCTCCCTGAGCTCCCCGTCATACCTCGTGAGAAATCCCACACTGGCTCCCCAGCTCGAGAAAACACACGAGACGCCTCCGTCATCGCGAGATGAAGGCCTTCTTTTCCTGCATGGCCTGGAGAGCAATCTCGAGGCCTCTCTTCAAACTCCACAGGAGGCCTGACTCCCTTTAGGCCACTCTGTGGGCTCCAAGAGATACCCGTTGGGACTCGAGAGGAGAGCGGAATTCTTTGCTTCCCCTATATACCAGGCCTGACTCCTCAGGTGAGTCTGGAATGCAACCCCGAGATCCCTGTCGCCCCTGGAGAGGAACATTAGGTCCTAGACACAAGCATAGATGAGGTCTCATTTGCCCTGAAGTGACTCGAGAGCAATCCCCTGCTCTCCCTCGCACCTCGAATGGAAGAATGGACTTCCCTGGGACAACACAAGAGGAAACCTGAATTCCCCGTCGTAATTCGAAAATCCCACTGCAACTCGAGGAAAACCACGTGGTTCCCCCGTCATCGCAAGATGAGGCCCTTGCCAGCTACAGCGTCTCAGTAGAAGCCCTACGTTCCATCTTGAAGTTTAAAACGATAATTGGCAACCTTGATGTTAGCACAAAAGTTCCCCGACACCCTGGTCTCACTCGAGGGGAACACCAAGGTTCGGTGCACCGCTTGTTCTGAGCCCCTTATCCCCTCCTGATCGCGACGGGAGGGTCGATTACCCTGCTTTGTCTGGAAGGGGTTCCGGACCTTCCCGGCGCACCTCAGGATGAGGCCGGTCTCACGAGGAAATTCGAGACGTAGCCTTGTGGTTGGTGCCACACGCCGAAAGACCCCGATTTCCCTGTCTGCTCTTGATAAGAACCCAATGCTAGGACACCTCTTCGAAGGCAATCCTGTGGACGAAGGCACAAAACGAAGGGGTCTGACACCCTCCTGCATCGTTGGAAAAGCCCGCAAGTTCCACATACAGATCGACAAGTGGCCTGTCACCCCGTGAACAACTCGAGAGGCAAGAGGAGTTAAATTCCTCCACACAAGACGAGGCCTGACTCTCCTGTCCCAACTCTGCATGGACACTGAGATCCGATTCAGAAATGGAGAGGAACCATGAGGTTCCTGCCTCAACTCGAGATAAGGCCCTCTTCTACTGCACCAAACCCAGTGGAGTTCGGAGCGGCCCCTCCCAACTGCACAGTATCCCTGACTTCTCAGAGGCACCCTGAGAAGCTCCCTGAGGTCACGGGCATAAGTCGAGGGAACCCAGGGTTTCCTGCCGTAACCTGAGAAAAATCTCGAGAGTCCTTCTTCACGCGTCTTGAGGCCCGATTCCCCTACCATGACTGGAGAAAAATGACGCGCTCCCCCTCGCCACGCGCATGAAGATCTGACTTCCCCGGCACCACATGAGAGGCTCCCTGAGCTCCCCATCGTACCTCGTGAGAAACCCCACACTGGCGCCGCAGCTCGAGAAAACCCACGAGACGCCCCTGTCATGGTGAAATGAGGGCCTTTCCTGCATGACCTGAAGAGCAATCCCGAATCCTCTCTCCAAACTCCAAAGGAGGCTTGACTCCCTTTAGGTCACTCAGTGGGCTCCAAGAGATACCCGTCGATACTCAGGAGGAGAGCGGTGTCCTTTGCTTCCCCTCGAGATGAGGCCTGACTACGAGGGTGAGTCTGGAATGCAACCCTGGATCCCTGTCGCCCCTGGAGAGGAACCTTAGGTCCTGGACAAAAGCCTAGATGAGGTCTCTTTGGCCCTGCAGTGACTCAAGCGCAACCCCTAGCTTTCCCTTGCAACTCGAATGGAAGATTGGCCTTTCTGAGCCAACACAAGAGGAAGCCTGAATTTCCAGTTGTAATTTGAGAAACCCGCCGCAACTCGAGAAAAATCACGTGGTTCCCCGTATTGCAAGATGAGGCCCTTACCCCCTACAGCGTCTCAAGAGAAGTCTCACATTCCGTCTTGAAGTGCAAAACAGTACTTGGCACCCTTGATGCGACCCCAAAAGTTCCCCTATATACCGATCTCACTAGAGGGGACACTGAAGTTTCCGGCACCACTTCATCTGAGGCCTTTCTCCTCTCCTGATCGCGATAGGAGGGTCGATTCCACTGCTTTGTCTCGAAGGGATTCCCGACCTTCCCGGCACACCTCAGGATGAGGCCGGTCTCATGAGGAAATTCGAGAGGTAGCCTCGAGGGCCATACTACATGCCGAAAGACCCCGATTCCATGGTCCACTTTTGATCAAAACCAGACTCCTGGACACCTCTTCGAAGGCAAGCCTGTGGATGAAGGCACAACACGTAGGGGCACTGACACCCCGTGCATCTTCCGGAAAAACCCGCAGGTTCCTCACACAGCTCCACAAGTGGTCTGTCACCTCGTGAACAACTCGAGAAGCAAGCGGAGTTCCATTCCTCCACACAAGACGATGCCTGACTCTCCTGTCACAACTCTAGGGACCTTGCGCACCGAGTCAGAAATGGAGAGGAAGCCTGAGGATCCTGCCTCCACTCAAGATGAGGCCCTTTTCCATTGCCACAAAACCAGTGGAGTCCCGAGAGGCCCGTCCCAAATCCACAGTATGCCTGACTTCTCAGAGGCACCCTGAGAAGCTCCCTAAGGTCACCGGCAGAAGTCGACGGAACCCAGGGTTTCCTGCCGCAACCCGAGAAAGACCTTGAGAGTCCTGCTTTAACGTGTCTTGAGGCCCGATTCCCGTATCATATCTCGAGAGCAATGTCGCGCTCCCCCTTGCCATGCGCATGGAGACCTGAATTCCCTGGTGCCACACGAAAGGCTCCCTGAGCTTCCCGTCGCACCTCGTCAGAAACCGCACACTGGCACCGCAGCTCGAGAAAACCAACAAGACGCCCCTGTCATCGCGAGATGAGGGTCTTCTTTTCCTGCATGGCCTGGAGAGCAATCCTGAGTCCTCTCTCCAAACTCCACAGGGGGCTTGACTCCCTTTAGGCCACTCAGTGGGCTCCAAGAGACACCTGCGGTGACTCAAGAGGAGAGCGGGGTCCTTTGCTTCCCCTTGAGTCGAGCTCTGACTCCCAGGATGCGTCTGGAATGCAACCCCAAGATCGCTGTCGGCCCTGGAGAGGAATATTAGGTCCTGGACACAAGCCTAGATGAGGTCTCTTTTGCCCTGCAGTGACTCAAGAGCAAACCCCAGCTCTTCCTCGAAACTCGAATGGAAGATTGGACTTCCCTGGGCCAACACAAGAGGAAGCCTGAATTCCCCGTCGTAACTCGAGAATCCCGCCGCACCTTGAGAAAAACCACGTGATTCCCCCGTCATCCCAAGATGAGGCCCTTGCCCTCTACAGCGTGTCAAGAGAAGCCCCAAGTCCGTATTGAAGTGCAAAACGGTACTTGGCACCCTTGAAGTGACCCCAAATGTTTCCCGACACACCGGTCCCACTCGAGGGGAACACCGAGGTTCCCGGCACGACTTCAACTGAGCCCTTTCACTCCTCCTGATCGTGACAAGATGGTCGATTCCCCTGCTTTGTCTGGAAGGGGTTCCCGATCTTCATGGCGCACCTCAGGATGACACCAGTCTAATGAAGAAATTCGAGATGTAGCCTCATGGATGGTGCCACGTTCTGAAAGACCCCGATTTCCTGCTCTGCTATTGATAAGAACCCGATGTCCGGACACCTCTTTGAAGGCAACCCTGTGGATGAAGGCACAACACGAAGGGGCACTGACCCCCTCATGCATCTTACGGAAAAAACCGAAGGTTCCACTCACAGCTCGACAAATGGTCTGTTATCCTGTGAACAACTCGAGAGGCAAGTGGAGTTCCATTCCTCCACACAAGACGAGGCCTGACTCTCCTGTCCCAACTCTTCAGGGACCCTGTGGTCGGAGTTTTAAATGGAGAGGAACCCTTAGGTTCCTGCCTCAACTCGAGATGAGAACCTTTGCCATTGCACCAAACCCAGTGGAGTTCCGAGAGCGCCTCCCAAGTCCACAGTATGCCTGACTTCTCAGAGGCACCCTGAGAAGCTCCCTGAGGTCACCGGTACAAGTCGAGGGAACCCAGGGTTTCCTGCCGCAACCTGAGAAAGACCTCGAGACTCCTTCTTCAACGCGTCTTGAGTCCCGATTTCCCTACCATGACTCGAGAGCATTTATGGGCTCCTCCTCATCACGCGCATAGACACCTGACTTTCCTGGCACCACACGAGAGGCTCCCTGAGCTCCCCGTCGTACCTCGTGAGAAAACTCATACTTGCGCTCCAACTCGAGAAAACCCACAAGACGCCCCCGTCATTGCGAGCTGAGGGCCTTCTTTCCTGTATGGCCTGGAGAGCAATCCGGAGTCCTCTCTCCAACTCCACAGGAGGCTTGACTCCCTGGAGGCCACTCAGTGGGCTCCAAGAGATACCTATTGCGACCCAGGAGGATATCAGAATCCTTTGCTTCCCCTCGAGCCGAGGCCTGACTCACTGGGTGAGTCTGGAATGCGTCCCCGTCATCCCTATCGCCCCTGGAGAGGAACATTAGGTCCTGGACACAAGCATAGATGAGGTCTATTTTGACCTGCCGTGACTTGAGAGCAATTCCCACCCAGCTCTCCCTGGCAACTCGAATGGAAGAATGGACTTCCCTGGGCCAACAGAAGAGGAAACCTGAATTCCCCGTCGTAAGTCAACAATCCCATCGCAACTCGAAAAAAACCACGTGGTTTCCCCTTCATCACAAGATGAGGCCCTTGCCCGCCACAGCGTCTCAAGAGAAGTCCCACGTTTCATCTTGAAGTTTGAAACAGTATTTGGCAAGCTTCATGAGACCCCAAAAGTTCCCTGACACACCGGTCTCACTCAAGGGGAACACCGAGGTTCCCGGCACCACTTCATCTGAGCCCCTTCTCCCCTCCTGATCGTGACAGTAGGGTCGATTAACCTGCTTTGTCTGGAAGGCTTTCCCGACCTTCCAGGGGCACCTCAGCATGAGGCCCGTCTCACGAGGAAATTCGAGACGTAGCCTCGTGTGTGGTGCCGCATTCCAAAAGACCCCGATTTCCTGGTCCGCTCTTAATAAGAACCCGATGCCCGCACACCACTTCGAAGGCAACCCTGTGGATGAAAGCACATCACGAAGGGGCACTGACACCCCCGTGCATTGTCTGGAAAAAACCGCAGGTTCCACACACAGCTCGACAAGTGGCCTGTCACTCCTTGAACAACTCGAGAGGCAAGCGGAGTTCCATTCCTCCACACAAGACGAGGCCTGACTCTCCTGTCCCAACTCTGCAGGGACCCTGCAATCTGAGTCAGAAATGGAGAGGAACCCTAAGGTTCCTTCCTGATCTCGAGATTAGGCCCTCTTCCATTGCAGCAAACCCAGTGGAGTCCCGAGAGGCCTCTCCCAGCTCCATAGTATCCCTGACTTCTCAGAGGCACCCTGAGAAGCTACCTGAGGTCACAGGCACAAGTCGAGGGAACCCAGGGTTTCCTGCCGCAACCCGAGAAAGACCTCGAGCGTCCTTTTTCATTGCGTTGAGCCCTGATTCCACTACCATGACTCGAGAGCAATGACGTGCGCCCCCTCGCCACTCGTATGGAGACTTGACTTCCCTGACACCACACGAGAGGCTCCCTGAGCTCCCGGTCGTACCTTGTGAGAAACCCCACACTGGCACCGCAGCTCCAGAAAAACCACGAGACTCCCCCGACATCGCGAGATGAGGGCCTTCTTTTCCTGCATGGCCTGGAGAGCAATCCCGCGTGCTCTCTCCAAACTCCACAAGAGAGGAGCCAAGATTGCTGAGGAGTAGGACGGGGAGAACTCTTTCCCCCCCAAACAAATTCATCAAAAGAGCATTTAAACGTCGAGTAAATTCCACAATACAACTTATGAATGCTGCCAGAGGACATCAGGCACCCAGAAAAGCAACCCAACTCTTGGAAAGTAGGTAGGAAAAAGTATAAAAGACAAAAAAAGAGACAAAAGAGGGAGGGAGGGATTTCCGTCCCGGGAAGATAGTCTTAAAAAGAGAAAAGTTTCCAAACACCAGGAAAGCTTTTCACTGCCAAATCTTTGCCAAGCTTTGGAAGCACAAAGGGCAACATAAGGGGGATAAAAATAAATAAACAATTAAAACTCGCAGATTGCAAGCCCTACGGTAACTCCCCCAGCCGCAAAGCAGTGCAGACACCTGCTCACACCATTAGCAAGCAGGGGCTGGGCAGGGAGGCGCGGCGCGGGCTGCATCGCTTAGAGTAAGAATCTGGCCTGAATACCCTGAGCACTATCTGAACGAAATAACTTGGGCTAGCAAACCAGACTCTGGGATATCTACCACGCAAAAAGCCAGCCCTAACCTAAGACACCGCCAGGCCCGCACATGGAACAAAGGACTGAACAGAGATAGCCGGCTGCAGACCTTCCCCCTCCGGTGACAGGCAGCCAGAGCCAGAAGGGGGCAATCGCAGCCCCAGAGAGACATTATCTATAAAACTGTAAGCAGGCTTCTTTGCTAACTAAAACTTCTTGGGGATCTGGACGGTCAACATCTGCCTGAGAAGGTGCGCCTGTTTTACACCCAGATAACCGAGTGGCGGGGAGGCGATAAGTCACAACATTGGCGCTCGCCAAACACCTCATCACCTGAGCTGCTCGGACCTGGGAAGAGCACAAAACGCAGGCCCAACCGAGTCTGTGCCTCTGAGGACTACCCGAGTGCCTGAACCTGAGCGGCTTGGACTTGGGAGGTGCATGAAGCCCAGGGCCAGCCTCGGATTGTTCCCGGTGGAACAACCTAGAGCCCGAGCAGTGTGGGCAGGGAGGCTACACGTGCCGTGAGCGGGGGCAGACCCAGTGTGGCTGAGGCACTGTGAGCGCACGCCAGTGTTATTTGTTTGCAGCATCACTCCCTCCCTCCCTCCCCACAGCGCAACTGAACAAGTGAGCCTAAAAAAAAAAAAGTGTCCTCCACCGTCCCCTTTGTGTCAGGGCGTAAACCAGACACTGAAGAGACAGGCAAACAAAAGAAGCTATAACAGAGGGAAACGCCTTGGAAGCTACAGGCAATAGATTAAAACCCTGTGGTTACTAGGACTACATAGGAAGGCGCCTATAGATCTTGAGAAATATAAGTCGGACCAAGGAACTAGCCAAAAATGAACCGAAACCACGATACTCACAACAAAACCAGAGAAAGTCCTAGATATATTTTTATGATCATTCTTACTTTTTTTAATTTTTTTAATTTTAAGTTCTCTATTGTTCATTTAATTTTCACTTTTATAACCTATTACTTTGCAAAACAAAGACCCTATTTTTTTCTTCTTCAGCAAACTTCATATATATATATATATATATATATATATATATATATATAATAATTTTTTGACCTTGTTTTTTTGTTTTGTTTTTTTTCTTCTTTTCTTTAACATTGTATTTTTGAAATTCCAAACTGTACTCTAGATTTTTAATTTATGCTTTTTGATATTTGATATCAATTTTGTACCTGTAGTTTCTTTATAATTTTTGCGACATTGCTTGTTTTTGTTTGTTTGTTTTCTCTTTAGTTTTCTTCTTCCTTTTTTTTAACATTGTATTTTTGAAATTCCAAACTCTACTCTAGATTTTTAATTTTTGCTTTTTGGTATTAGTTATCAATTTTGTACCTGTATTTTCTTGATAATTTTTGCGACCATGTTTGTTTTTCTTTGTTCGTTTTTTCTCTCTTTCTTTTCCTTCTTCTTTTCTTTAACATCGTATTTTTGAAATTCCAAACTCTACTCTAGATTTTTAATTTTTGCTTTTATGTATTTGTTACCAATTTTGTACCTTTAAGAACCCAATCTTCAGTACCCATTTTTCACTAGGGAGCGAGATTACTGGCTTGACTGCTCTCTCTCCCTTTGGACTCTCCTTTTTCTCCACCAGGTCGCCTGTGTCTCCTCCCTAACCCCTCTCTACTCTACCCAACTCTGTGAATTTCTGTGTATTCCAGACGGTGGAGAACACTTAGGGAACTGATTACTGGCTGGATCTGTCTCCCTCCTTTTCATTCCCCCCTTTTATCCTTCTGGCCACCTCTGTCTCCTTCCTCCTTCTTCTCATCTCTGTATAACTCTGTGAACATCTCTGAGCGGTCCAGTTGTGGAGTGCACATAAGGAAGTGACTACTGGCCAGCCCACTCTCTCCACTATTGATTCCACCTGATCTCATTTGGGTCACCTCTAACTCCCTCCTCCCTCTTTTCTTCTCCATGTAATGCTGTGAACCTTTCTGAGTGACCCTCACAGTAGAGAAACTTTTCTTCTTTAACGTAGATGTTTTATCAATGGTGCTGTATAGAAGGAGAAGTTTTGAAACTACTGTAAAAGTAAGACAGATAACTGGAAGCAGGAGGCTTAAGTCCAAACCCTGACTCCAGGGAACTCCTGACTCCAAGGAACATTAATTGACAGGAGCTCATCAAATGCCTCCATACCGACACTGAAATCAAGCACCACACAAGGGCCAACAAGTTCCAGGGCAAGACATACCAAGCAAATTCTCCAGCAACAAAGGAACGCAGCCCTGAGCTTCAAGATACAGGCTGCCCAAAGTCACCCCAAAACCACAAACATCTCATAACTCATTACTGGACACTTCATTGCACTCCAGAGAGAAGAAATACAGCTCCACCCACCAGAACACGGACACAAGCTTCCCTAACCAGGAAACCTTGACAAGACACCTGTACAAACCCACACACAGCGAGGAAATGCCACAGTAAAGAACTCCACAAACTGCCAGAATACAGAAAGGACACCCCAAACTCAGCAATTTAAACAAGATAAGACAGAGGAATACCCAGCAGATAAAGGAACAGGATAAATGCCCACCAAACCAAACAAAAGAGGAAGAGATAGGGAATCTACCTGATAAAGAATTCCGAGTAAGGATAGTGAAATGGATCTAAAATCTTGAAATTAAAATGGAATCACAGATAAATAGCCTGGAGACAAGGATTGAGAAGATGCAAGAAAGGTTTAACAAGGACCTAGAAGAAATAAAAAAAGAGTCAATATATAATGAATAATGCAATAAATGAAATTAAAAACACTCTGGAGGCAACAAATAGTAGAATAACAGAGGCAGAAGATAGGATTAGTGAATTCGAAGATAGAATGGTAGAAATAAATGAATCAGAGAGGATACATGAAAAACGAATTAAAAGAAATGAGCACAATCTCAGAGACCTCCAGGACAATATTAAACGCTACAACATTCGAATCATAGGGGTCCCAGAAGAAGAAGACACAAAGAAAGACCGTGAGAAAATACTTGAGGAGATAATAGTTGAAAACTTCCCTAAAATGGGGAAGGAAATACTCACTCAAGTCCAAGAAACCCAGAGAGTCCCAAACAGGATAAAGCCAAGGCGAAACCCCCCAAGACACATATTAATCACATTAACAAAAATCAAACACAAAGAACAAATATGAAAAGCAGCAAGGGAAAAACAACAAATAACACACAAGGGAATTGCCATAAGGATAACAGCTGATCTTTCAATAGAAACTCTTCAAGCAAGGAGGGAATGGCAAGACATACTTAAAATGATGAAAGAAAATAACCTACAGCCCAGATTATTGTACCCAGCAAGGATCTCATTCAAGTATGAATGAGAAATCAAAAGCTTTTCAGACAAGCAAAAGCTGAGAGAATTCTGCACCACCAAACCAGCTCTCCAACAAATACTAAACAGGAAACACAAAAACGGTGTATAAATTCAAACCCCAAACAATAAAGTAAATGGCAATGGGATCATACTTATCAGTAATTACCTTAAACGTAAATGGGTTGAATGCTCCAACCAAAAGACAAAGACTGGCTGAATGGATACAAAAAAAAGACCCCTACATATGTTGTCTACAAGAGACCCACCTCAAAACAGGGGATACATACAGACTGAAAGTGAAGGGCTGGAAAAAGATTGTCCATGCAAATAGGGACCAAAAGAAAGCAGGAGTAGCGATACTCATATCAGATAAAATAGACTTTAAAACAAAGGCTGTGAAAAGAGACAAAGAAGGTCACTACATAATGATCAAAGGATCAATCCAAGAAGAAGATATAACAATTATAAATATATATGCACCCAACGTGGGAGCACCACAGTATGTAAGACAAATGCTAACAAGTATGAAAGGAGAAATTAACACTAACACAATAATAGTTGGAGATTTTAATACCCCACTCACACCTATGGATAGATCAACTAAACAGAAATTTAACAAGGAAACACAAACTTTAAATGATACAATAGACCAGTTAGACCTAATTGATATCTATAGGACAATTCATCCCAAAACAATGAATTTCAACTTTTTCTAAAGTGCACATGGAACCTTCTCCAGGATAGATCACATCCTGGGCCATAAAGCTAGCATTGGTAAATTCGAAAAAATAGAAATCATTCCAAGCATCTTTTCTGACCACAATGCAGTAAGATTAGATCTCAATTACAGGAGAAAAACTATTAAAAATTCCAACATATGGAGGCTGAACAACACGCTGCTGAATAACCAACAAATCACAGAAGAAATCAAAAAAGAAATCAAAATTTGCATAGAAACGGATGAAAATGAAAACAGAACAACCCAAAACTTGTGGGACACGGTAAAAGCAGTCCTAAGGGGAAAGTTCATAGCAATACAGGCACACCTCAAGAAACAAGAAAAAAGTCAAATAAATAAACTAACTCTACACCTAAAGCAACTAGAAAAGGAAGAAATGAAGAACCCCAGGGTTAGTAGAAGGAAAGAAATCTTAAAAATTAGAGCAGAAATAAATGCAAAAGAAACAAAAGAGACCATAGCAAAAATCAACAAAACCAAAAGCTGGTTCTTTGAAACGATAAATAAAATTGACAAACCATTAGCCAGACTCATCAAGAAACAAAGGGAGAAAAATCAAATCAATAAAATTAGAAATGAAAATGGAGAGATCACAACAGAAAACACAGAAATACAAAGGATCATAAGAGACTACTATCAACAATTATATGCCAATAAAATGGACAACGTGGAAGAAATGGACAAATTCTTAGAAAAGTACAACTTTCCAAAACTGGACCAGGGAAGAACTAGAAAATCTTAACAGACCCATCACAAGCACGGAAATGGAAACTGTAACCAAAAATCTTCCAGCCAACAAAAGCCCAGGTCCAGACGGCTTCACAGCTGAATTCTACCAAAAATTTAGAGAAGAGC